>NW_004524594.1:24495456-24496675 GCF_000260255.1 Octodon degus | reverse complement strand
ATTCCTTTTATTTCTTTCTCTTGTCTAATGGCTGCAGCTAATGATTCTAGAACTATATTGAATAGGAATGGTGATAGAGGAAATCCTTGTCGTGTACCAGATATAAGAATAAAAGATTTCAGTTTTTCCCCATTTAGGACTATGTTAGCCATTGGGTTTTCACAAATGGCTTTTACCAGATTGAAATAGAGGCAATCTATTCCAGTTATCTGTAGGACTTTGAGCATGAATGAGTGTAGGACTTTGTCAAAGGCTTTTTCTGCATCAATGGAGATGATCGTGTGTTTTTTAGTTTTCGCTCTATTAATATAGTGTATTACATATATGGATTTTCGAATATTGAACCATCTTTGCATCACTGGGATGAATCCTTCCTGGTCATGATGTATGATCTTCTTGATGATTTGCTCTATTCTATTTGCTAGGATTTTATTGAGGATTTTGGCACCTATGTTCATGAGGGCGATTGGACTGTAGTTCTCTTTCTTAGTTGCATCTTTCCCTGGTTTTGGTATCAGTAAAATACTTGCCTCCAGGACTGCTTCCTTTACAATTTCCTGGAAGAATTTGAGGAGTATAGGGACTAGATCTTCTGTAAATTTCTTGTAGAATTCACCTGTGAATCCATCCGGACCTGAATTTTTCTATATCGGTAGGTTTTATTTTTTTTCAAAGTTTTATTGATAAACATATAGCAATGAGACAGTTTCAAATCCAATCAGAAGTACAGTTTCAACAAATAATACACTGCATATATTTTTCTTAGTGGTTAGTAGCTGTACAAGATGAGGTCTTGATATTCTATTTAAAAACACCATTAGAACAACTTATTCTATTCATTAAGAGAATGTATCTATATATCTATCCTAACCACCTTAAATACACAGACACAAAATGGACATTCATCTGTATACCCTTTTATTGTTAAGTTCCCTTATTTGAATATTATAGGTGTGTAAACTCAGCAAAATATTCTAAAAGAGTCCAGTAGCCTATATTAGCAATGGGTCTTCCATTTCATTGGCAATGTCAGAATTTGTTGACCTGAGTCCCCCACAGCTCACCATAACAGCATGGCTTTATTTCATATATTTTGTTTTTATACTTTTCTGCTGGATGGTTAAGACCAAGGTAAAGCAGGACCTACGCAACAAGAGTTGTAGCTTTTTGGTCTGAGAAGGTCAGCGAAATGTCCTCAGGATTTATCCTGAGATCCTGT
>NW_004524594.1:24476728-24478658 GCF_000260255.1 Octodon degus | reverse complement strand
CGATTTGATTTGAAACTGTCTCATTGCTATATGTTTATCAATAAAACTTTGAAAAAAAAAAAAGAAAAGAAAAGCAGTGGTGAGGAGGGTGAACTAGATCCAGCAATTCATGCAGAGCTTTTGAGGTTTTCTAAGCCAGGAAGGGGCCTTGTCAGAGCTGGGTTCTGTACAGAATGATGTGGATGCATGTGGTGGTGGAGAGGGATGAGGAGACCATTTGTCACCTAACCTAGCAGCAAAAGGTCATTGGAACAAAGATTTGGATAGGTATACTTTAGAAGGAAAAAAATACTACTCAGTAATTGACATCATGGAAATGATTAAAAGTGAACTCAAAGATGGCTCAAAGTTTGGCACCTAAATGTTTGCAGAAAAGAATGATGTTACTAACAGAAATGAAAATCACTTGAAAGAGCTGGAATTCAGAAAGAGGTAATAGAATGAATACCACTCAGTACACTGAGTTGATGTACCAACAGAAGTCACACAGAAGGCCACCAAAGCCAGCAACAAAAGTGTGGAGATAGCCAATGAAAGAACCTTGGAGAATTAATACTTACGGTGCAGTACAATAAACTAGTATGCGCATAGATGAAGCAGTGGCCAGAGAGGGAAATTCAGAATATTTACAGGATCCAGAGAATGAGGGAACTTCAGAGGGGTTGTAAAGACTAAAAGCTCACTGCATGGGTTAAATGAGTGGAGACACAGGGGGCAATGAATGCAGATCCCCATTTGATGAATTCAATAGAAAACAAGTGGAGAAAAGATGATGTGTAGAGGACACAGGTGCGAGCTCTGAAGAAAGAGGTGTTAGTTATTTGTAGGAAAGGGTATGTCTTGAATGGTTTTAGGCAAAGAGAAAGTGGTAGCAAGAAGACAACACATGGGACAAGGGACCCCAGTGTTGCCTCAGGGAGAGGTCTGGGCAGACCTGTGGAGAGACCCTTGGCCCCCCTTGTTCTCTCTCCACAGAGGCAGGAATGCTAGGGGTGAAGTGAGGCTGACCCAGAATGGAAAGTGTCTCCACACAATGAGACACTCAGGTAACAAAAGTGAAATAAAGCAGAAGTTTTACTGGGGGAGGGGGCTGTCAAATAGTAAGTGAGTTACAGGGCAGGCAGAAACACAATAATTCCAATCAGTAAAATCAGAGTTTGAACCTTCATTTCTAAGGTGAGCCAAGGTTCACAAGATCTATAGGCACATAGCAACAAGTAGGTAGTTTCTGGGGTGAACCAAGGTTTACAAGAGCTATGGCACATAGCAAAAGGCATACAAAGTTCTGACAAAGGGGAACCCCTTCCAGTACATAATTTCATGAGCTTAAGCATATTGTTTTCTCCACTACCCTGGCCACCCAGGTCATGTGTTGTGTTTCCTGTTTCTCCCTCACTGTCCCTACACCAGGAAAAAATAAAAGAATTGGTGACGAATGAAAAAGAGAAATCTATTGAGATGAAAAAAGAAAGAGTGAAAGAAGGAAGGAAAGAAAGGAAGAAAGGAAGAAAATGAAGCTCTAAAAGCAAAATGACTTGGTATGAGATCTATTTTGGTACCTTACAAAGAAGCAAGCTGACATTTCACATAGAAAAGTAGAGATTTATTCTAGAAAAAAGAGAAAGATACATGTGAGAACTTGTACAGTAACGTCATGTAACTCGGGAGTGTCCCAAATTTTCTGATCAAGGAGATTATGGGGACAAAGAGGAAAGTGATCAATGATGTAGTGTGTCTAAGGAGAGTCACATGGAGAGAAAACATTCTCTCAGGCTTTCACAGAGAGCACACTGGCCAAGCAATGGCCGTGACTCATCCACATGGCTAACACTGACAAAGGTTCTACAATCTAAGGTACAGGATCTCAAGATAAATCCTGAGGGGATTTCACTGACCTTCTCAGACCCAAAAGCTACAACTCTTGTTGCAT
>NW_004524594.1:24473222-24474837 GCF_000260255.1 Octodon degus | reverse complement strand
GGCCCAAGGGGCTGGGAGAGGGTCCGGCCCACTCTGCACCTGGGCTGGGACTCCAAACTTGTTTTCTAAAGAAGAGAATTTTAACTGTGATCCAAACAGAATTGAAAGGCCATCCTCTGGACAGAGAGAGTAGAGAAAGGGCTCATGAAGCATCGGAGCTGTCCTTGCATGGTAGAGGGGATTTCATCAGGGCAAAAGAAGGGAAGAGCTCCGGGCAGAGGACAGTTTGGCTCAAGTTCAGATCTCAGTGCTCACAGCGTCTGTGGAATGACCAGCCAGTGCAGCTTGTTGTGTCATGAGTGGAGGGGAAGCAGAGGTTGGGGACAGAAAAGCATTCTGATCTTTGTGCTGCCAGAAAAGAAGAACAAGGAAGGGCAATGAACAGGATAGTAAGCAGCATGGACAGGGCCGGGCTTCTGCTGCCCAGGAGAATTACAATACAAGCCAAGCCCAGGCAAATCAGTGAGATCATGTCAAAACAAAGCCCTGAGCCCTGAACATGGGGGTACCGATACCACCTCAAATAGTGATTTATTTCCTTTGAGTTTATACCAAGAATGAGAAAGCCTGAATCAAATGTTCTTTCTATTTTTTATTGTTAGAGGAAGTGACTTCTACAACTTTTAGTGAATGTAGCCAATTGCTTTGGATGTAGCCATTTGCTTTTCCATGACAAGGGTACAAGGTGTCTCTATTCTCAACATCTTTAATAACATGTATCAGTACGTTTGCAACCTATAATAATTACGTTCATTGCAGGGAATTGTTACATGTACATTACAAATGTTTTTTTTTTTTTACATTAAAAAAATCTTTTATTTGTTTGATACACGGTCTCCCTATGAAGCTCCGACTCGTAGTGATCTTCCTGTCTCAGCCTCCCCAGAGCTGAGATTACAGGCATGCACCACCACACTCAGCTTCGGTGGTCAGCAGGGCATACAGCCCTGGGGATCGAACCAGGGTCCTCGCGCTTTCCAGGCAGGTGCTTAGCCTGCTGAGCTGTCTCCACAGCTCTGTACATAAAAAATTTCAATTATT
Source organism: Octodon degus (assembly GCF_000260255.1). NCBI lineage: Eukaryota > Metazoa > Chordata > Mammalia > Rodentia > Octodontidae > Octodon > Octodon degus. Next base: position 24,473,796 of record NW_004524594.1, on the reverse strand, counting down.
TTTTTCTCCTTCCTTCCAACCTGTTTTTATTTTGCCAGAACAAGATTCATTTATTTATAAATCCTTATAAAGTTATCATATATACAGATGAACAACCAAACTACTAGGACAAAAATATAAAACTCATGACAAGTATACTAAATCAAGGTATGCTTAGATACACTATCCATGCTGTATGACAATAGCTTGTTTTCTTTATTTTGTACAGTACTTTATATATTGAGTTTTTCATGTAAGGGAGACCATGCAAATAATTCAAGTTTCCTCTTCTTTATAGGATAGTAGCATCCATTGTATACAAATACCACACTTACCTTATTTATTCGTCTGTTGATGGATGTACAGTATATAAGCTGTTTCTAAGATTTAGCCATTATGAACTGTGCTGCTATAAACATGGGTCAGCATTCATGTGGTATGATGCCTTTAATTCCTTTTGAAAAATACCTACTAGGGATGAGCTGGGTCAAATGGAATTTCTGGGTTCAGATTTTTCAGAAACTTCCATAATGGTTGAACTAGTTTATACTTTCACCGGCAATGAAGAAAGGTTTTTTTTTTCCCCCACAGCTTT
>NW_004524594.1:24456510-24465033 GCF_000260255.1 Octodon degus | reverse complement strand
GATACAGATGAATGTCATTTTGTATCTGTGTATTCAAAGTGGTTAGGATAGTTATATAGTTACATTCTCTTAATGAATAAAGTGATTTGTTCTAATGGTGTTTGTAAATAGGATATCATGTCCACATCTTGTACAGCAATTAACCACTAAGAAGAATGTATGCAATGTGTTAATTATTGAAACTGTCCTACCAATTTGAGTTGAAACTGTCTCATTGCTATTCATCTCTCAATAAAATTATGGGAAAAAAAAGAGAGAGAAAGATGCAGCAACACTGGGTCCGAGCCACCGGGGAGACTGCTCTTTGCTCTCCACCTGCCCCAACCTTGCCGGCCCCAAGTGCAGAGGGCCTTTTCTCAGATTCCTCAGGGGACAGATCTGGCACCTTCAAGGACTATTTATACTTATACTGGCCCTCCTAGTCATTTATATTTTTAGATCATGCATACTTAAGAAACAATTCCAAATTCTCTCTTCTTGGCTTCAGACTATACTTCCCAAATACACACTTTTCTTGAACATTTATGAAGATTTCTCATCTCCACTGGATTTCACTGGACAATAATAAAAAATTCTTACCCCTAGAATAAGCCAACTCTTTCTTAGTCTGGGGCCAGAAAATGTACACTGGCTATACCTATGAGCTGACATACTGAGGAGAACAGGGTCAAGAAGCTCCTCATCCCTGGGGCAACTCTTAACCCTGAGCCACACTAGAGGAAAAAAATATGGAAGTGAAGGCAGAGTGGGGATGGGATACTCACTTTACACCAATGTAAGACAATGTCCTTGCCTCTAAGGTTGTGGCTCTAGGTAATAACAGCTGTTCCAGTAGTTTTTGTTTGCAGGCTGCCTCAGCTGTGGCTCTTGTTCCCATGGACAAAACTTAGATTCATTTGGTTCCCCAGAGTCCCATGTCAGCTCCCTAGAACAGGATCCAGTTCAGCATTTTATGTCACATTTATGATTAAACCTGGGCTTTTTTCAAAGGAAACTCTGTTCATTCAAACTGCCACATATCCTGTCACTGCTTCTGAAATGTTTGAGAAGGAAACTTAGGTTATGTTTGACATTTCCTGACCCAGTGGTCTAGGAACCCATTTGTTGAGAAGGAATAAACTAGGACTCCTCTGATGGGATTCAGGGTCATTAAATAAACTGATAAAAATTAGTTCTAATTCTAGCTAATAAAGATCTTCATGTTACTGCACTTTTGAGTACAATAGCACTCAAGTTGAGATGACTACAGGAAAGGACTGTAGCTTCACTGATGGAAATAAAACCCAATTTAAAAATAGGCAACTTAAATAGGGCATTTTTCAATGAAAGTTGCACAAATGGCCAACAGATATTTCAAAAACATATTCAACATCAGTAATCATCAGGGAAAAGAAATCAGGACTGTAAAAATTGCACTGCAGTCCAGTGAGAGTGGCTAGTATCTATAGATTAGAAGAAAGACAAGTGTTGAGATGGACAAAGAGAAAGAGGAAAACTTATTCAGTGGTAGGGAGAATGTAGGTTAGTACAGCCCTTAAGGAAAACAGGCTGCAGCTGCTCAAAAACTAAAAATAGAACTACTATATGATTCGATAATTTCTCTACTTGATATTGCTAAAGAAATTAAGTCAACATGTTCAATATATGTGTCTGCTCCCATGCCTGTTGCAGTGCTGTTTGCAACATGTGATGAATGAATAAGAAAATCTGGCTTACATACACACACATGCATGCAGAAGTGCACAGATGCCATTCTGCCTAACAAATAAAATATCATGTGATTTTTGAAAACATGGAGGAACATGGAGGATATTTTTGTTCACTGAAATAAGCCAGGCATAGAAATACAAACATTGCATAATATCACTTTTCTGTGCAATCTAAAATTAGTGATCTTGTAGAAATAGAGAATATACTGGTGGTTATTAGAGACTAAAATAGTTAGGGAGGGTAGAGAATGGGGCAATGTTGGCCAAAGGTTGCATAATAAAAGTAGAAGGAATACATTCTGGAGATGTACTTTAAATTAGGTTGATTACAGTTAATGAAGATACATTGTACTCTTAAAAATGCAGAGAATGGGTAGTAGCTAGATTTAGTCCAGAAATAACTGTGAAGAGCTGCCTGTGTTAATGACCTAGATTTAACTATTTCATAATGTATACAGACTTCATAACATATGGTTCACAGTAAATAGAGGTAATTTTATCAGTGAATTGAAAACACAGTAAAAGCTAAAAAAAGGTAAAAAGACAAAGTTATATGTAAATTAATAAAATATAAGGAAGATTTGTGTAAAGGCAAATACATATCTAATTAAACATATCACAGAACGACGTAAGTGGGAAGACATTTTGTGTTCATGGGAAGAAGTACAAAATATTGTTAAGAAACTAGTTCTTTTCAAGATGGTGTATATATTCAATGCAATGCCAGTCAGGATTGCAAGAAACTACTTTTATTTGGATATTTAAAAACTGATTCTAAGGGCTGAGAATTTAGCTTAGTGGCACAGCCTCTGCCTGGTGAGTGTGAGGTCCTGATTTTTAAATCCTGGTAAACCCCCCCCCAAATAAATAAAAAACTGAGTCTACATTTAATTGAAAAGCAGAAGACTCATTATGTTCACATATTCACATAGTCTTAAAAAGGAAGTTAGACAATGAACACTGTCTGAGGTTGTCTTACAATAAAGCTGCAGTAATTGAGACTTCATGGTATTGGTGAAAAAAAAAGTAAAATAGATTAAGAAAACTGACACAGAGACAAATGATTTTTAACAAAGGCGCAGAGACAGTCCAGTGGAGAAATGGTAATTTTTCACCAAATGGTGCTTGAACAACCCAAAGTCTACATAGAACAAAACAGTAAGAACAACAACAATAAAGAGAACTCATATCTTGACAAAAACTAATGAAAATTGAGATATAACCAATACACAAAAAATAAACTGTAAAAATTTCAAAATGTCACAGAGGAGAAAAATCTAAGTAGCCATGGATTTGGCACTGAGTTTTAGGCACAATACTAAAATAATGGTCCAGGAAAATTCTTTTGAGAAGTTGAAATTTATAAAAATTAAAAGCTGCAGTTTTGTAAAAGACAATCAATTGGATGAAAATACAAGGTTTAGAATTGATGAAAGTGTTTGCGACTTCATGGTATTAGTGAAAAAAAGTAAAATAGATTAAGAAAACAGACACAGAGACAAATGATTTTTAACGAAGGAGCAAAGACATTCCAATGGAGAAATGGTAATTTTTCACCAAATGGTGCTAGAACAACCCAAAGTCTACATAGAACAAAATAGTAACAGCAACAAGAGCAACAATAAAAAGAGAACTCATATCTTACAAACCAATATGCAACACACTATGTTCATTGAACCACACTATTTTTAAATAGTTCTCTATATGCCTTACCTTTTTCATTTTAAAGAGAAAATTTGCCTAGAGAAAAGATACTTCCTTTAACAACTAGTCCTGGGAAAGCTGATTTTCCACATTTAAAAAATTGAATGTAGATCCATATCCCTCACAATGGGCTAAACTAAAACTAAAATGGATCAAAGATCTGCTTTTTATAATAGGAACAATCTGCTAGAAGATAAAACAGGTAAAACTATTGTAGACATAGGCATAGAAAAGAACTTTCTGAATAGAACACCATATGCTCTAGAAATAAGGCCAAGAATCAAAACATGGGATCATATCAAGTTAAAAGTTCTGCACAATGAAGGAAAAAACCAAAAGAGTGAAGAGACAACTTACAGATGGGAATTTTTTAAACAAGGTATTCCTCAGAGAGCTAATATCTAGAATATATAAAGAACACAAAGAAATTAGACTCCCCTAGATAAAAGATCTAATCTAAACAGATAACCGAAACAAATAGACTTTTCAAGAGGAGCAATAATAGAGAATAAATACATGAAAAAGTTTCAACATTTCTGTCCATAAGAGAAATGGAAATTAAAAGAAGACTGATATTCCATCTTACTCCATAAAGAATGACTATCATCAAGAAATCAAATCAGAAAATCTGGGAAGATTGTAGGGAAGAAGAACCCTTTTACATTGTTGGTGGGTAAACTAGTATAGCCACTGTGGAAATCAATATGAAGACTCCTCAAAAAACTACAAAATAGAAATTGTATTTGACCCAACTATTTCCCTTCTAAATATCTTCACAAAAGAGTTAAAGGCTTCATATTGCAGTGGTGCTTGCATATCTATGTTTATAGCAGCACAATTCATAATAGCTAAATCTTGGAAACAGCCACTATAGCCATCAACAGATGACTGGATAGAGAAAACATGGTGTTAGGCTCAAGGAAGTACTATGCTGCCATAATGAAAGATAAGCTTGAGCCATCCCTGTGGAAATGGAAATGCTTTAAGACCATAATGTTGGGTGAATAAATCAAACACACAAATTAGGCTGTCAAATTATTTCTCTTATATGACAAATGTAAAATATAAAGAAAGACCAAAATGAAAGTTAGTAAGTGTCTTAGTTACTTTTTACTCATTGTTGGGACAAATACCTGACACTCAAAATGAAGGAAAGAAAGGTTTATTTAGCTCACAGTTATTGGAGGGGTCAGTCCATATTCCGCTGGCTCCAAGGCAAACAACAGCAGTTTATGCGGCAGAAAACAATGAAGAGCAGAGGAGGAGCGGCAGCTGCAGCTGCATCCATCAAGCCTCTCTCTTCCTTCTGCGCTGACTTCGAAGACCTGCACTCCACAGTGAAGATCGGAGCTCCTCCAAAGTGGCTCCGCTGTGAAGGCCAAGCTCCTCCGAAGACTGGGACTTCTCCAAGGAAGCAGAGTGGGGCAGCAGGAAACCAGGCAGGGTGGCTTCCTGCCTTTCTCAATTCCTGGGCCCTGCCCACCTGCAGGACAAGGCCCTCATGCTGAGAACTGCTGGAGCTGATTCAGCCAAGTTGACACAATGTATCAACTAACACAATAAGGAATAGGGACACATCTTTTGCAAAAGGGATCTGGAAGAAGAGATTGAAGGAGGGTGGAAGAAGTGGAGGGGAAATGGATGAGAAAGAGAATTAAGATGAGTTAGTGCATGTACATGTCCTAATTACCCACAAAAATGTAGTGGTTACATACTGCAAACATGTACTGACAAAATAAAGGTTCAAAAAGAAAGAAAATTTGCCTAAATATTAATCATACATTTAGAAATGTATCTTTTGAAATAGCAATATCAAAATATTTACTTTTTATAATAATACAAATTTTATTTTGAAGAGTGAAAATAGAAGCAAAAACAAATACAAAAAAAGAAACAGGAACATACAACAATATGTATGTTACAGATTTTCAAAACAGGAAGAGCTATTAACAATGGTTATTATATTATTTATTCTTTATCAAAAATATTTATTTTTTAACATTTATATATTTTAAAATCCATAAATGAACAGATAGAGAATATTCACTTACTTAAGAAACACATACATTTGGTTTAATATAACATTAACATAATAATAGAGATTAAATTATATAAAATAATTTAATTTTGTATTTCATTCACCAGTACTAAAACAATATATTTCTATAAGGCAACAAAAATTTAAAGACAACATATTAGAATTTATGGGATGCAATGAGAGCAGTTCTTAGAGGGAAATTTATAGTGGTTAACTCACACATTAAGAAAACAGAATGAAAACAAATAAATACACTAAAGCTGTACCTCAAGCTCCTAGAAAAAGAAGAGCAAATCAAGTCCAAAGTCAAAAGATGGGAAGAAATCATAAAGATTAGAGCAGAAATTAATACAATTGAGACAAAGAAAACAATACAAAAAATTAACGAATGAAAGAGCTGGTCCCTTGAAAGATTAAATAAAACTGATAAAGACTTAGCCAACCTCATCAAAAAGAAGAAAGAAAAAAATAAAATTCAAGCAATACAGAATGAAAAGGGCGAAATTAGTACAGATCTTGTGGAAATACAACAGATCATCAGTAGCTACTTTGAAAATCTTTACTCTCACAGAATAAAAGACACAGAAGAAATGGACAGATTCCTAGATAGCTGCACATTACCAAAACTGAATCAGGTAGATATAAAAATTGTGAATAACACAATATCAGCCAGTGAAATTTAAAATGTAATAAAAAAACTTACTGACCAAGAAAAGCCCAGGTCCTGATGGATTCAGAGCTGAATTTTACAAGAAATTTAGAAAATATTTAATCCTAATGCTCCTCAAACTCTTCAATGAAATTGAAAAGGAAACAGCATTTCCAAACTCATTCCTGAAGTCCAGAATTACACTGATACCAAAAACAGAAAGACTTAACAGAAAAAGAGAATTACAGACCAATCTTCCTCATGAACATAGATGCAAAAATGCCCAGTAACATATAGTAGATATAATGCAGCAAATCACCAATAAGATTATACACCATGATTCATGCCTGGAATCCAAGGGTGGTTCAACATATGCAAATCTATAAATGTAGCACACCATATCTATAGAGCCAAAATCAAATACCACATGATCGTCTCAATTGATGCAGAAAAGGCTTCTGACAAAGTCCAATGATCATTTACAATCAAAGTCCTACAGAAAATTGGAATGGATGGTCTCTACCTCAATTTGATTAAAGCCATCTATGACAAACCAACAGCTAATATAATTCTAAATGGAGAAATAACTAAAAGCTTTTACCCTAAAATGAGGTACAAGGGCTGGAGAGATAGCTAAATGGTCTAAGCTCTTGCCAGGCAAGTGCAAGGACCTGGGTTTGATCCCCAGTACCACATGCTGTGCTGGCCCTGCCCCAAAAGAGGAGAGCAGGCCAATAAGACTGGGTGTAGTGGCATATGCCTATAATCCCAGCTCTGGGGAGGCTAAAAATAGGAGGATCACTATGAATCTGAGCTGCACAGTGAGATCCTGGACAAAATGTGTAAAAATTAAAAAATGAAATAAAATCATATACAATATCACTCCTTTTCCATATAATTCTGGAAACATTAGCCAGAGGTGTTAGACAAGAGAGCAAAATACAAGGAATAAGAATAGGAAAGGAAGAAGTTAAAGTATCATTATTCACAAATGACATAATACTCTACATAGAAGATCCCAAAAATGCCACCAAGAAACTCCTAGAATTAATAAACAAAATAATTATTATAGCAGGATACAAAGTCAACACCCAAAAATCAATAACATTTCTCTACGAAGACAACAAACTCACTGAGAGGGAAATTAGAGAAGCAGTACCTTTCATAATAGCATCAAAAAAAGAAATAGTTATGAATTAATGTAACAAAGGAAGTACAAGATCTGTACAATGAAAATTACTATGCTCTGAAAACAGAGATGAAGGGGATTTCAGAAAATGGAAAGATATTCCTTGTTCCTGGATAGGAAAAACCAACACTGTAAATGGTCATACTCCCAAAATTGTTACAAATTTTGTGTGATTTCTATCAAAATGCTATCAACCTACCTCACAGATCTAGAAAAAATATTCCTAAAATTCATTTGGAACCAGAAAAGACCTAGAATAGCAAATGCTATCCTGGTCAACAAAGGCAAGGCAGGAAGCATTACAATCCCTGACTTGAAGTTATACTACAAAGCCACTGTGATAAAATGAGCATGGTACTGTCCCCCCACCAAGATCTGGTAATCAGTGGAACAGATTAGAAGATGCAGATACAACTAAAAACACACACAGCCATCTTTATCTTTAAGAAAGGTGCCAAACATGTTCAGTGGAAGAAACATAGCCTCTTTAACAAATAGTGCTGAAAACTGGCTAGCCACATGCCAATAACTAATACTAGAGCCAAGTTTATCACCATGCACTAAAGTCAAAATGGATTAAAAATATAAACATTAAAACAGAAACACTAAATCTCCTGGAAGAGAAAATAGGTAGAAATCATGAATTCTGGGTGATGCAATCTTAAGGGGGAAATGGAAAGAATCGTAGTCTTTAGAATACTTTTTCTTTTTCAGATATTTGGTACTTTTTAGAGTTTTTCTGATATTTATGAGATACTGTGTGGTAATTTGACACATGTGTATCTTATGAAAATATTAAATCAGGACAATTTTTTCACCTCCTTAAGCATTTAACATTTTTGATTTCACACACAATAATCACACCTATTTATGAGTGCAGTGTGATATTTCAGCCTACTTAGGTAGGGTTGAAGAAAATGAGGAGGAAAAGAGAGAATACAAGGATGGTTATATGGAACCCCTAGGGTTGGAGGACCCTCTGAGCAGCGAACGATCAAAGACACTGAAGCAAGTTCTAGTCATGATCACAGTGTGTGCTCACTAAAGACTCAGTCTCCCTATTGTCTTCACTAAGCAATTGAAAAGGTCTTCTTTTAATCCTGTCCTACCTTGTGTCCTCTATTACATAGGTATTTGGTTTTTTTTATTTATTTATTTGTGTGTGTGTGTGTGTGTGTGTGTGTGTGTGTGTGTGGCCAGCTCAGCCCACCAGGGGGCGGGCTGGCTGGCATGT
>NW_004524594.1:24454598-24456410 GCF_000260255.1 Octodon degus | reverse complement strand
TATTTTATTTATTTATTTATTTATTTATTTATTTATTTATTTGGTACAGGGTCTCACTACGCAGCTCAAACTCATAGTGATCCTCCTGTCTCGGCTTCCCCAGTGCTGGGGTTACAGGCATGTGGTCATCATGCCCGGTTTTGGTGGCCTGTGTGCTGCTCCTGTGGTTCCAGGGCTGGCAGGGCATGCGGTTCTGGGGATGGAGCTCCAGTCTTTGTGCTTGCCAGGCAGGTGCCCAGACTGCTGAGCTATTTCTCCAACCCCTATTGGTCGATGTCTTGATGGTAGCTATTCTTTTTGGAGTAAGATGGAATCTCAGTTTTGTTTCAATTTGCCTTTTCAATGGCCAGTAACATTGAATAGTTTTTCATGTATTTATTGGCCATTTGTACTTCATCTAAGAGGATTCTCATTTTGATTGTTTTTTAATGATTATATAAAGTAGACAACTCTTAGCCAACCCTATCAAAACTTGGAAAGAAAAGACTCCAATCCATGCAACTAGGAATGAAAAGGGTTAAATCTCAACAAATCCTATAGAAATCCAGAAGATCATTAAGTACTTACCAATAGGTCAGGACTCAAAGCTTTCCAGGAACCCTGCCCCCACACGCTCTCTCCCTTGGCCCCACACAGAGCCAAACCCAAAACTGAAGAACAGGTTCATCTGACTTGACCTGGGCAAGCAACCATAGAAACTCTCCTTTGTTAGCATTAAAAGTTCCCCACCGACCAGGTAGCCCTGCCAAGATTAGCTCTCCCTCAGCTGTTCCAGCTCACAAGCACCTCCCCATTCCTTGTGCCTTGCCTTGTTCACTGCTGTCTTGGTCTGGTAGATCATGCCAGCCTTCTCGCTAACCACAATAAATCTTCTACTCACATCAGAATATCTGGTCTGGTGGATTGCGTGGGTTCGTACCTAACACCTACTTTAAAAACCTTGTACCCAAACATTATGGTTTGTGTCTAGATGCCCCTCCTCAAAATCTCATATAGTCCTAGATAGGCTTTTTTGTTTTTCTTTTCTTTTTTAATTTTTGTATTTTTGGGAAAGGGTCTAAAGGGTGCTCAGGTACTCACTACTAGACCAGACTTATAGTGATCCGCCAGTTTACAGACTCCCAAGAGCTGTGATTACAGTGGTGCGCCACCATGCCCAGTCTTAATTGCCACCTCAGCATGCTCCAGGGGTAGGGCCCCCACAGCAGGCCTGGGGATTGAACCTTCCAGCCCTGCACCTGCTTACAGGTGCTTTAATCTGCTGAGCTATTTGGCCAGCCCAAGATGGGCTTTTTTCAAAGGTGGCTGAACCTAGAGTGTGTGATGCTAGGATTAAGGGTGTCATCACATCAGTCCACTGAGTGGTTTGGCATCACCATTATCCCAGTAGCCTAGAGTATGAAAGGGGCAGAGAGATGCCATTAAGGTCTCTTGTTGCCTTTTCTATCTCCCACTGCCCTAAGTGGTTGCCCCTCTGCCATGTGTCACCCTGCTTTGGAGGCAGCTGATTGTGGACTGAAACCTTTACAAACTGTGAGCTAAATAAATGTCTTCTCCCTTAACTTGTGGGTGTTCTGTATTCTGTGTCAGGAATGAAAAAAGCAACTAAGACAACCAGAATGAAATACATAGAAAGAGCATTTAGAAAAAAGATTAGAAAGATTCCATGATGCTAGACTGTCTTAGTTACTCTTCTCTGGTTGCTGGGACAAATACCCGACACTCAAAATGAAGGAAGGAAAGGTTTATTTAGCTCACAGTTACTGGAGGTTTCAGTCCATACTCAGCTGGGTCCAACGCAGAGCAGCACAG
>NW_004524594.1:24444768-24451364 GCF_000260255.1 Octodon degus | reverse complement strand
GGGCTGGCTGGCATGTGGTGCTGGGGATTGAACCGCGGTCGCTGTCCTTTTGCTTAGCTTAGCTTGTTCTATGTAGGTGCTTTAGACCACTGAGCCATCTCACCAGCCCTACATAGGTATTTGTAATAGCTATTTCTTTTTTCCAACATAATAGGCTTATATTTAGCATTGTACTGTACTTCTCACCATCCCCACCATGGGGATTTCCCTCAATATTAAAGGTTTTTATTACAGTATTTTTTCCATTTCAATGTCAATATGAAGGTTTTGTAAAAAATATTTAAATCTTTTCATTTTCTTCATTTCAATGTTAGCTATATTGAATATATTTTTTTCTAAACTTTCTCCCCCCAGAAATAAAAATTTCAGTGTTTGGCCATTTGATATCTAAGTGCAATATTAACTTGCAAAATAAAATACAAATATGAAAACAAAGAGAAAAAAGACCCCCCAACATTTCAGGAGGCCGTGGGTGGAATTAAACACTGGTCATTTGGGAAGTTCTGGTGCAGAGGTTCCTTATTCCTATTTCATGTGTTCTGGGGATTCTGAAACTTCAAAATATGACTTATTCATTTTAAAGCCATCTTACATTTTTTGACTTATTTCCTAAACTAGGATTTTTTTTTTTTTAAATGTATTTAGGACAGGTCTACAGGTAGTGATTCTCCTGTTTATCAGCCTCCCAAGCACTGGTATTACAAGCACAAAGCACCACACCCAGTCTCAACTGTGGTCTCAGCATGCCCCAGGGACGGGGCCAGCACAGCATACTGGGGATGGAATCCCGGTCCCTCTGCCTGCCGAGGCAAGTGCTTTAGTCCGCTGAGCTATTTGGCTGGTCCTTGACTGTTTCTATGTAACAAACTATTGGCTGAATTTTTCAGTGTATTATTTGTTATAAAGGAAACATTTTTTCCCACTTAACAAGTAATGATTTCCCTCCCTTCTAAGAGAAACAACTAAGAATGTGAAACTCTCTATAGACTATTTGTTGGTAACTTTAGAGATCAAAGTCGGGTAGGATCTCTATAGTATAAAGATTTTCAGAGTGATGTTTGATTGAGCAGGCCCTTAAAAGTCATGTCTGTCCATTTCTCCTCCATGCACACAAACCCTAAGCAAGCACAGATGCCGGTAACGTTGAGAATCACACCTAGCAAGAGAGCAGTTGGGTCTCCAGCTTCTGCTGCTTCAACAACAGGCAGAACCAGAAGTAGAGAAATGAGGACTAAGAAGAATTGTGTTGAAACTTAGGTCATGATGTTGGGACCTGAAGACTGAAGGCTCCAAAGAAAGAACTGTAAAATTCTCTCTGACTTGAAATTCTCCCTTTCTGGATCTCCGAACACTGAGGCTAAGAGATCATATACAACACGGCCCTCCGGGAAGCAGCCATTACAGGATGTGATGGACATTTCTATGAGATTTTTTTAAAATCAATTTTATTGGCATGCTGAGATTGACATGTAAGTTGCAGATTTTGAGCAAGCACATTGCCCTCCAAAAGGTGAGTGGGCCATGTCAGATCAGTTCAACATTTGAGTAGAAAAAAAAAAAAAACAAAACAAAAACAAAACAAACAAGCTCTCCTTTGGACAACCCAGTCTGCAGCAGACTGCCTTTGGACTTGAGCATGCCAGCAGCTCCTGGCTCTCCAGCAGGCTGTCTTTGGACTCCAGCTGACAAACTATTTTCTTTCACATTGTGTCAGAAATATTTTTCATGTTACTGTATATTCTTCTTTAGCACACTTTTATGCTTGCGTAGTGTTTTGCTATATATTTAAAAATCTTCCCATCAGCTTTATTTAAAAGACTAATATGCCGTATCAGTTAAATCTCTATACCTAGACTTCACATTTTGAAAGTGAAATCATTCCTTCATCACTTTGTAGATGATGAAACTGAAACTCCCTCCTCATTGTTTAAATGGCATAAAATAAAGAAGACAGAACTAGACTTTCAGACTCTGGGATTAATGCTGTTGTGGTCTGTGGTTCTGAAGATCGAACCCTGGTCCCTGCACTTGCCTAACCAGGCGCTTAGTCCGCTGAGCTATCGAGCTGGCCCTCCGTACCTCTGTTATATGTATATTTATATGTATATATCTTGATCTGTCTTTTACTCTTTCATTTCCCTCCCTGCCCTTCAACCTGTGTTCCATTCCTTATTTTCAAAGCTTTGTTTCTTTTATCTGATTGTATTATATTCGTTTGTGCCACAGTAGGGTCCTTCATCTCATTTTCTCTCTTTATTCTTATCTTCCATTGATTGATTTTTGAAAATGTACTTTTCTTCAGCCTCCTGATCTTCGCTCCCTCTAACTTTACTATTATGACTATTGAGCATTAGTCTTTAGATGGCTGCTTCTATGCCTCTACTCGTGAACACTTTTCTCAGTCGAGTTAGAGTTGTTGGATTTAGTATACATTTGTGTGTCAATATTGGATTTGTTTTAGTGTTTATACTATAAGTTCTCTTCTATGGCTAAAGGTGGTATAGTACTGATTATTAGGGCATGCCATTATCCAGATTGTCTTCCCCAGTATTATTTTTGTTATATAGCTGTATGGCATGGTTGTTGCTATTCAATGGTTTTCTTTGTATATTGTCAATGCTTGTGTCAACAATAGTGCAGCCGATGCACAAAGAACAGGGAGCTGGGCCCATTACCCTGTAGCCTGCCCTCCCAAATTAATAGAGGAGGTTGGACTATGGCACAGAGGTAAAAGTCTATGTTCAGCCATGCTTAGACAGCATCACTGACAAGCAATGTTAAAGACATCTTCCTACCAGCATCAAAGACTTTGCCACTATAACAAAACATGTATCTCATTGCATTTTATTGAACACAAAGAAAACATAAGTGATGTGTGAGTTACTATTTTTACTCGAAAATTTCCCACCAGTTACATAGTCTATTGATAAAAAAAGAAAAAAAATCTTTACTTTGAGTCTACTAGCTTGGAGATGCACAGGCTTGTGATAGTTTTCACAGCAATTTCATGGTCCTGCATTTATTTTATTAATTAATTAATTGATTGAGAAGTTTACTGATATTATTACCCTGTAATAGAGGCCGTTGAGCTTAGCATCACTATCTGTCAGAATATCAAATGCCTTAGACACAACGTGGAACTGGTATTTTCAAACAACCATGGATAGTCTAAACTTTTAATCCCTATAGAATGTGAAAAACACAATTACACATTTTTACACAGAAGTTTAGAAATCAGACCATATATAACATTGTAGCAGGACAATCCTATGACTTTTTTTTTTCTTTTTTTTGTTTTTGGCCGAACCGGAAGTTGAACTCAGGCTCTTGCACTTGCCAAGGAAGTGCTTATTGCACTGAGCCATCTCCCCCGCCCCACACATTTTTTCTTCTCTTATTTTATTACCTTTTTTTAAACAAACATTTACTGTAAAAAGAGTATAGCAGTAACTGATAGGACATTAGAAGCAGGATGCATTTAGAAGGCGAAAATGATAGGTATTTCAAGCATGGTTTTAGAGTTGCACATTGCTCTCCTCAGTGTAGTTGCTTAGTTCACAGATATCAGCATACAGAGTTGGTCAGGATGAGAATTCTGCCCATTAACTGCTATTTTCAAAAACACGATGGAAATTCTTAGTAAATATCCCATTTTCTTGACCCATTCATCTACTGATGAACATACAGGACATTTTAAAGATTCAGCTGCTATGGGATGTGCTGCTAGAAAAATGGGCATGTAAGTATTACCGAAATATGAAGTCTTCAACTCTTTTCTGAAGATGCATAGAGGGAGAGAGCTGGGTTAAATGGTATTTCTATTCTCAGCTTTTCAAGGATTCTCCACAGGGATTTTCACAGTGGTGGCACTAGTTTCCATCCACACCAGCAATGCAGAAGTGTCCCACTTTCCTCACAGCTTTGCCAGAGTTTATTATTCGATTCCAAGATTGATGATACCCATTGTTTCAGGAGCAGGAATTTCCTTGTTGTTTTAATTTGCCTTGTCTATTGGCCAGAGATGAACAATTTTTATATACTTATTTGCCATTTGTACTTTTGTTCTGAGCAGTGTCTTTATTTCAGTTGTCCTTTTTTGATTGAGTCTTTAATAGGAGGGGTCTAACTTTTTTTTTTTAGTTCTTTGCATATTCCTTTGTGTGTGTGTGTGTGTGTGTGTGTGTGTGTGTAACTGGGGATTGAACTCAGACCCTTGCACTAGCCAAGGAAGCACTTATTCCACTGAGCCATCTTATTCTAGAAGCTAGTCCTCTGTCTGAGGAGTAGCTAGCAATATTGTTTTCCATTCTGTCAGTTGTTTGTTCACCCTGGTGGTTGTTCCCTTAGCTGTGCAGAAGATTTTTTATTTGATATGATCCCATTGGTTGGTTCTTGATGTTGTACTGTTGCAGTTCCACCCAGAAAGTCCTTACCGATGCTTGTTTCTTCAAGCTTTAGTCTTTTAATCTTCCAGCAGATTACTTCTGTTTTAATGCTTAGGTCTTTGAATGAATTTTGATTTTAGCTTAGTACATGGTGAGAGATGTGTTCTGGATTCAATGTTCTGCATGTGGACAGCGAATTCTCTCAGCATCATTTGTTAAAAAGGCTGTCTTCCCTCTGGGTTTGTTTTGGGCCCCTTTGTGAAGGTCAAAAGTTGGCTGGCAGTGCCTGGGGTTGTTTCTGCATCCTATATTCTGTTCCATGAGCTGCATATATCTGTTTCTATAACCATTACAATGCTGTTTTTTTTTAATCCCTGTATATTTATAATATAACTCAAATTCTGAAATTGTGTTGTCTTTTGCTCTGTTCTTGTAGCCTATAATTATTTTTGCACTTTTGGGTGTTTTATAGTTGCATAGCAATTTTAGGATTTTTTCCCTCATTCAGGGAGAAATGCTGTTGGTATTTTGGTTGGGACTACATTAAATCTATACATCAGTTTTGGAAATGTGACCATTTTCAAAGTATTGCTTATTCAGATATATGGAATATTTTTCCATTTTCCATATGTCCTTGTCAATCTTCTATTTTAGATTTTTTAAATGGAGGTCTTTAACTTCCTTGTTTAGGTTAATCCCTAAGTATTTAATTTTTTGTGAGTTGATTCTATTTTTTTTTTTACTAAATTTGTTCATTAGTTCTTTCATATATATATAGTTATAGGTACAGTTCCCTAGATTTTTATTAATTCCATTTTTTTAGAGATGTGATTCAACTCTTTTTTTTGTTGAGTTTTTGTGATTTTAAAAATTTAGTAAAGTTTCTAAAATGACCATCATTGTATTTCACCTTCTGTTTTTATATTGTTTCATTGCATATATTGTTAGTAATTACGTCATATAAGAAACGGGAGAAGAAAGGAAGGTGGCTGAGGAGCGAAGGCACAGTTTATTATTTGTGATACTAATCTGGTTTCTCTTTCTACTCCTAGAAAGAAGGTCACTCTCATACAAGTCACCCTAGCTTCTCCTGCTGCTTGCCTCCTTACTGATACATTTCTTGGTGTTAGTCGCATTATTCTTCTTGCTTTTCTCAGTAAGTATTCAACTGAATCAATCAACAATGTATTGGCCATGTTCCCCGGTGGCGCCGTCGCTTGGCTCTGGTAGCCGCCGCCCCCGCCCCCACCCCCGCCACCCCCTCCTGGGGCTGACCGCGTCGTCAAAGCTGTCCCTTTCCCCCCAACACATCGATTGACATCTGAAGAAGTATTTGATATGGATGGGATACCCAGGGTTGATGTTCTAAAGAACCACCTAGTAAAAGAAGGTCGGGTTGATGAAGAAATTGCACTTAGAATTATCAATGAGGGTGCTGCCATTCTTCGGAGAGAGAAAACTATGATAGAAGTAGAAGCTCCAATTACAGTGTGTGGTGACATCCATGGCCAATTTTTTGATCTGATGAAACTTTTTGATGTAGGAGGATCACCTGCTAATACACGATACCTTTTTCTTGGTGATTATGTGGACAGAGGTTATTTTAGTATAGAGTGTGTCTTATATTTATGGGTCTTGAAGATTCTATACCCAAGCACATTATTTCTTCTGAGAGGCAATCATGAATGCAGACACCTTACTGAATATTTTACCTTTAAGCAGGAATGTAAAATTAAATATTCAGAGAGAGTCTATGAAGCGTGTATGGAGGCTTTCGATAGCTTGCCCCTTGCTGCCCTTCTCAACCAGCAGTTCCTTTGTGTTCACGGTGGACTTTCACCAGAAATACACACGCTGGATGACATTAGGAGAGTGAGTAGAAGCCTCAGGTCCTCTGCACTGTCGAGATCAGATAAGGGTAAAAATTGGTGCCCTAATAGTTTAGTGAATTGTCTGCCATCCAGAACAATGTGGTGTGGTCTGTATTCAAAGTAGGTACCATTTTCTTACCTACATTCTGTCCTTTTTGATGCATTTTTTCTGTTCCTGTTTGTTTTTCTTTCTTTCACAGTTAGATAGATTCAAAGAGCCACCTGCATTTGGACCAATGTGTGACTTGCTGTGGTCCGATCCTTCTGAAGATTTTGGAAATGAAAAGTCACAAGAACATTTTAGTCACAATACAGTTCGAGGATGTTCCTATTTTTATAA
>NW_004524594.1:24427004-24442423 GCF_000260255.1 Octodon degus | reverse complement strand
TTTTTTTTGCGGAACTGGGGATTGAACTCAGGACCCTGCGCTTGCCAGGAATGTGCTTATTCTACTGAGCTATTGCGCAGGCCCCGGGCTGCCCATTTAGATGGGTCCCATCAGGTAGGTCCCTGTGGTCCTGGCTGAGCTCACTCATGCCTGAGTAGTCAGAGAGCCATCAAAGGCAACTCAGCTTGTGAGCTGAGGCCATCAGCTGGTGTGATGGGCAGCAGGGCCACACGTTTGCTATTCTGTGTCAGGCTTCCCTGCAGATCACAAGTGGCACCTTGCAGACTTCCAAGGCTGAGGTAGATGTAGGACAGACAGCCTCAAAACCTCAACTTATATCTAGCACAGAGCTACTTCTGCACCTTCTATGGGCCATGAGATGTCTTACAAGCTGCTCAGATTCAAATAGTGGGAGACATGGACTCATTTCCTGACTGGGGAAGTGGCTATAGCACATAGGAAAGGACAGAGATGCAGGTAGGGATGAAAGCTGTAGCATTTTGGCAATTGTTACAGTCATGGTGAGCCACTGAAAAATTTTATACAGGGAGGTGACATCAAATTCATTTCACAGGAGCATGCTCTTACAGAGGCATGCAAATAGATGTATGAAAACAATTGGACATAAAGGCAGAAATAGAAGGCTGGTCACAATCCAACTGCAAAAGCCTGAGAGCGGACCTAAGCACAGTGTCTGTGAAGACAGACAAGGGGAGGCAGCTTTAAATGATAAAGTAGACGAAGCCAAAGTGGTATAAGTCTGTGGAATAATTAAATCTAGATATTAAAGTATCCAGAGAGGTTAAGTGTGACTCTAACATTCTGAACTGGTAAACTCAGCAACCATGAAGCTATTCAGAGACAAAAAATACAGGTTGAATATCAGGCTTGGGTTGTAACTTGGTGATTTTAATTTAAGGCATGTTGAGTTAATTTTGAATGTATACATGCCTAGTGGGAGATCTGTTAGTCTGGATTTTGTAGGGGAGGTCTGAGTTTTGCAAGTCATTCACATACAGACAACAGAATGTTATCAAATCCATACTATCACTCAGGAAGAAGAGTTGTAGTCTGAACAGGGGATAAAAGTGGAACTGGAAGAAGCAGTGACATGAAAGGTAAGGCAAAATCATGTAAGATTAGCTAAAGATACAGAAAAGGTGGTATTCCTACACAATGGAATACTCTTCTGCCATAAAGAAGAATAAACATGAGTCATTTCTAGGAAAATGGATGGAACTTGAGACCACAATGTGAACTGAATATGTCAGACACACATGTTTAAATATGGCATGACTTCTGTTATATGAAAAACCCTAAATACACATAAAGAGCAAAATAAAAGATCGATTGTAGAAAGTAGGGAGGGAGATTTTTTGTGAAAAGAAAAGGGACCAAGAGGAGAAAATGAGAGGCAGGGGGAAGAAGTGAAAACAGAACTAAGATGTGTAATGTATGTGATTGATTCCCCATGAGGAATGCTATCCATATACACCAAGAGCATGTTAGAAGAAAAAAAAATTGATTAAAAAGAAGTATAAATGCAAATGGCTGTAGAAAAACGGATGCACCCCGAGACCCCTGAAAAAATCTGACCCAGGAGGTTAAATATAGCATGGTCGCTGTATAAGAAACATCTAGGCAGTGAAATAAAGGACAGATGATGGGAAACAGGGAGAAAGACTTTGTACAGATGGAAAGCGGGAGTGGAGAGGGGAGGGAAAGGGAAATAAAACAGATCCAGATGTCATATGTACACGCGCCGATTCCCCACGACGAAAGTATTTCTTAAGTATTGCAAACATTGACTGATTGAAGAGGGGAGGAGGTCAGCGACAACCTTAGAGAGCTAGTGATAAGCTCCTGTGGCAGGGCATTCCCTCTCTCCACACTGCTGCACCGACGGAACGTCAGTCTTCACTCCAGGCCACAGAGACCCTGCTCTTCGCTCCCTGGGCCGTCATGGTTCTGGTGCTGATGCGGTGAATGAGTCTCTGGGTTCAGGACTGGGTGCTCTTGGGACTCTACAAATGGAGTCCTGGACACAATCTGTTGATTGGAAAAATAGTCACAGTCACACTTTTTAGACCCAATTCCATTCTTGCATGTATTTGGAAATAGCCATTTGCCTTGCTCTTTAACACCTTACTTTTACTTTTATTTATTTTTAAAATTTTATTAGCAGATGTTCATAGCACATCCAGTGAGGGGAGTTGGTATAGATGTATAACATACTTAATTTTTTATATGTCCTCTTTCTTTCCCTGTATCCCCTGGTCCTTTTCCCATCTGAGTTTTACTTCCAGCTTTCAGGAACCTGCAAAGGTTATGGAGGGGGAGCCCTGAGTCCTTTCTTCTGCTGCAGTCTGAACAACACTCAGTCAGGCAGAGCATCAACTCCTCCTTGCTGAGCTGAGCCCTTCAGGCAGGGACCCCTGAGTGGGCCCTGGGCAGTAGCAGCTGCCCAGCTTTGCACAGATGGGGAAGAGAGACTTGTGCAACCACACTGGACCAGGGACCCCTTCCCTTTCCACGTCTTCCCCAGAGGAAGGGTCTAGCTGGGAATGGGAAGGGTGTGGTAAAGCACTCTCAGGAGGGACCTTGAGCTCTTCTTCTCTTTCTGCCTCCTCTAGAATCAACCACTGACCTACTGGAATCAGCCAGTGATCTAAAGGCAACCGTTGGTGTGGGTCTGGAGGTAGCTGGGACTGAGACTGCACCACTGACTCATACCCGACCTCCAGCCCAGAGTGCAGCACAGTCACGTACCTGGAGAACTTTCAGTAAGTGCGGGTCTTGCTTCAAAGGAGGCCTAGCCAGGCATTGCTGATTCCATCGCCCTACTGGAGGGCAACCCTGAGGGAAACACTGCTTTCCTCAGGGTAATGGATTCCTGCAGTGGTCTGGTGGTCACACCTGCCTTCCTTCTTGTTTTCTTGGAATTCTTTACTGACAGAGTTTCGCAAGCCCAGGGCTGTGGGAGAAGCCAGGAAGGTGACCCAAGTCCAGTCTTCAAACATGCAGAGATTATATCCTGCCTCCCATTCCTTGCTTATGTCTTTTTCCTTCTTTATTACAATATTTAAATATTTTTCTTCTTCTACAAAGTAATACAAGTAGACACTAATAAAGGAATATTTAAAAACACTACATATGAAAAATACTTTCATTTTCAATGAAAAATAAACTAAAACTGCATAACAGAATAATTAGGGAATAACCATAGTGAATACATTGGCTATCATGATCTTACAAGAATGACCAGGTGACTCAGTCCATAGGTCTTACAGAAAAAAATATTCTCCCTTACTAAGAAGAAACAAAGGACAGAACTTTCTTTCTGATGAAGGGAGAGAAACTAGCAATGTAAATGAAAACAAACTACATTTTAGTTTAGTTTAGTTTAGTTTGTTCTACTTTATTTTCCTTTGGTACCAGGGATTGAACTCAAGACCTTGTGCTTGCCAGGCAGGTGCTTATGCTGCTGGCCTATCTTCCTGACCCCATATATTTTAAAATAGTTTTGAAACAATGGAACACAGTAACACCTCAGTTTGCCAATGCTTCTTTTAGGGAACCATTCAGTTGGTGAATAGGAGCAGTTGGCAAAAGTTTGCTTTCATCATGAACTCCTCATTGGGTGATTAACCCAACCATCTTCCCCCAGAGTTGTGCAATGAATTAAATACGTGACCTGAGAAACCTATTGTGGATTATTTGGGGATGTGTGTGAACTCCCCACTTCCTATTCCATATATATATATATATATATATATATATATATATATATATTATGTTAATTACTAAGCATGCCTGTGGTAACTTCCATACTTTGTAACTTTTTGCAGCTCAGATCTGAGGAGATTAAACCTCTGCTAAAATCACAGTGAAATTTGAGGAAAAAGGACCTCCCATCCCAGAGCATTTTAACAATGACATTGTTGACTTTCTTCATGGCCTGTCATGCCCTACTGATCCCAGGACCCAGTTCCTAGGCTGCTGAAAGGGGACAGCTCCTTGGCTTCTCCAAGGGGTGAAGTTATGGTGCCAAGGATGAGGTTAATCACTTCCTTGTCTCTTCCAGATGATTTTCCAGAGAGCTTTGTAAATGATGCTTTTAGTAAGTGTAAATGTGACCTGAATTTATATCATGCAGAATAAAAAGAGATTTAAAGGCTTCATATAGTAAGCTCTGGTCCTATCTGATCTCTCTTCTTCACAACTCTCTTTTTTTCTTTCCACTCTTCTGTCTGTCACCAGGGAAGGGATCAGAAGACTTCAATGGCTTCTGCTCCTGAAAACAAACCTCCATAGTTTGAAGAATGTGAAAATTTTGCTCAGAATATCCTAGGTTGTACCTACAAAAGTAAAGTTTGAAGTAGTTCTGTTTGTAGGTCTATAAATAATAACTAACATTTACTGATACCTATGTTCTAGCACTGTTCTAAGTGATCCAGGGATTACTGGAAGTAGCAGAAGGAGTCTACAAACTGTACTTCAGGACAGCCTGAAGGACTTACGAGAGGGGATGGGTGTCTGGCTTTCCATTCTTGCTCAAACAGTAATAGTCTCCTTCCTCGAATATATCTCACTTGTATAATGTGGCAATACCTCTCTCCTGTACTCCACTCACAACCCCAGTAGGAGTGAGTGGTTAAAAAGTTAATAATTCCCAGTCCTCAGCCTACAGACATGAAACTTTTTCCTGTTTCACAAGAGCAAGGAGAAGCTTCTTGCCAGAGCCATCCATTTTTTTTTTTCTGCTAGGGTCTTCAGCTCCACACAAGGGCCATCGTTTCTCACTATGGCAATTGTGATGAGCTATAAAGTTTCTGTTTTTAATAAGAGGAGAAAGTTCCCTTGACACTGTGTATTTTACACTAAGAAATATACCTGATTATATCTCTCAAATGCCAATATAGACTTTTCTGTATTCTTGACCTTTGAGAGATTTTGTCTTTAAAAGCTTTTTAGGACAGACTGAAGAAGTGGAACTAGGATGCTTTGTCCTAGTTTTAATCTTCCCACTGAGGTTCAGTTATCTGGAAGCAGGGTTGGGGAGAGCAAAGAGGATGATAGGTACACTTGACAGTATGTGAAGTTCCAGTGCTGCTATTAGGAAATTCCAGGTATGAGGGGAGGCAGACCTTTCACCAGATCCTTCTTGCATTTGTGTCCACTTTCAGCATAGCAGTTTAACTCTTGTAAAATACCTTGAGGTTAGGAAAAGGAATATGGAACTGCTACAGACTCTTGGGTCCTGAATTTTTTTGACCTAAGGGGAAGCTGTATCCCAATGATAGGACAACATAAATGAATGGAAACCATCTCAACACACCCCTATACATTCTCTCTGGCCCCTGTTGTCCTCCTAGAGATGGATATTCTGTTGGATACTGACTTCAATACACTGCAAAAGGGTTTCAGATATCACAGTTTCCAGGTGCTAGGATCACTTCTATAATGTAATAAAGAGGTTAAAGTCAGTGTCTTGCCTTCCTGGAGTTTATCTTCCAAGTCTAGCTAGCTGTAACCAAATAGCTATGGGACCTTTTCCTTGTGTTTTCTGAGGTTCCTTTATTCTTGTCTTTCTAGGATATAGACTGCACTCAGGCTCATGGAGTCTTACCTGAGGGAGAAGCTAAAAAAAAAAAAGCTATTAGGTTTTGCAGTTGAAAGGAGCATATAACTCTGTTCCAAACTTGAAAGCTAGGACCTCTGAGCCAGGAAGTCCAGCTTTAATACTGTACCTCCCTCTTAGCTTTTGTGGAAGCGCTTAGACTGGTTTCTTCATCCAACAGAATGAACATCAGGATGGGGTGTAAATATCCTGAATAAGGGACATTGACAGGTAGGAAGGATAAAGAAACAACTAGTGAAATTAATTCCTGTTCTCAGGGTCACAGTGATTAGTAAATAAAGATGGAGCTTGCTCTTTTAAGCACCGTGTTCCCTTTCTCTTGGTGACTTGTGATTTTCTTTTCTTTCATTTAGAAAATGAAGCAAATTCTCCATGAGCTGTAATGATCATCACTTTCTAAGAAGATTCTGAGCTTCTCAAGAGCCTCCCAGCCACTCCACTATGAGTAATGGTCTAATCATAGGAAATGGGTGAAATGTGCAGTGTACCCAGCCAAGAAGAAATGGCAAGGAAAGCATCCTGGCTGGGTGAGGTGGGCCGTACACAGACAGGAGAAGAACATTTCTTAGCTGTTTTCTTTTAGTGTGGACACAACAAATGTCCATTGGAATTGCATTTTTACAATGACTCTGTTGGGAGGGAAGAGCTTGCTTAGTTGCCTGATGCTCATACCCAAATTAATTGCATAGCCTTGATCCTTTATGAACATGACCCAACATTAAGGGCAACAGGAAAGCTTGCAGCAGGCTTGTGGGAAGTAAGTTTATTTTCCTATTGCTGTTATAACTCTTCACAAAAAATTTTATGGTCTAAAACATACAAAGTTATTATCATGAGGTGTTGTAGCTCCAAGGTCATAAAGGTTCTCATGGGATTGAATCTATGTGTCATGAATGTGTTCCCTTTTTCAGGCTCTAGAGAGGAGTCCCACATTCTGGTTCACATGCCTTGGACCTCTTCTACCTTGAGAACTAGCGATGGCCAGGTCATTCTCCCATCCCGGCTCACCACCCTAACATTCACTCTCCTGCTTCTCCTTCCACATTTTTCTTCATGTTTTAAACTTTTTTACTTTAAAAAAGAGTACAAATTAGAATTAAAACAGAAAAAATTACAAGTGATAAAGGATTTCACTTATACAAAGTAATATGAATTTCACAGTATTTGTTGTAATGCATAGTGTTGTCATCCAATCAGTTATTCATATTACCAGATATGTGCATGTAGTATTATAAGAAGAAATAAATGTATAAGATATTAAGAAGAGAAAAATACAAACAATCAAAAAAAGAAGATGAAACAAATTAAGCATTAACTGTTTCTTTCCATAGACCAGCAGAAATGCACAGTGCATTTGTCCAAACCATTCTGCTCACATAGATAAATCTCTTTCCCCCACTCCCTCACTTGTCCTTCTCCTCAACTCAGTAACACTTTCATTTTGAATAAGTTCCTTCCCTTTTCCCAGTATCTATTGTACCCTTCAGATTTCATTTTTCTCTTTCAGGTTCTCACACTACGCAGACAATATGATGTTTGCACATGTGGGTCTAATTTATTTCTCTTAAGAGTATGTTCTCTAGGTGCACCCATGTACTGACAAGAGACTCAAATTTATCCTGTTTTATAGCTGAGTCCACTGTGTAAAAATACCACATCTTCTTTATCCATTCTTCAGTTGATGGGTATCTGCAATGTTTCCAGGATTTAGTTATGACAAATTATGCTGCTATAAACATGGGTGTACATATATCGCTGTGGCTTGAGGTTTTCAGTTCTTCTGGAAAAATACACTGAAGGAGAATAGCTGGCTTGAATGGAATCTCCAATCCTAGCTTTTGAAGGAATCTCCACATTGATTTCCATAGTAGTTGTACCAGTCTGCACTCCCACCCACAGTGCAGAAGGGTTTGTTTTTCTTCACAGCCTCTCTAGCATTTATTATTGGCTGAGTTCTTGATGTTAGCCATTCTTTCTGGGGTGAGATGGAATCTCAGTATTGTTTTAATTGGCATTTTCCAAATGACCAATGATGTTGAACATTTTTTCCCGTAAATTTACTTACCATTTGTAATTTCTTCCTCTGAAGTATGTATTCATCTCAGATGCCATTTTTTGGGTTGAGTCTTTGAATTTGGGGGGTCCTGATTTTTAAAATTCTTTATGTGTTCTAGACAGAAGGCCTTTGATGGGGGAGACACTCAGCTATAATTTTTTTCCCAGTTTGTGGGTTATCTTTTTACTCGTTTCAGAAAGTTTTCAAAAAGATGCGATCCCAGTTTTTGATTGTTTGAAGTATTTCACGTGCAGGTTGGCTTTTGTTCATGAGTTCTCTACCTATCCCTATGTCTTTACAATTTCTAGCTACATTTTCCTACAGAAGAGTTAGAGTTTCTGTTTTAATATTCAAATATTTGATCCATTTTGACTGTAGCTTTATGCATGGTGAAAGGAATAGGTCTAGTTTTAGCCTTTGGCATGTGAAAATCTAGTTTTTCCAGCACCATTTATTAGAAAGGCTATCTTTCTTCCTGTGAGCCTATTTGGCCCCTTTATAAAAGATGAGGTAGCTGAGTGTGTTTGCAGTTATGTCTGCATCTTCTAATCTGTTCTATTGATGCTCAGGGGTGTCTCTATGCCAGAACCATGTTGATTTTATCACAGTAGCTTTATAGTATAATTTCAGGTCAGGGATTGTGATATCTCTTGCCTTTCCGTTGTTTCCAAGGATTGTTTTTGATATTCTGGGTCTCTTCTGGTTTCAGATCAATTTAAGGAAAGTGTTCTCTAGCTCTGTGAGGTATACTAATGGTATTTTAATCCAGGTTGCATTGAATCTGTATAACAATTTTGGGAGTATGGCCATTTTCACAGTGTTAGTTCTTCCTATCCAGGAGCATGGACCATTTTTCCATTTTCTCAAATCCTCTTGAATCTCTTTTCTCAGAATACCATAATTTTCACTGTATAAGTCTTTTATATCCTTTGTGAGATTGATTCCTAAATATTTCATGTTTTGGATGTTATTATGAAAGGCATGGTTTCCCTAATTTCTCTCTCAGCATGTTCATTCTTTGTGTACAAAAATACTACTGACTTTTTGGTGTTGACTTTGTATCCTGCTACATTGCTGAATTTGGTGATTAAATCTACAAGGGAGAAAGAAGAAATGCATTCTCCTTGACTGAATGAATAAACAACTTTGGATCTGTTGAGCTTTCATTGCCATGCCCTGTGGGAAGTAGTTCTTCATGCCCCATGAAATGAGGTCATAAATACCTCTGTTACAGTATCAATGACAACACTGGACAAAATTATAAAATATATCAATCTTAATTTGCTTTAAATAGATTACTGTTGTAGAAAACTTGAATATATTAGCAATATCTGGAAAAAGAGCTCTTATTCTCAATAGTGATAGCCAGTATTTACCTTTTGCCTTTCCCTTTTATTGAAGATGCATTTTTTTAAACATAAAGGTGATCTGCTATATGCACTCTATTCCTTATTGACTTTGAGACTACACCTAATTTATTTAATTTTCATTTTAATTTTTTATGTATTTAGTATAGGGTCTACAGGGTCTCACTATACAGATCAGACTCATAGTGATCCTCCTGTTTTCAGCCTCCCAAGCGCTGGGATTACAGGTGCACACATTATGCCCAGTCTTATTGGCCATTTCAGAGTGCCCTGGGGGTGGGGCTGACACCACCCACTGGGGGTCAAACCCAGGCCTCTGTTCTCTATGCAGGTGCTTTAGTCCACTGAGCTATCTGGCTGGCCCTTTGAGACTGTATCTAAACTGTATTAGTGTAAAGCTACAAGCTAATTTTCTGTTCTGTTGGACTATTGATTTGAAAAAATGTAAAAGTTTCTCTCTGCTTCTTAAGTAATTTACCTAGGAAGCAAAGATTTTGTGTTTTCTCAATACAGTTGCTTTTGCCTCATGTTGGGTTCTTCTACCCCTACGTGAGGTGTCTCTATTTTCAAAACAGTTTACTTTGCCTCCCCCCGTAACTTATTTCTTTTGTCACTTTATATTGTTTCACATTGACATGTGATCCTATTTAACCTGTGACATTTCTGACAAGTTTGCCAAATCAAATTCCACATTTTGCATACTTTGAAATATACCAAAATAATATATTCTCACTCTTTGTAAAAAAGAGATAGTAAACTAAACAGAAATATTTAACATGCAAAATTTTCATGGGAAAATATAAAATAAGAAATAACTTTTACATTGTATGGACATGCTATTCATATATGTTCTACCCAGGCACAGAGGTACATAATTTCAGCATTCTGACAGGCTGAGAAAGAAGGCTCACAAATTCAAGCCTACTCTGGGCAACTTAGTGAGATGCTGTACCCCAAAATAACAAATAATAATAGTGCTGGGTATAAAAGTCTTAGTTTCAATCCACAATACTACAAAAAAAAATTATAGCAGTGTCCCAAAATTATATCATGTGTCCTAAAACTATATTTTTACAGTATAACTAGTCATAAGTTTGGTGACTATTTAAAATACTTGAGGGCATACAGATGACAAAATTTCCTTGTCAGTTCTCTCATAATGAGCTCTCCTCAGACTTTTAACCTTGAGATTTTAAAGCTTGTCTTTCACAGTCCATTAATTATCTCATTGTGTTGCTTTGCTTAAAGCTTTTCCAAGCAATTATAATCCTATGATGTTTCCTCTGCAAGGATTTCATGGAAAGAATTCTGATGTGTAACACATTCTGGTAAAATCATACAATGAGAATGATTACAATTTTCCAGAATTTATATGATACTGATTAGTTCAAGTAACTGGAACCCAGCATCAAGTAGACTAAGAACTAATTACATAGGGCTGAATAAACAAATAAGATAATAATTTTTATGGGCTTAAAATTATCACTTAATATGCTATTTTCTAGACTCAAGAAACTTGCTCTTTTTTCTTAAACTACCTATAACTTAGACAAATTTGATAACATATACTTTTGTCATTGTATTAGTCAGGGTTTTACTTAGAGGAACGGATATAATATAAGGATCAGATATCAACACAAGATGTACAATGCATAAGTGTAACGGGCCAACTCACATTTTAGACAATAAATGTAAATCTTGTGTTTTCTGTTGTGTAAATATATATTCATCCACGTTCTAGGTTGTTTAGTAAATAGTGGCTGTTTCTTGCCATTTGCTAGATAAAATTCCTACCTCACCAATTCCTGTAACCCTCACCAATTCTTGTTAACAAAGTTAGCTTACAGGGATGAGTTCAAAAGAAAATTAAATGGGCTTTAACTTCTTGTAACCTCGGGCTATGCAAGGCTGCATGCAGGTACACAGGTGCAAGATAACCAGAAACTAAAAGAAAGCCCCAGGAAATGTAGTTTGACTAGTGGTCACAGTGACCCTGAAAGCATTATTGTGTGTCAGACAATGAATTTGCTTACCAAATGGAATGTGGTTCCAGGTTTTAAACCCCCCTGCTTCCTTGGCTGGGGGCTGGCCTAAGCTCATTAATAATCAGCTTTCCAAATTCCAATCTGGCTGATCTGGTTCCTATTCTGAGTAATCCATAACATTAAGGAAGGACAAGATTGGCTTAGGACAGTCAGCCACAGAGTCAGATGAGGAAGCATGCAGAGGGACTCTGCACACTCCAGACTGAAGGATTCGGTTCCAAGGTCTGAAGCTCACTACAGTGCTTAGAGCAAGTCTCTATCGGTCAGCCAATGGGTCTGTGATGGAAGATGAAGAGTCATCTTTGACAGACGCTGAATGAACCAAGCCAAAGGCTGAAGAGTCTGCACTGTAAGCCAGGCAGTGAAGTCCAAGCCAAATGTGAAGACTAAAGTTGCTCTGAGGAAGTGAAACATTGACTCCTTCCTCAGCCGCTTTATATGGTCTCTTTGTGCTGAGTCACTCTGGGGCAGGCATGTTAAGCCCTAGCATGGAACCAATCATGCCCCAGGATGGGACCTGCCCTGGCCTAGGGCGGAACAAATCATGCCCCAGGGCGGACCTTCCCTGCCCTTCAGGGTGGTGCCCCCACTGAACGACACAGAGTCATCTAGCCAAGTTGAGACAATGCATCAACCACTACAATCTTCAAAACTAAAGCAGATACTTGTTCTAAAATTCAGAAACTATATGTGAGTCATCTCTTTTTCATGGCAATATAACTACTTGCATGAATTTAGTAAAAAAAAAAATTGTTCTCTTTAAAATAGGACATAATAAGAAAAATTACTTTACCAAAGGCTAGACTGTCTGGTATTTGGCTCTAAGGGCTTGATGATTTTATGGAAGAAACATCCTAAAATCTAAAAAAAAAAAAAAAAAAAAAGAGAAATCACTCAAATCTGTAAGTATTGCTGGCAAAATCTAGTGTCAATTACTAAACAGGAATTCCTTGCTGCATAGGATTTTAAAGTCTAATTTGAAATTCCTTGGAAAGAGACTTTAAAAAAAGACTATGGGGTTAATTAATGTTCTTGCCATACTTGTATTTTGAAACAAATAGGCTTGTTATGATTATCTTTAGTAAAATTCAGGGCAGATATAAACAATTATATCTCTGTAGAAAATTCTATTTTCTTTTTAGATATCCTATACTAGTCCTATTTGTTGTCTTTAAAAGTTATAGTATTTATAAATTTCCCTATTCTTGAAACTCTACAAGCTAGGAATAGATTTGTTGTAATATTCAGAAAATAACACTCATATTTGTGATATGAGCCCCTGGAGTGGTCACAAAACACCCAGTGAGTAACCAGAGACATTCAAACTGAAAACTAAGAAAATACATTCTGATCTCAAGCATAAAAACCACTCTGTTAACTCTCCTCTGAATTCAGAGACTATTTGTAGTTTTTCCTAACTAGAAATGCTTAGTTTTTATTTGTTTATTCAGTGGCTTAGGGTGATAAAGACCTTGGCTAAGAAGCAAACACCATTCTTGGTGTTATCCTCCTGACAGTCCTTACTGCCTTCCCCTTAGTGGGCCATATTCTCTCAAGGGTTTTAGATGAGTGCCCAAAGGATAAACACAAGTATTAGAGACAATTTTATTGAACACAACTTTGGCACAATGCTCCAGTAAATGGAACCAAACCAAAATGGAGCAGTGACTGGGAATCCAGGTACTATTACCATGAGGAACCAGCTCTTTACTTCCTTGGATCTTGGTTCTTTGTGCCCTTGAGGAAGGAATTCAACCAAGATGTATAGGCCCTTCTGAAATAAGGTAGAACTCAGTGTGAAGTCAGTAAAGGGAGAGTTACCCCTTCAAGCAAGAAGGCAGGCAGTGCCTTGCAGGCACCTGCACAAGTGGGAATTTGGAAATGTTTTTAAGCACACAGAAGTTATTTCTGGTGTTCAGGGAACTTGGAGAATTATGATGCTTATCAACATTTTTACATAGAAGTCACAAAATTTTACTTAGAAGTTATGAAATAGCAATTGCACAATGTCTTTCTGTCCTTTTTGAGATGGTTGGTATTTCCCTGGGGCTCTAGTTACACAAGAAGTTTACAAAGAATAAGTCCCTAATTTAAACCAACTCCAAATCTCAACCAGTTTAAAAAGCAGTTCCATTCCTGACACTGGGCTGTAGGTATGGCAGTGAAGAATGCAAGGTGCCTCCTCCTGGAGCTAGGTGGCCATATGGTTAGGTATCAGAAGGAATGTACCTTGAAGATGTCACTGTGCTCTGTAGGATTGCTTTATGTCTGATACTCAACATACAATTATAATTGTATTAGGAAATGAAGTCTTTCTTTGATTAATTGGCAATGTATGCTAGTCTACAACCTTCACCTTTTGTCTCTGAGGCATGCTAATGTCTATCTATCTACCACTCAAGATAAATGTAATATAATTAATCTGGAAAGTGTAAGGAAACAAATACAAAGATGTAGTTGCTTTTCTCTGAAATGGGACATCCCAATAAGCAGCCATCTGCAAGACAAGGAAATACTCTCTTGTTTTTGCCCTTCCAAAAATAAACTGGAATAACTTGTCTGGAACATCCAGCTCTTAAACTTATTATTGTTGTTTCTGCTTTTTGTGCCATATTGCTAAGTCCACTCTTTTTCTATTACCCAGTGTTTCCCTGGGTAGGAGTGTTTCACTCCTCCTGTCCAAGAGCTGACCCCACTGTGTGGCCAGGTGAGGTGCCTCCTACAGGACTCACTGTAGTTCTTTTCCTGTTTTGAAGAGTAGAAGCTACTCTGATTCACAGACTTGGAAAAACACAATTACATCTATAAGTAAACTCTTGTAATATTGTCCTTTGACAAAAGCTATCAGTGGTAACCAGATCACTGTGAGCAGAGGAATTAAAAATAAGACAAGCTACAATAAAAATATCTCATTATTGAGTCTGACATTATGACTTACAGGTTCACACTAAGACAAAGACAAATTAGCCCTGGCAACCACAGGGAGTGACATTTGTTTCCATGTTTTGGTCAATCTCTCCTGAATAAGAGGTTTGACCATAAAGGGAAGATTTCTTTCTCTGATTAGGAAGCCATCAGACTGTGTGACTCTAGAGCTTCAAATTCCTCTAAAGGCAAACTGAATCCCAGTTTAAGCAGTAAAACAAACCTAGAAACTGTACCAGTCGAAGACTGCCAACTAACCTCTAACTGAGGATTTTCACTTTCACTAATCAAGTGTTCTCTTTGATTTGCTTCCATGTGCACATTGTAATAGTTGCTTAATTCCATCCTCCTACTGAAATATGAAGCTGCTTTGCAGTCTTACACTGCTGGATCCATGAGTCATTGCATACTCAAGATAGTGCTTTAAAGTTTCACCATTCTTAACCTGGTCTTTTATCCCTGGTCTTGTCCTTCCTTTGCTCATGTTGGAAACAATTTGGGAAGTGAAGGGTGCATAGAGGTGAAGAGAGAGTGAAGGACCAGAGTCAGGAGTGTTTCCCTCCTCCTCTCCAAGCACTGGCCCCACTTGTGTGGCCAGGTGAGGTGCATCCCACAATACTCACTATACACAGAAGCTTTGAGGGGGCTCTTCAGAGGCAGCTGACCTTAACCAGGGTAAAGATAAGGAAAGGCAGGGCCTGGGGAGCAAAAGATGAAGCTAGTTTGTTTTAAAGGGAGGAAAAGATGAAGCTAGTTTGTTTTAAAACTGAATCTCAGAAGTGACCATTGGTCACCAGGGTGTCACTTTGCTCAATACTGAAAATGATAAGCATCCCACAGTAGGGACACTTGATAAAAGAAGATTGACCATCAACTTACTCAGGTTCAGAAAGGTATCAGGACTCTTAGAATTAATTCTAACCAGGGAAGCTCTGGTGTGGTAGTCATATTCCTTACAGATGGTAAGGATTTAACACAGGAATTTGGGGAGGGGAAAAATACAGCTTGTAGTATGTTCCAGTGTTTCTTATTTAATGGTTGTTGTTTTACCCTGCTGTTCAAAGACAGAGGAATCACTCTGAACTTTTCACTCCACAGGCACTTTACAATAGCAAATTTGTTTGGCTTTCTTCCTAAAATATATCCTAAGATGCCCACTTGCACATCTCCACTACAAGACCCAGTTTAAGCAAGGATCATTTCTCTCCTGCAAGACCTCAGCTACCTTGGGGGCCTGCCCCTTAGCTCAGGGGCTGCTTCAACAAAGCAGTCAGGCTAAGGTTGCTGTGGTTCGATCCCCACAACACAAGCCAGCCAGTCATGCCTTGAAGGCATTCAGAGCAAAAAAAAACAAAAACAAAAACAAAAACAAAACACTTCTGCCA
>NW_004524594.1:24424768-24426904 GCF_000260255.1 Octodon degus | reverse complement strand
GCTATAGAATGTACAGAAAAAGTCAAACTACAGGGTTCCCTTCATTAATAACAATTTTTTCGGCACCTAATTACTTAGATGTCTACAATAATAAAGCTGCTGTATTAAAGTATGAAAACAATGTGATGAATATTTGACAGTTTAATTGTTCTCCACACCCTTACTGGTTGCCCAATTTTATGGATGTGTTTACATGGTCTTTACCATTTGTTGGAGAAAAAGTGACAGAAATGTTGGTAAATGTTCTGAGTATTTGCTCTGATGATGAACTAATGACTGAGGGTGAAGACCAGTTTGATGGTTCAGCTGCAGCCCGGAAAGAAATCATAAGGAACAAAATTCGAGCAATTGGCAAGATGGCAAGAGTCTTCTCTGTTCTCAGGGAGGAGAGTGAAAGTGTGCTGACACTCAAGGGCCTGACTCCCACAGGGATGTTGCCTAGTGGAGTGTTGGCTGGAGGACGGCAGACCCTGCAAAGTGCCACAGTTGAGGCTATTGAGGCTGAAAAAGCAATACGAGGATTCTCTCCACCACATAGAATCTGCAGTTTTGAAGAGGCAAAGGGTTTGGATAGGATCAATGAGAGAATGCCACCCCGGAAAGATGCTGTACAACAAGATGGTTTCAATTCTTTGAACACCGCACATGCCACTGAGAACCACGGGACTGGCAACCATAGTGCCCAGTGACCATCGACTTCCCAGGGACTCTCACAACTCGGGCCACAAATGGACAAATCACCCGAGGAGCTGGAGGGGTTGGCCAAGCTGACTATAAATGTTACAGTCCCCTCTGAAGAAAACCATTGTGCTTTTTGAGTCCCTAGCCCCCTTCCTGGATGGAGGCTTGAGGGCCCTGGGACATGTTGTGCTATCTGATAAGTTTGGGTAATCGCTGCCAAGGTGGAGAGTAGTGAGCAAGGGGCTTGGGGCAATTCCCAAGTGGAGGGTATCTGCAACCTCCACTTATGCTTGTGGTTCACACATTTAAGTTTACAAATGAGATTTCTTTTTTCCCCTCAGTAGACTTAGATACTTTTTTTCAATCATTACTTCAAATGCAATCCTAAGAATTAACGTGGACTTTTTTTTTTTTTTTTCAATGAAATGTCTTTAAAGGATGAATTAGCATGGTCTTAAAATATATTTCTGAGGTTATTAGCTGTATTTTGAATTGTAGGCAGAATGCTGAGAAACCCAGTTGGCGTTTATACAAAATGTTGACCTCAGGTCTAGAGTTCTTAAATGTGGCTAATTCTGTAACATAGTCTTGATATTTTTCAATTATGAATACGTAAACTATTTCTAGGAATACTCTTACTTGAACAGAAATCCAAAAACTAATTTAAATCTTTTTTGCCCAGATCTTTTGAGATTTATACCCCAGAGATTTAAGGAGAAAACCTCTAAATTTCAAAATTATGAAGAATTACAGAATTACTCACTTAAGGTACTTTACAAGAAGTTTGTACATTGTCAAAGTAAATTTTAATTCAAATCATGTCTGTAAAACTTGACGTATTTTGTGTATGCGTGTTTTCATTTTGCAGATATTTAATATATAGACCTATGATGTACAGGTACAACATGTATAGGTTACCTAGATGTTATGAGAAATTTCAGTTTATTGTGAGTACTCCAGTTACTTAAATAGCCACCAGGGTTATTTGCTGGTGGCTTTCTATCATTTTTATGTTTTAATGCAAAGGAAATTTTAAATGTTCTGGAAGTGTTTTTGATTAAGCAACGCAGCCTAGAAACAATGGTTCTATTCAATCCTTCAGATGTTAGTGGAAGCATAAAAGTCAAGGCTGCATGTTGAATTTTTTCTTTTGATTGTTACAGAAATGCTTGGTTAAACTAAATGGAACCATGTGCTAATTTTACACAATTACTGATCTGTATTGATTGCCACTGTAGTTTGATATTTCCCTTTATTTTGGTGGCCTGCTTTCCTCATGCCCTGGAATACAACTCAGAGCTCCAGGCAGCGGAACCGTCTATTGTTTTGTTTGCCAGAAAGTGCACCCTGTATGGTCTCCTGTCTAAGTTGGAAATACTATGCATGTCCAGGACTATTCGAGTATTTTATAAACAGTAGCACACAATAAATTCCATGCATGGGCCGCTGCTCTTA
>NW_004524594.1:24418968-24420238 GCF_000260255.1 Octodon degus | reverse complement strand
CAGATGAATGTCCATTTTGTATCTGTGTATTCAAAGTGGTTAGGATAGATATATAGTTGCATTCTCTTAATGAATAGAATGATTTGTCCTAATGATGTTTGTGAATACGATCTCAAGTCCACATCTTGTACAGCAATTAACCACTAAGAAGAATATATGCAGTGTGTTATTTGTTGAATCTGTATTTCTGATTTGATTTGAAACTTCTCATTGCTATCTGTTTATCAATAAAATTTTGAAAATAATGATCTCAGTAAAAAAAAAAAAAAAGACTTCAGCTGCCTCGTGTCCCATTCCTGCCCTTGATCAGATCACACACCTTACACCATCAGTCCACCTTAAACATGCAAGAATGATTTTTTCAAAATAATGTGGATCACATCACTTTCTTAGTTAAAATCCTCTAAGCTTTTCCCATAGGACTGGAAACAAGCTGCCAATTATGTCTGAGTCTCTCTACAGCCACTTGTCTCTCTCCTTTGTGAAGATTGGTGGGTTCCATGAATGCTACGAAAAGCACAGTTTTCCTTGTTATACTCCGTTTTGTCTGGAACACTGAAGGGGCTTCTGCTTGGGACGATGGAAACTGAGTTTGGAAGCCTCCTGCTGACAGTGAGTGAACTGATTGTGTGAAATGGACAGATGTT
Source organism: Octodon degus (assembly GCF_000260255.1). Classification (NCBI taxonomy): domain Eukaryota; kingdom Metazoa; phylum Chordata; class Mammalia; order Rodentia; family Octodontidae; genus Octodon; species Octodon degus. Next base: position 24,419,591 of record NW_004524594.1, on the reverse strand, counting down.
TGCATCCACTGAATCAAATGAATATTTGATGATAAGATTAGCAAGTAAACATAATTGTCTAAAGAATCAAACACTGATTCCTTTTCCTAAAATTTCTGCTGCTCTATTATGATGTTAATCTATATATTTCAACTTGATATTGGTTTTTCATAAGTATGTATTCCACAATTATTTTAGTATGTATAGTCTATCCATCTTTGCTTACTATTATATTAGGAAATTTTTTAAGCACTCAATATACAACATTTCATCCTCAAACCATCTTTCTAGGTAGCCTGATAATCACTATCATCTCCTATTTGCAGATGGGATGAGTAACCCCAGCCATAGGTGCTGTGAAGGTCGCCAGTCTCCTAGAGGCTGTCAGACCCAGGCACGCTTTTCTGCTAATGTGGACTACTGCTTCTCTGCTGTTTGCTGGGATGCTAAGAAGAAATTACGTCAGACAGACACATCATAGAGGTCACTGTGTCCTTTTAGTAATGACAGAACTCTAGAGAAGAACATCATGCATGAAATTCTTTTTTTTTTTCAAAGTTTTATTGATAAACAGATAGCAATGAGACAGTTTCAAATCAAATCGGAAGTACAGTTTCAACAAATAATACACTGCATATATTCTT
>NW_004524594.1:24395581-24409918 GCF_000260255.1 Octodon degus | reverse complement strand
GCATCTTGTACAGCAATTAACCACTAAGAAGAATATATGCAGTGTATTATTTGTTGAAACTGTCCTTCCGATTTGATTTGAAACTGTCTCATTGCTATCTCTTTGTCAATAAAACTTTGAAAAAAAAAAAAAAAGAAATTCTTTAAATGCATTTACATGTTTTTTTCTGGGGAAAATATACTAACATTATCTAATTTTGTGGATGGTCATTTTGTTTGTTTGTTTGTTTTAATTTTTATTAATTTTAATGATAAAGAAATAGCAATGAGACAATTTCAAAACAGGTTAGTAGGGCAGTTACAATTAATACATTGCATATTGTTGTTTACATAATAGTTATTCAAAGTACAAGATGTAGACATGATTTCTTGCCTAAACAATAATACTACAAATCTTTCTTCTCATTGAACTAAGAGAAGTAGCTGTATATCTATCCTATTTTGAATACACACACACACACACACACACACACACACACACACACACATATATTCACTACACAATGGTCCTTCATTCATATCCCCCTTTTTTGTTTTGTTTTGTCAGAGATGGGTGTTCCATTGCTATTAGAGAAGCTGTATTTAGAGAAGTCTTTAAAGGACCTTTTCATACTTGATGCCAGTTCAAATACTGTAGGTACTTGAATTCAGCAAAATAACCCAATATAGTCCAATAGTCCATAATAGTAGTAGGTTATCCGTGGAACTGGCAACTGTTAGAAGTTGTTGACTTGAGGCTTTTATAGCTCAGACTATTGATATGGCATTACTTTTTATACCTTGTGGTTATACTTTTCTACTGGATGATTAAGACCAAGTTTTTTGTTTTGCTTTTTGTGGAACCAGGGATATGATCTCAGGTCCTTCCACTTGCCAGGGAACTGTTTATTCCACTGAGCCATCTCCCCAGACCCAAGACCAAGTTAACGTAAGACCTATATAACTAAAAATGTAAGTTTTGTATGTGGATGGCCATTTCAATGGGCTAAGTTCTGATTCTTCTAAAATCTACTCAAAATTTTAGTGAGCCAGGAGGATGCCTGCTCAAAATGTTCCCTAAGAAGAATTTTTATTTTATATTTCCTGAGCTGCTTATAGTCCTCTGTCTTTAGAGTGCTCACGTCCTGTGCAAAGAGCTGGAGTTGTGTCCTCAGAGACTGGGAGTGGCGCAGAGGGTCCCGTTCCCCACTCCTTGGGGGAAGCACTGTGGTCTCAGCTCCCCACTCGTTCAGCAGTATTGGACACACATTGAACTCTCAGTGACTTTTTCTTTGATTTCATAGAAGTGATAGTCACATCTCCTTTCCTATGAGCTACAAGGCATCATATATCTCCCTCATGTTTCTATAAGGATGCACAAGAGAAGGCAAGCAGGCACCCTTGAAAGGGGAATTTTGTTCAAGACTTCACATTTTTTTGGGGTGAACATGGAAATTTTCTTCCAAAATAAACACTAGTCCCTCCCGCTCAATAAGAATATTGATAGGGCCATTATTCATTATTTACAACCATATTTACTCATTCCAGATCCATATTTTCAGTCAGTGTCTTGGAAGTTGGTATGTGTGGCATGTTGTTTGTTCCAAAGTATGGTCACAATATTATCTTTTACTTGATGATTACCTCTTATCAAGGGATCTGTTTCTTTCTCATTGGGTCTTTTTAACTGCCTTAAGCAACAGAGTAATTCAGAAATGAGTTTAACTTTTTTTTTTTTAAGTCATAGAATGTCATGTGATTGAACTTTGTCCTCTTAGAAACTTGTGAAGATTCCATGGGAAGCTCATGCAGTGAGGTACAGACCTAAAATTAGTGTTTAAAAATGATTAGGGCCTGCAAGCAGGCACAGGGGCAGAGGGTTCGATCCCCATGCCTGCTGTGATGGCCCTGCCCCCTATTCCTGCAAGCATTTATAGCTGAACATTTATTTCTCATTCGACTTTGTCTACCAAGATAATAGATGCTTTATAGTTAGATCTGTTAGTCTTTATAATAATTCTTCAGTGATGGTAATGTAAACTTTTGGAAGAAGGAAGAAAAAATCTTTGGGTGGGTTTCCTAAAGTCACACATTTTCCAAGGGTAAGGATCTTTTGGAAGTAGCAACTGGGGACACTTACTCATGAGAATAATTTAAATTTTTCAATTTCAAGCAGACTGACTTCTGCTTGATAAGTTTCCTATTTTATTAACAGAATATGGGCAATAAGGGAGACTTATTTGTCACAGCGGCAGCTGAGGATTTCGTTGGTGGTGCAGGCGCCAGCCCAGCCCTGCCTTTGCCTTCTGGTGTCAGTCCTCTCCAGCCAGGTGCCCTCTAGCCCCACCCTAGCCTTCCTGAGTCTTCACAGCTGGGCCTCAGCCACTCCTGGACCCCTCTTCTGCAAGGATGATGGCATTGAGCAAGCCCTGGGGGCAGAAGCCCCTTAAGTTCCAGCTGGAAGATGACGGCGAATTCTACATGATAGGCTCCGAGGTGGGAAACTACCTGTATGTTCCAAGGTTCTCTGTAGAAGAGATGCCCCTCACTCTGGGCAACTAGCCACTGTAGAAGAGAGGAAGAAAATAGTTGCATCATCACATGGTAAAAAGACAAAACTGAACACTAAGAATCATAGATATACCACTCTTGCCACCAGCGTGACTCTGTTAAAAGCCTCCGAGGTGGAAGAAATTCTTGACGGCAATGATGAGAAGTACAAGGCTGAGTCCATCAGCATGGAACCCTCCACCTACCTCAGGGAACAGAAGGCCAAGAGGAAAAGCCAGTGGGTCCCCATGCTGCACAACAGTTCCCATCATCTGGATGCTGTGCCATGTTCCACCACCATCAATAAGAACCGCATGGGCTGGGATAAGAGGAGAACTTTCCCCCGTGCTTTGATGACCATGACCCAGCTGTGATTCATGAGAATGCATCTCAACCTGAGATGCTGGTGTCCATCTGGCTAGACATGGAGAGTAATGGACAGAAGCTGCAGAATGTCTTTACCTGGACCATGAATGAGAAGCTGATGACTCCTGAGATGTTTTCAGAAATCCTCTGCAATATCTTGGATTTGAACCCACTGACCTTTGTACCACCCATTGTCTCTGCTATCAGACAGCAGATTGAGTCCTACCCCACAGACAGCGTTTTGTAGGATCAGTCTGACCAGGGTGCTATCAAGCTGAACATCCACATGGGAAACATCTCCCTGGTGGACTAGTTTCAGTGGGACATGTCAGAGAAGGAGAACTCACCAGAGAATTTTGCCCTGAAGCTGTTGTCAGAGCTGGGGCTGGGTGGGGTATTTGTCACCATGATCGCATACAGCATCCAGGGACAACTGAGCTGGCATCAGAGGACATATGCCTGTAGTGAGAACACTTTGCCCACAGTGGAGATTGCCATCTGGAACACAGGTGACGCTGACCAGTGGTGCCCACTGCTGGAGACCCTGACCTATGCTGAGATGGAGAAGATCTGAGACCAGGACTGACATACAAGGCAGATGAGGTGCCTCGCCAACACTGCTCCAGCCTGGTGACCAGCCCGTCAGTGCTCAGCTGTCATGGAGCATCTGAGAGATTGGAGGACTCCTCTCCTTCCTCTTTTGGCAAGGAATAAGGCAAGGGGACAGCTTGGTGCCATTGAGGAGTGGGGGAAGGGTGGGGCATCTCAGGCCCTGCAGGCCACCCTTCCCCACAATGCATTCTGCTTGCTGAGCCCCAGTCTTGCCCTCTCCTCCTGGTACCCTCCCCAGGTACTTGGGGTGGGGAAAGGCCTCAGTTGGGTTGGACTTTGTTTTTGTATAGGAGCCTGAGGCAGGGCTAGCAGTACCTTTTAATAAAAAGCAACAGGCCATGCAAAAAAAAAAAAAAAAAAAAAAAAAAAAAAAAAAAGAATATGTACACAGTTTTTCTTTTTCTTTTTACTGATTGTGTTAAATACAACATGACTATAAGGTGTTAGCTTGTTTTTGTTTTTAAAGATTGATAAGTAAATTCATCTTATTGTGAAAACTCTCAAAAGATAAAGCAATCTTGCTTTGTATTGTACTGGTCTCATAAAGAGTTTCTTGTAAGAAACATGCCAGGTTTTTAGTGTACAAGTTAATTGTCTGACAAAGTGCTAAAACAATCCTCTTGCCATGAGAGGAAATGTCTGTCCCTGTGAATAGCAGACAAGACAGAATCACAACTTCGCGATAAGATAAAGAATTTGGATTTATCTTCAGATTCTAGGTTTTTTCACTCTCCAGGTAAAGGCAGTACATACTTGATTTCACAGTGTCTCATACATGCCTTTTTATATTTTTACAGAACAAATGTTGACACATTTACATTGTGATCTAAATAAGGTTTCGGACTTGCACTGTGAGGGATTTGAATTTTCTATGAAGCTAATGAAACTTAGATTTTAGGATCCCTCATCTGTCCAGGCTCCTTCCATGGAGCTCCTTATCAAGAACAAGAGAAAGAAAATGGATTTAAAGTCTCCATGAAGAAGCAGTGCCTCTTTCTTTACTCATTTTCTACCTGCCACTGGGCCAGGTGACAATAAAATTTCAATGCTTTCTGCTTCCTTAAATAAATGTCAATAGTTTGAGAGATCTGGGATTTATACTACAAAGGAGTTTGATGATTTATCTACAAATGGAAATTTCTAAATAATCTGATTCTTAGATGGACAAAAAGAAAATCAACTGTGAAAGTGTATTTGGAGACTGTATAGCTAGAGGAATCTAAAAAAGTATTTGAAAGGGGCTTGTTTATGAATCTTTAAATCCCTGTTCTTTTGCTAACTGTCTTCTTTGATGGATATATTTCTCTGTTGTATGATGCTCTTTCTCAGTGTTACTAATGCCTGGTGATTACTAATTACCTGATATTAGCAATTGGTTAAATTCAGTGATATTCTCCTCCCTTTTCAGGGTCTTCCGCTTAACTGGCAATATCAAGAAAATTCTCATGTTGACCACTAGAGCAAGAAGCATCCCAAGGCCCAGATCCACCTGGCTGTTTCTCTATATAAAATATATCCCACCTATTTCTTTTTTTATTTTTGCCATAATTTTATTGATAAACAAATAGCAATGAGACAGTTTCAAATCAAATTGGTAGGACAGTTTCAATAATTAACACTCTGCCTACATTCTTCTTAGTGGTTAACTGCTGTACAAGATGCGGACTTGATATCCTATTTACAAACACCATTAGAACAAATCATTTTGTTCATTAAGAGAATGTAACTATATATCTATCCTAATCACTTTGAATACACAGATACAAAATGCACATTCATCTGTATACCCTTTTTTTTTTTGTTAAGTTCCATTATTTGAATATTATAGGTGTATCAACTCAGCAAAATATTCAAAAACTGTCCAGGATCCCATAATAGTATTGGGTCTTCCGCTTAACTGGCAATGTCAGAAATTATTGACCTGAGTCCCCTACAGCTCAACATAACAGCATGGCTTTATTTCTTATATTTCGTTTTTATACTTTTCTTTTGGATGGTTAAAACTAAAACAGGACCTATGTAACAAGAGTTGTAGCTTTTGGGTCTGAGTAGGTCAGTGAAATGCCCTCAGGATTTATCCTGAGATCCTGTACCTCAGATTGTAGAACCTTTGTCAGTGTCAGCCATGTGGATGAGTCACGGCCATTGCTTGGTCAATGTGCTCTCTGTGAAAGCCTGAGAGAATGTTTTCTCTCCATATGACGCTCCTTAGGCACACTCTACATCATCTATCACTTTCCTCTTTGGCCCCATAATCTCCTTGATCAGAAAATTTGGGACACTACCGAGTTACATGACGTTACAGTACAAGTTCTCATATGTCCTGAGTATTAATTGACCTTAGAGGGTTAGGGCCAAAATGTTGGCTTTCCTTGTAGCCCTCATTTTTCTCTAATTATGGTCCACAAACTTAGGTTGTTAACCATCCAGAAGAAAAGCTTGTTGTTATTGTCAAACAACTTAGGCTGTTAAGCTTAACCTCACTATCTGTCTGCATATCAAACATCTTAGGCATAATATTATCCCACCTATTTCAAGACCAGCATGTCATGAGATGTCTTTTGTTTGAGGTAATTACTTACAACTAAATAAAGAAAATGTTTTCATTAATATATCCCTCTTATTTCAAGACCAGCATGTCATGAGATGTCTTTTGTCTGAGGTAATTACTTACAACTAAATAATGTTTTCATTAATATCTGGCATGTGTTAAACCATAATGTGTCAATCATTTTGTTAACCTGTAAAATAGTTTAGCAATATAGAATTCCAATAAATGTATGAACCCAGCCCTTCTTTTCTTAGATATCAAGGGACTCTCCAAGAGCTAAGTGCCAGAAAGGGAAATAAAATACAAGTACCCTCATGCAAATCCTGGGTTGTAATAGAGTGAATCATTCTCTGGATATTTTGCCTTAAAAATTGATAAATGTACTCAGTTATTTCTAATACAGGTCACTCTTGTTTATTTTAATGAACATAGCAATGGAATACAAGTAAGGGCAAAGATTTTTGCTTTCTTCTTTATCATTCAGAGATTTTCTTTTTCTCTTGAAGCATTCCAAGAAAGAATGAAAGGAATGGAACTCAGATGAGGATAAAAATCCTTGCTTCTCTTAGTACATAATTTTTATTTCTCATAAAGCATTCCAGGAAAGAGCAAATAAGAGGAATTCTGGGACCTGCTTGTGTCTTGTACTGTCTTTGTCCAGATACCACGGTTGCTTTGCTGAGTGTACTCTTATGGGAGAACAGAGAATACAGTGTAAGAATATAAAGATATGTCAAATTCAAGTAGTGTTCTTAGTTATTTATGAGCATGAGGGAAGACTAAACCTTTACCACATCCTTCCTGTGGAATGCCTTTGCATCCACTTCCACTGGAGGCATTTTGGTTACTATATGTTGCAGTAGTCATGCTGCCCAGGCCAAACTGGAGATTTTGAAAACTTTAGAGCGACTGAATATAATTTTCATAAGGAGACATCCATGGCTCTTTGGGGTCCAGAGGTGGCAATGTTATAGTTTAGAAATAAAATGGCTGCCAGAGCTGCATGTGTATGGAAAGTGATTGGGTGATTGGGATGATAGAGCTGAAGTGTGATTGTGAGGTAGGGTCTGGCTGGGGGAGCTGTGTCACTAGGGCCATGGTCTGGAAGGGTCCATCTCCCTGTCTGACTGGTAGCTTTTGCTCTGCTCTCCAGGTGTCATGATGTGAATAGCTTTTCCTCAGCTGTGTCCTCTTCCATGCCTCCCTGCCTTGAAAGCAGATGCCATAGGCTATAATCATGAGCTCTTTCCTTTTCAGTTTGTGGGTGCTAGGTATTGTGGCTCAGTAGCAAGGGAAATGATTAAGAAAGAGTCTAAAGCAGTATAATCAAATTCTCAAGGTAAAATATAAAGAGAACATTCTCAGGGTATCAGGGGAAAGTAACAATAAGCATAGAAGTAGTTCTCAGTTTTTGGATCGATGACTCCTCCAGGGAAACCTTTTGGGCCAGGTGAGATTGGTAGGGGTATTTTACAGTAGTAGGAGAAAAGGCCTGCTAACCAAGATTCTCCTGTACAGCAAAGCGGTCCTTTAGGAGTGAAGGAGAGATAAGACATTTATCAGCAAACAAAGCCTCAGACAGTGCATCCCCTCCAGACATGTCCTATAAGAAATACTAAAGGGAGTTAGTTGCTCAAGTAAAGTGGCCTTAATGACTATGAAGAAAACATTAGATGGTGCAAAAAATATCACCAATAAAGGGCAACCATAAAAATAAATGCAGTGTACTCTAATATTATAAACATGGTATATAAAATATGCATGTCCTTAGCTTGACTGAAACACCAAACAACTAAAAATAAAACTACACGAAGATGTTAAAATAGGAAATATGAAAAGATATAAATTGGACATTGGAAATATATCATGTGGGGAAGACTGGAGAACAAGGTCAGAACTTATTATTAGTATATTTTATCTTCTTTTAATCTTCTCTGATCTTTGTGGCTATGCTTTGTTGTTGACCTTTGAAAATGCTTGATTAAATGATAGCTCTAAAAGCCTCATAGTACAGCTGGGGATTTGGCTCAATGGTAGAATGCTTGCCTAGCAAGCTGGAAGCCCTGGGTTTGGTCCTCGGCACCAAAAATAAAAAATAAACCTCCCCTCAAAAACAATTCAGCCAAGAAAATATAGTACAATAAAAGCCTCACAGAACATAAGGCTATGAAAGACAAACCCAGGACAGCAAGTAAAGAATCAAAACACAATGATAGATTGCTTAATCATAAGGAAAGATTGTAAGAGAGGGGAAAAAAACCAAAATCTAATACAAGTTAAGAAGTTATGAAATGGATTTAGTAAAACTTTATTTATTGATAATTACTTTGAATGTAATTGGATTAAATTCTCCAATATAAAGACATACATAAACTAAATGAATAATAAAAGCAATACCCAAATCTTTTTAGCTTGACAGAAACTCACTTTACCTTGAAGGACACATATGACTGCAAATGAAGACACGGAGGAAATGCGAATCAATTTTCACATTCTCACGTTCATCTTTTAACTGATCAAGTGGTGGGACTGTAAGCTATAAGAGACCCACGACAATGGGCTCTAGAAGCCACAAAGAAGCAGGCATAGGAGTGAAAGCCTTGTGCTCACTGGTCATGTAAATCATCTGCCTTCTCAGTACTCACAATGATGATTGAGTTTCAACAAACAAAGCTTAGGGGGTCACTTAATCCTAACCCAAATTTAGCTGAAACCATCAATATAGTAAATCTGACTCAAATATGAGTTCCACAGCTATATGGTTTCCCCAACTTATTTGAGTATGGAGTTTAAAAATCTGGAGACAAAGGCTATGTTAATTCCGCAAAGGATTCTTCTTGATGGTTTATCATGCCTCTAAGTGGACATCTGCTCTCTGGTGCCCACTGGCAGGGGCTCAGTGTTCTGCTCAGAATTTCTTCACCTCCTTACACAGCAGCATACTTGCTTCCTCATCCAGCGGAACGGGCGCCTAAAGCTCACACAGCGTGTGGTTCGTGTGCTGGAGGAAGTGTCCTTGTCTGGCTGCACTGCTGATGTCCAGCCAGTCTCTGGAGAGCTTACCATTCTGTGGCCCACCATCTGATTCACCACCTGCCAAGGAAAAGGGATGTGTTACAGCCATGGAGTGACAGCCATGGAGTAAATACTGATTAGTGTATGCAGCTGAAACCCTTTTAGCAGAAATAACCCAACTCCAAATGAATATCCTCAGTTCTCATTTCATAGTTAAAAACACACACTCATATGCACATACAATTTGCATAACTATCAGACCTTCTTTTTGTTCTTATCTCCCCCTTTCCCTCAGTCTCCTTGATATTTTCTCTACAATTCTTCCCTGAATTCTTTTCTTTCTGTCTTCCTGTCCTGCTGCTGGTCATGTCAGGTACCAAGTCAAGCCCCAATTAGGGTACTAAGGCTCTGTGCTGTGCAGCATGGCACCCTCACTTTTGCCTGGCTCTCCTGAGGGGCAGCTCTGTGCTCACCTTCTTCTTATTCTTTTTTTTTTTTCAGAATCGGGGATTGAACTCAGGCCCTTGCACTTGCCAGACAAGCGCTTATCTACTGAGCTATCTCCCTGGCCCTTATGCTCACCTTCTTAAGATTCTGTCTCTTGAGCATTGGAGTCATCTCTGGGAACTGGATGTCTTTATTCTTTAACGCTTTGCACTCAGGCAAGTCTTGATAGGTGTCATGTTCTCTATGCCTAACCTGAGCCATGTGCAGAGAGCAGCTGCCACCCAGCTGGAAATCATGTTCAACTGATAGTCCTGGGAACACAGAGCCATCAGCTTTGTCATTTCCAGGTATTTGTTCATTTTCCTTGTCATCTTTCTTCTCTTCATTCCCATCTGCTTGATTCTCATTATCATCTGCCTGATTTCCTTCATCATTTAGAGTTTGTAGATAGTTGTGAAGGTTATTCAACAGACTGTGCACTACACGATCTTCCTCTGCCAACACAGCACCATGATCATCCCAGGACAGGGCACTGCTTTGCATAAAACCTGGCTCCCAGCTGTCTTGAATTGAACCTCTTCTGCTTATGGGTGAGCTTTCACTTTGCACACCTCCTCTGCATTCATGAGTCAGTAGCCACTGGACTGAAAAGTCCACATTAAAAGTTATTTCTTCCTCAAAGGTTGTGTCATCACAGGAAACGGTGTCCTCATGAGGAACATGGCCCTCAGAGAGGGGAGTGTTCAAACTGTCCTCAGAAAATGAGTCCTCTGTGTCACAGTAGTTGCTGCTGGAGATTGAGAACTCCATGGGAAAGAAGGGCTAAAATATTAGTCTTCGTCGACTCAGGTAGCTTCAAAAGAGAAAAGAAAATAGATGATATCAGCAAGAGGAGTCCTGTGCTGATGCACAGGTACTATCCATTTATTTTTCTACTTAGAATTATTGCATTCAGACAAAGTTCATCCTGTGTTTGCACTCACCAGGAAAGGGTGTAAGAAACAGTTCTTTCCTTAAAAATTCTTTTTCCTTGGACAGTAATGCTCTCTATTAAACATCTCCATTTGACTCCTCACTTTACTCTAGCTGAGTCAACTCATAGCATAAAGAAAACAATGCTCGTATAAAGCTTGAAAAACACAGGAAAGCAGGAAGATGGAAATAGAAAGATGAAAGTCAACACACATTTGCTAAGCTGATCATGCTGGCATCTCTCAAGCTCATCTCTCAAGAGGCTGTATAAAGAGGACCTTAATTTTCAGGCCTCCCTGGGCTATACAGTGGGTTCAAGGCCAGTCTTGACTACACAAGGAAATTTGTCCCAAAAAAGGAACAAGCAGAGGACTATTTTGTGGGATTTCCACCTAGCTTTTTTGCTTTATGTCTATACATTGTAGGTACATGTATAAGGTATGTGTATGCTCATGTTTGAGTACATGTGGATGTCGTATCAACACAAGCTGAGATTAGTAAATTTTATGGCTCAGTCTATAATGAACATATATATAGCTATTCACTAAATCTTTTACTTTTTAAGAATACAAAGTGGGGATAGGAAAAAAACAGCATTGGAAATGATAAAAGATTTCACTAAACAAAGTAATAAGAATTCAACAAGTATTGCCATGTCTTTTTTAAATTTATTTTTCATTTTGTGTATTTGGTACAGGGTCTCACTACGCAACTAGGACTCATAGTGATCCTCCTGTTTTCATCTTCCTGTGCTCTGGGATTACAGGTGTGTATCATCACGCCTGGACTTGGTCCCAGCTCAGTGTGCCCCAAGGGGTGGGGCCAGTGCGGCATACAGGACTGGGGATCAAACTCTGATTCCTGCACTTGCCAAAGCAGGCTCTTAGTCCGCTGAGCTATCTCGCCAGCCCTTGTATCTTAACTACTTTTATTAATGAGTCTATGATGATTTCCTAATGGTTATTCCATAAGATTGTTGTCCGCTAGATTATTGGAATCATTTGAATTGTCATAATAACAGTGATTATGCATAAATCTGTGGGAAACAGCCTTGCCCATGAACTTCTGGCTGTGTCTTTGTTATCTTCCTCTATGTAAAAGCAATGGACCAAAGATGACAGGTGTATTAGAGCTCTATGATAGTGGATAGCAACTGGACTTTGAGAAAGGTCATAGTCATTTATGTGGCATTTCCTGCCAGTACATTTTGTCCAGTGGCCTTTCTTTTCTTTTCTTTTCTTTTCTTTTCTTTTCTTTTCTTTTCTTTTCTTTTCCTCTCTCTCTCTCTCTCTCTCTCTCTCTCTCTCTCTCTCTTTCTTTCTTCTTTTGATGTTCTGTAAGTAAGTGAGGGTTGAAGAGCAGCCCCAGGCACAGCCACACACACACACACCTTCCTGAGGTCACAAACATACACAGCCATACGCTGCCATCTTTGCTGTGCCCTGCTCCTTTAGCTGCTCACCTGATAGACTGTCAACTGCTTGTGTGTAAACATGGAAAGTGACAGAAATCCTTCAAGTTCTGAGCCTCAGAGTCAGATTTCTGAGTTCTAAGTCAGCTATTTACCATGGCAGCATCAGAAACCAAATATAACCAGAACAATGAAAAGAGAGGAAAAGAGAAAAGGGAAAAAAGCACAAGATCTACTCTCTTGCATGTAAAATGTTCTGCACACACACCATGCATGCCGAAGAGGGATAAAAACTGAGGCTGAAGAATGAATGCCGTGGGGGTTACCTCCCTCTTGCGAGTATCTAAGGTGGTCCTTGTCCTTCATAAATTTAGAGGTTCTTGGGGGAGGTAGGTGCAAACAGTCTAGTAGAGGACAAGGTGGTAGGTACAAGAGTCTCAAAAGCATGTCTCAGAGAACAAAGATGGCCACATCATACAGCCAGTCAAGAAGTGGTTAGAAGCCCATGGGAGACACCTTGCAATCTGAGAATTTCACGTGGGGGGCAGTCTGGAGGGTGACAAAAAGGTAGGGAGCTTGGATGGTGGAATAAACTTGAAGTCTCAGTAGTAAGGAAGCTGAGGCAGGAAGATTTTAAGTCCAAACCAGCTTGGGGTCCAGAGGGAAATCCTGTCTCACAATAAAAACAAAGGAAGAAAGAATGTGGGGAGGTACAGCACAAGCAAGGAGACTCAGATGAGAAGCCACATGCTATATCAGGAGCTCGAGTTCAGTGCACCACTGGGGCCTCTACCTCTGTGGAGAAAGCTGATTTTTTTTTTCTTGTAAGCCATCAGGTATCATGATATTCCTTTAATTGAAATTCTTCCAAGCAGTTGAAAATATGTTAAAGTATTTCACATGATTTAAAACAAAACAAAACAGAGCTCCACACCAATGTGACTTCGTGAACAGTACTGACGGATGGGGACAAGAGTGGAAGCTGTGTATTTGCAGGAAAGGAGCCAGGTTGCCCCCTGGTTGATAAAGGACGGAAGAAATGAAGTGGGAAAGGTGAACAGAATGTAATCTGAGATGATTAGGAGAGAGAGCCAGAAGGGGAAGGAGAGTCAGGGGTTAGTTTGTCCCCTTGTCAGAATCACTTTCATCCCACCAAGACACAATGCCTGACACACACAACTTAAAAGAAGAGAGGGAGGTTTATGTTGGCTCACATTTCAGTAGTTTCAGTTCTTATATGGTTGGCTGGTTCCAGGGAAGGATGACCTGGCCCAGGGCCACTGCAAGAGAATAGCTCCTTATGGCACGGCATCCAGGAAGCGAAGAGTGAAGGAAGGAGCGATGACAGTACCGAAAAATCTAAATCCCAAGTCTCATCTGGGACTTCAGCTCTTATCTATGAGTCCCATGTAAAGATCAAAAAGAAAGTCAACTGCTGTGGACGTGTAGTGGCACAGGGTAGACATTCCCATTCCAAAGGGGAGGAAGAGGGGAATAGAAAACAATGGCATCAAAGCAAGACTGAAACTCAGCCGGCAGACATTGAAGCCTGCAGCTGCATGTTCAGCACCAGGAGCTAAGAAGTCTAAAGGACTCGGGCAGCACTGGCCCTGAGGCATCTTGTGGCTTCTCTCTTGGGCTTTCGGCCACTCCTTTCAGCGTTCCTCAGATGTCTAACTTTCCTGGATTCTCCAACATCTTGGGGACTCCACTGCACTCTTGGCTTCACCTTCACAGCCTCCCCTTCTGTCTTCACGGGGGCACAATGCCTGGCCTCCCAAGCCTTCTGAAAACTGAATGGAAGCTTCTCTGATTCCCATAACCCTTGCATTCTGTATGCCCATAAAACCAGCACCACATGGAGGGTGTCAAGGCCTGCCACCAGCCAGAGCAGTTGCCAGACCTTCTTGTACTATGATTGCAGTGGTCTCTGTGTGACAGAATGAGTAGGCACTGTGAACTGGATCCCAGGTAATCAATGCCCCAGGGGGCCATTCTCCTGCTCCATCAGGTTGCCAAGTGCTCTCTTTTCAAAGCAAAGACTGTCATTTTTTTTTTGCCATTTTTTTCTTAATTTCTTTATTTTTTTATTAACTTTTTTTTCAACATTTCTTGTGTGGAGTTGATACATGTACATCACATGTCCTAATTCCTTTTTCATCCTGTTTTCCTACCTTCTATCCTATTCTGTCCATCCAGCTATCTCCTGATCTACTTCCTGTTTGGCTTTTTTTTTCAAAGTTTTATTGATAAACAGATAGCAATGAGACAGTTTCAAATCAAATCGGAAATACAGTTTCAACAAATAATGCACTGCATATATTCTTCTTAGTGGTTAATTGCTGTACAAGATGCGGACATGTGATCCTATTTACAAACACCATTAGAACAAATTGTTCTATTCATTAAGAGAATGCAACTATATATCTATCCCA
>NW_004524594.1:24382073-24395141 GCF_000260255.1 Octodon degus | reverse complement strand
TAGGCCCACTCTATGTCATCAATCACTTTCCTCTTTGGCCCCATAATCTTCTTGATCAGAAAATTTGGGACACTACTGAGGTACATGACGTTACAGTACAAATTCTCATATGTTTGTATCTTGGGAAGGGGGTGAGGCCTTTCTAGTTCCTGTGATGCCCTTAAGCAGTTTTTCTATTTTACTATTGTAAAGTACCTGACCAATTTTTTTTCCTTTTAAAAAATTGTAGCTGGGCTTGGTAGTGCATTTCCTATAATCCTAGCACTCAAGGGGTAGAGGCAGCAGGTTTGCTGTGATGGGCTCAAGGCTCCATACAGAGTTCAAGACCAGCCTAAACTATATAGTAAGCCCCTGTCTCAAAACACCAAATTTTGTTTTTAAATAATTGTTAGATATTAACTGTATCTACTTAAAGGGTATTAGCATGATTGTGGCAGGGTGGGGTATAGAAACCATTCTTGTCTTGAAACACTCAACTGCTGGGATTGTAAATTCTTGGCTTCAATAATTAAAGGGGCAGAGTTTCAGATAAAGGAAGATGTTCTATTTGGAAAAAAATCTTTAGAAAGAAGAAGATAGCTGTCCTGGAGGGACAGAAGACATCAGAAGAAAATATCTGTGGATTTTTGTACTTGGTTTGTTTTATTTAGGACTAGTGATTTCTCCCATCTCCCTGTGCACCTGGAAGTTGTAGCCAACTGACTGGCTCTCTGGGTGTCTTTGATCCTAACCCCTTTCTGCACTTTTTCTAGCCCTGTGATTTCTTTCTGTCCTGTTGGAATGGATGAATGTGAGGGCAGCCTCACAGAAGGGTAGCTTAGAGTTAGAAATTAAGGGGACAGGAGTGTATCTGGTGTAGGCACAATAAGAACTACTAGATGCTAAGGTGAGGGCATACATGTAAGTGTGTATGTACAAGTGCGTCTTTCATATATTAAATAAGAGTCCTTGGGTGGGTGCCCCTCATCTCCTCTACATTTTATTACAGGTGTGGGGGGTGGCCTACTTTCTATGGCTTTTCATGTTCCTGGTTATGTCTCTGTCTTGCCTGTTGACGGTTCCTCTTTACTTCTTATACTGATTGTGTTACCCGACACCTTTCCAGGTCAGGTTTCTGTCTCTGTCTCTGTCTCTGTCTCTGTCTCTGTCTCTGTCTCTGTCTCTCTCTCTCTCTCTCTCTCTCTCTCTCCTTTGTCTTTCTAATTGCAGGTGTTTGACTCCAGGGATGAAAGCTACCTATTAATTTCCTTATAAAGTTTACCAAAATTCTGTTTTATCTTTTTTCCTGCCTATGACCCCCTTTTCACTACATAATTGTTGAAGGAGCTCACCCAGTAAAACTTTGCCTGCTTTCTCCGAGATGTCTGACTTTTGTTCCAGGTGGCATGTTAGTATCTATCAAAAGTACAAACATATTCTAAAATACAATTGCCCAGAAATCCTAGATGCAAAATAAATGCTGTGAAGGCAAACTGTGGAGGAAATAAAAGACATTGCACAGGGTTTTCCTGTCAGGGGGTCATAGCACTCAATAACTGGGCAGGTTCTTCACTGAAGTGCACAGAAAGGGGAATTTGAGGGGTATCTGAGGGATCCAGCATGGCACACTGCAATGTCCTTCATATTCTTCAGAGTTGTTTTGAAACTCATATTTCAAGGGAACACCCTACAGACCTCTGTCTTTCTTTGAAACAAAAGGAGCAGAGCAGGAAAAACCAGTCTCTTTCCCCCAGAGTCTTGGTAGAGGGTGTGGGATTAACTCTTTTTCTTTCTTTTCTGTGTGCACAATTTTTTTTCTCCAGATCAGGACCTTGGCACTGACCTATAACCTCAACTCTTCTTTTATTTATTTCCTTATTTTTAAATTTAGAGACAGAATCTCATATAGTTGCTAAATTGCACTGGCTTGAACTTGAAATCTCCCTTCATCAGCCCTGAATCCCACCAGGTGGCCTTCTCCACCTAACCTCTGTCCTGAGACAGCAGAAAGAAAAGGGCAAGGGACTGGGGAGGAATAAACATGACGGGATGTAGGAGAGAACATGTTTCCCTGGTTGTTGCTCTGAAGAAATCTTTGTCTGGTTTGAGAATATACCATCCAAACTGAAGGACACCTCAAAGAGAAAAGAGACTTGCCAAGGAAGTTGACTTGAGATCACTGCACGGGATTTCACTGGGTTTTGCAACCCTAAGGCAGGCTGACTGAGTATCTCTGCCGCCTTTCATAAGGATCTGAAGGTGCAAGGAAGCCTAGACAGATAGTTGACATCCAGGGCTAAGGAGAGAATATAAAGCCCATGGAAAAGAACCCTAGCCACCAGCTACCCCACTCCTGCCAAACTACAAGGCTGCTTTCGCTGTTACAAGCTACATACTCTTGCCCACACCTGTAATCCCCGCAGGCTGAAGTAGGAGGATTGCCATGAATTCTTTCTCAGCCTAGGGTGCACAGTGAGTTCAAGTCTGAACTAAGTAACAAGTCCTTGTTGAAAAAAAAAATAGAAAAACATGACAAATTTAAAAAGCAAAACAAAACATGAGGGAAAGATACAAATAGAAGCTTCTATACAAATACTTCTACACAAATAGAAACTTCTAATCGGCGCCAGGTTAAACTCCTCTCTGTATTTCCAACTCTGTCACTTCTTTGAGGAGCACCAGGAGCTAGAAAGTGGTTTTCCAGATCTGAGGAATTTCATTTATCAAACTATCCCCAGGCTCAATGCACCTGAGGTGCAGGGCTCTAATTCACTGAAAGGTGCAAAGAAATCAAGGCTCAGGGGCTCTTATCTTGCCCTCCTTCAAAAGCAACAAGATGTGTACTCCCCAAATGCAAAACCCTAGCCCAGGAAACAGTGTCCCTGGCTTAACTCTATTCAGAATAAGGTAAGCACCTGCTAATTAGTGGTATCTTCTTCGTACATTTTCAAATTTTATTTTATTATTTATGTATTTGGTACAGGGAAGCAGGGTTCTGCGCTAGTGTTGAGGGGAGGGAGAAAGGAATCTACAGTCGAGAAAGGGCAGTGTTATGGAACAATCTGGGACCAGAGAGAGGGAGCTCAAAACAGCCAGAACCTTCCTAATACAATGGAATAAACCCAGGTGAAGGCTGAACAACTTTAGTCTGCAGTTTGCAAATAGGGGTAACTTCCTAGGTAAGACTTGAAAGGTTTACAATTCTTTTGTCTCAGATTGGTCAGGGCTTAAGAAGAATTCTTTGACATTTCATCTAAGCAAAGTAAACTCAGAGCTCCCTAGATACAAAATCCAGCCTTGGAGGAAGACAACATTTAGTACAAAGGACACACAGGAGAGTGTGGCAGATCTCTCCCCAGGTCCAACCTTATAGTGCTCCACTTTATAGAAGCTTCCTTACTGGCAAAACTCAAAACTTAGAATCAATAATTCTCAAGGGCTCAGTGGACTAATAGTCTACCTAGGCATGTGCAAGAACTGGGGTTTAATCTCTGACATCACATACTGCTCTGGCCCCTGACACAGTGAGCCAGCCACAGAGACCAGGTGTGGTGGTGCACACCTATAATCCCAGTACTGGGGGAGGCTGGAAACAGAAGGATTGCCATGAGTCCATGCTTCATAGTGAGGCCCTGTACCAAATACACAAAGGAAAAAAATCAATCATTCTCAACAGAGATTTGTCTAAAAGCTTTCAACAATACCCACATCACAGCCTTGACATTCAGCTGTCTTGAAATTTTCTCTCCTTCTATTATTTAGTCCACCATTCTTAATCTCAGTCTCCTGCAAATCTCAGGACATAAGCAAAATGTGGGAAAAATTTTCACCAAAGCATAACACACATAGTCTTCTGTCTAACCACCAGTGGAGTACTTGTTCCCAACAGAAAGCTCCTGAGCCTGGTCTCAACAGTCTGCGTTTCTATCAATATTTTGGTCTTCTGAGCTCTAGCCAGAATCTCCCATGATGCTCAGCTCAGTATTTTAGGTCTTCTCCCACTGGCATCTCCAAAACTTTCCAAACTCTCCCTGAAGCTACTCTCAGAGACATCTGAACCACATGATCAAGAGTAGTCTCATAGCACTAACACCATGACTCTGGCATCAAAATCTCTCCTCTTACAATTTAAAGGAGCAGAGGTTTACTTTGTTTCATGGTTTTCAGTTGTCTCAGTCCATGAACGATTGTTTGGCTATAGGCAGTATGGCCTGCCACAGGAGCATCATAGAGAAATAGCTCCTCATGTCATGGTATAAAAGAAGCAGAGCATGAAGGCAGGAGCTAGGGAGGGAGACACAGCCTTCCAGGCCATGCGTCCCAACATTCTGCTTCCTTGGACCAGGCTCCACCTCATAGCAAATTATTTATATTACCCTCATAATCACATTCCAAACACATAAGGCTTTGGGGTCTGTTTTATATCTAAATCATAACATCATCTCTCCCACCTCAAAAAAAAAAAAAGAAAAGAAAAGCTAGGGAATCAATATAGGGAGAAAGGTTCACAATATGGTTCACAGTATGAGAGGTTCAGAACCTGTAAGGTGTGAGGGTGGTGGTGGGGGGACCCAACATCTGGGAAGGAGGACTGGTTATAATAAAAGGTCCATGTCATCCCCTGGCATTAGAATAAAAAGTGGAAGACCAAATGACTGAAGGAGAACACTGTGGAGGAGCTCCCACTTCTTCTGAGGCTTCCCAGCTTCTGCCTTCTTCCTGAGATCTACTGCGTGTTTTGGAATAGGTCTGCTTGTCCTAGGTGGGTCTGTGTTCATAGCCTCCTTCTTAGTTTATGCCTGCATATTATCAGTTTCAACAGCCTCTTTGGAACCTGAAATGTCCTGCTTATCTGGAGCCTGAGCTTTGCTTTTCCTCAAGGTGTCACTGCTGTCCACCAGGCCTGCCCTTGTCCTGCCCTTGCACCTCTGCTGCTCTTTCCTGCCCTTGCAACTCTGCTGCTCTTTCCTGACTTGCACCTCTGCTGCTGTTTACCCTTCCTGTGCTCGTGGTGTCATGGAATGCTGTGGGGATTTGCTCACTTGTCTATCCTGCCACAGAGCTCACACGAGTTCTTCCTAGATGGTTTGAAGGCAAACAAGCCCTCTACCTTAGTTACTTTTCTCTCATTCCTGAGACAAAATGCTTGACACCTGAGGTTAAAGGAGGAAAGTTTTATCGAGTTCACAATTTGTGGAGGTTTCAAATAGTCCTTAATTGGCTGGTTCCAAAGCTAGGACATATGATAGAGGGGCAGCCATTCGTGGTAGTGAAAGACCAAAAGCAACAATGACTCTTTCTGTCTCTTACACAGTATATATAGACAGCTGGAATTAGGTTGGTGCCAAACCAATCATTAGACTGACCCAACAACCACACTTCCTTAGTGCCAGCATTACATACTGTAGATTCATCCATCTCTGAATGAACCTAAGACTGCATGATGCTTTGAGTGGACATCTAGATACAAACCACAGCACCCTCCATCTTCCTCATTGCTTGACCCATGCCCCATACCACATCCCTTGCTTAAATACTGCTGACTTGCCCCCTGCAGGTGGGCTGAAGTCTCCACTCTATACTCCTGACACACCACTGTTCTTGTTGGGCTAATAAAGCTTTCTGCCTTGGGTCAGCCAAAAAAGGGCAGTCATTTTCATTCCTCTTTTCTAGTCACATTGGAGATACCCACAGAAGTGGCCACAGAGTTGAAGGACTGACCACTTGTCTAGTCTCAGGAAATCTCACAATGCCAAGTCGAGGTTCAGAACCCATGGGGTCATTCCTGTTCTTCACCATCATGTGCTTCACCTGAACAATGGTCCAACAGCTCTCCCAATGCCAGCTGGATAGCAGACTTCTGCTAAAAAAGTCAAATACCATCAAGTCCCTTACAAGTAAAAGGCAAAAGATTTATATGATCTGAAGAGAAGCCACAGTATGAGTCCCTTACAAGTGAGGTAAAGGAACACAAACCTAGCCGACAGCCCAGCACAGCCTAAAGCAACCAGGAGAGAACAATTCATTTCTAAACTTGCTTTCACTGTCCCCAGAACACTACTCTAAGTTTTCATTTTTATTTTATTATTATTATTTTTTTTTTTTTGCTGAAGCGGGGATTGAACTTAGGCCTTTGTGCTTGCCAGGCAAGCACTTATTCTACTGAGCTATCTCCCCAGCCCCTTTATTTTATTATTATGTTAGTATCATTGTATCTTTCTTTTCTCTACAACAAAAGGCCAAAATATTACCTTAGAGCTCCCTTTAAAGGGCTAACATTTAACCTAGGTTTAAACAGAAACTGAAGCCCTCCAATTTATTAATCTGTAGCCCAGGCTCCATCCTCTAGCCTTGGTTTAAATGAAATTTTTCAAGAGTGGGCAAAATATATACTTCAGACTCCCTTTGAGCTGCAGTAGTTGTTGGGCTGGTTCAGCTTTCTGCCAAGATTTCCCATGTCTCAGCCTTGAATCTACCTAACAGGAAGTAGGTTTCCATACTGGTTCCCAATGTGCAATTCTTTTTCTAAACAAATAAACAAATAAAACGAATATATCTTTCTGTATAAGCAAAACCTTTTGGGAAGTATGGCTCCAGCATTATCAGGTCTGGTCTGAATGGTGGGGCTCTGAGATTATTTTTAGTTCCCATTTAGTGGACTCTCAGGAGGGATATGGACATTGACTCAGTATCTTAGCAGTATGGTATGTATTATAATATTAAGCCTGCTTAAATTTGCTTTCAGTGCCAGTTTTATCTCCATTTTCAAGTAGTACTAAAAGAAGATTTAAAGCTTTCATATCTTAAAAAAAAAAAAAGGCATGAATTTAAACACGCATATACAAACCCACACACATGAACAAAAGACCCAAAATGTTCTTGTGACCTAACAGAACTTGAATTTAGGAATCCTGAATAGACCCAGAGTGCAGGCCCGGTGAGTGAGTGAGACTGACCGGGCCCTCCGGATCCTGAATAGACCCAGAGTGCAGACCCGGCAAGTTAGTGAGCGGACCTGGGGCCGCTGGATCCTGAATAGACCCAGAGCCCAGGCCCAGCATGTGAGTGAGACCACCCAGGGCTTGCAGATCTTCATTCAACCCAGAGTGCAGGCCCAGCAAGGAACCCTTCACCAGAACTCCCTGCAAAGAGACTAGAGGCAAGACCCATCCAGCTGATTCAGGAGCAGAACATCTTGCCAGAGAGACACAAAGGGTTCAACTCTAATGGCTGCAGCAGGAAGAAGTGGAGCACACAGCCACCTGGAAGAATCTGAACTTCATAGATCCGGACCTGGGGCTAAGGTAATAACTCTATCTAAGCTCTACACCAACGGTCAGAAGACAGTGGTATACAAAATGACAAAGAGAAGAAACAAAATACAGTCTCAGGCCCAGAGTCCACCCAATACAACTGCAGAAGACACTAGCACTGAGGAAACTGGAAATCACACGCCAGATATCTCTGAAATAATAGCGTTGGCAGTTAATTTATTAGAATATGTCTTCTAAATGTTAGTCTTTGTTTTTGTTTCTACTTGACAAAATTCCTTGTAGAGTTTGTCATGACTCACCCAGGACTTTTACTGTTCTACCATCTTATGTTCTGCTCAATAAGATCATCATGAGGGAATCAGTTTCAGACTGAGGATTTCATTGAAGCCCTGGGACTGCGTTCCAGAACACTGGCATGGAAAGATGGGTTCATCAACAGCACCCTTCCTTGTGGTGTGGGGGTGGGGAGAAGATGTGGGCTCTTCTGTTACCTGTGAAAACCGAGCACTGAGCATAACCAAGGCGTCTCAGGCATGAGGACAGTTTCCACCACCACTGCCCAGAGAAGTGCAGAAAGATCTCTTAAGAAAGCTCCTGAGGGAGCTAGCCTCAGAGAAATTTGAATTTTTATTTATTTTTATCATTCAACACATTGTTTTTCTCTCTGGGTGTCTACACACTCAGACATATGCACACAGAAACATTCATTTTTCATTTTATATGTGTAACTCCTAAAACTTGCCTTCTCTCCAATCCCAGGAAGAAATGCAATCAGTATTGATAGTTTGAGAAGTATGTTTTAGTTGATTCAGATGTATATATTATGACATCACAGAAGTGGCAGGGGTGCGCAGCATTGTAAGATGCCATGCAGGGAATGCTGTGAGCTCCAGCTGCTAACTGAGGCTTTACCTCTCCTAGCAGATCCCAGGATTCTTTGGACCCTTTAGTAAAATTATCTTTTTTTTATTATTTCTTATGGCCTTATATGAGAGCTGCTGGAGTTTCATTTATAAAATAGCATAAACTAAACCTTTTTTGGACTACAACATGTTGTTTGAATGGGTTAAACAATTTTATTTATTTTAATAAAAAGTAAAACAAGGTTTTATAGTCAAATATTAAAAGAATAACAACCTATTACACTACTATTATCTTCAAAATATTTACTCAGAGCATAATACATAACCCCAAAAGATTCTTATAAAGTGAAATAAATATGAACACAAATGTTATTTTTCAATGAACTCAGATAAAGTGTTAGTAGAAACTTCCAGCAAGCTTCCCTGCTCTTGATTCACAAGCTGGTGCCAGAACACAGCCTTCCATTTTCCCAAGACTTGTCTAGATTTTATAAGAGAAACACAATTTGAAAAATTCTTTCCATATCTGTGACTATATTTTTGTAACTTTAGGGAAACTGGAAAAGTAGAGCCAAAGTGAGAAAGTTGCATCGGCAGAGAAGTTGTCCAAATCCCGAAGTGATCAAACTTGCTCTCTTGGGCTATGACTCTACCCTTCCCTCCTTGGACTCACACTCTTTCCTCCTGCTTTATCATTCTTCTGCTCAAGGCATCCCTCTCCAGCCTCAACCAAGTCTTACTACATTTCATAAGGGAGGCAGCACAATGGATGTTAAAGAGTGAGGAATTTGGAGACAACATTTTGACTCTTTAAGTCTTTGTATTCTCATTACACAAGAACACAAGGTTTTAATAAAATGGACAAATTTATAAATTACAACACCATGCCCATCATATTGAGACTCTACAAAGGCTGTACAATTTTAGAGATATACCTTAATCATGTATGCCTTTAAAATGGGTGGGATACTGCTGCATATTTCCTATGACAATTTCATGCATCCAGCAATCTTGTTTAATGTATTTCTTTTTAAGTTGAAAAAATATGAATTGTGTTGATATATTTCAAAAGGCCTACAGGAAGTCACAAAGTTGGTTAGAATTCAAAAAGACTTCATCCAAAATGTATCTTGGGAAGTTGTCAAAATATATCAAAAGGCTCTATAGAGAGCCCTTCCTGGTGCCTGGTTTGGTCTGGGAAGTTTGTATTTGTCATCTGATCGATAAGTTATTGGAATTCTATCAAGTTAATTCTAATCTACCACAGCCAGTGCAACCCATGGCCAAAATAAAGTCACTAAGTTATATTTGTCGTTTTGGGGAGCCAGGTGGTCCTAAGTGCAGCCACAGTGATGGCTATCTGGAACAAAGGCCTCAACCAAAGGTATAACCCAGGTTTTATTTATTCATGAAGGAGGAGTGGCTTGAGGATGAGCTGGGCTGGTTAGGAGGCCTGCATTTATCTCTGCAATATGCAAAGTAGTATCTGCAGAAAGACTAATCTGCATTATACAATTGAGATAGTATCTAGTGTTTGGGGGTTGGTGCTTCAGCCCTGATGTGTAATCTTTCAAGCCCCAGCAAGTCATAGCCACTATCTTGAGGTTCTGTCCCAGCTGACAGTGTGGAGCACTGGCTCCTTGTCCACTCTCAACCTGGCTCATATTAAAGAACAGCAGATGGGGTTTCTGGTGAAACATGCCTGCTGTCTTCAAAGACGACCACTAGCTCCTCAGCTAGACCAATATGCATTGCTTAAAGCCAATTGAACCAATAAGGAAAAGTCCTAGCTAGCTCAGTATAATCAATACAGGGAAATAGGGTCAGGCTCAGCCAAAATGAAAACGATTGCTTCTCTTTCAAGGAGTGTCACCCAGGTGGTCCTCTACAGACTGAGAGTCACTGAATAAATAAAATGAATCATAAAATAATACCAAATTTCTAAAATATCATAAGGCAAATATATAACATTACATAGTTGTTAAAAGTAATATAGCCTTTTTAGAATTGAGAATCACTTTTCTTACAGAACCTTTTCAACAAAAGTCAACATGAAATATAAGTAAATGAAACGCTCCATTGTTGTACCCTTTGCCAGTTATTTAAAGAAAAGGAAAACTCTTTACATGTTAAGGCCAATCTTTTGAGAGAAATTTGCCATTTTATCAGTTTCTAGCTTTGTACCAGTGTTCTTTTGATAATTGAATAATCTTTTTAAAAAGACTTAAAAGCTTCTGTTGAAACTTCTCAATTTGACTACACATATAATTTCATTTTAATAATTATTTGATTAAGGCTTCAACTTCCACCCACCCAAGGTCCAGCTGCCTGCACAAATAGGTGCTACACTTTCCCTGGTTTGGATCTGCCTCCTTTCCCTCAGCAGAAACTTGTAATTTATCAGATGAAATTTGAAATAAAATCTTTCCCCAATGCTGGGTAAATATCAGTAGGTGGCTATTTGGAATCCACCACTGTTTGGGCCTTGCTCAATTCT
This sequence comes from Octodon degus, assembly GCF_000260255.1. NCBI lineage: Eukaryota > Metazoa > Chordata > Mammalia > Rodentia > Octodontidae > Octodon > Octodon degus. The sequence continues at coordinate 24,384,528 of NW_004524594.1, read as the reverse complement.
GTAAATTATCCTAATGCTTCAGCATAAAATTCCATTTTAAAATCTGCTTGAAAATGAAAGCACAATAAGAAATTTGGAAAATAGAAAAAGACAAAACAATATTTTCTTATTTTTTTTAAATCTTCTTTAGGAGATCAGCAGAGGTCTTTGGAGCTATAGAATTCTTTCAGAAAAAAATGCCTTATGGCAAGAGGCTTAATGGACACTGTAAGGAATCTTAGAATGTGGTATGCTTGTGTTCAAGATCATACTAAGAGCCAGGAATTTATTGTGCGTCATATAAAAATCATAAGCAGGCATGGAATATTTTTTCTAATAGGATCTACTAAGTATAATTTATGTCAAACTTTGTTGTAATCATTGTTGAAATGCATCTTAAATAAGTACAAAGAAACTCTCAAATGGAATTGACACCATTGTCTCCTTTTACTAGAAGAGATAATATTTCAAATGATCATCCTGCAGTCAGCAGCAGGGATGGATGAAAATCTACATGTGTGCACACCACTCCTAAGAACAGATTGTCCTAGTTAAAAAAATGCACAGCTACTTCACAGTAAGTGGGTTCCACATTAATTTGCATGTACATACTACTAATACATGTGCATGTCATGTAATTAATTTTATATAGACTTAGACATATGCTCTTGCAAAAATCTCATGTACATAGTACCAAAGTGCATATATCTGTCTTCATTCAACACCAACACACACACAGTGATGGGCCATGTGATTGCCTGTCTTGTTTGTAGTATGAACAAGTTGGCCATTAAAAGATACCTAATTTTGAATTCCCAAAACCTGCAAATATATAAAATTATATGGCAAAGGGTAACTAAGGTAACTGGCCAGTTGAACTTCACCTAGAGAGAATATCCTATACTATCCAGCTGCAGCTGAAGCAACTTTTAAGTGTAGCAGAGGCAGGGAGAAATGTGACTATCCAAATTAAATGATGAAAGGAAGATCAGCCATTGTTGTGCTTGAAGATGGAGGAGCAGATGACAAGTAGTGTGGTGAACTCCAAACTAGTTCTTCTCAGTGCTTCTAGATGGATAACAGCTTGCTGACAACTTGCATTGAGATAAACAAAGAACACTATTGATTTCTTTTTTTATGTATTTTGTACAGAGTGTCACTATGCAGCTTGGACTCTCAGTGAGTCTCCTGCTTTCAGCCTCCCCAAATCTGGGATTACAGGCATGCACCACCATGCCTGGTCTCAGTGGCTGCCTGAGCTCACCCAGGGGTGTGGATGGCATGGCATATGGTGCAGGGGATCAAAGCCTGGTTCCTGAACTTGACTTAAGCTTGATATTTAGTCTGCTGGGCTTTTTTGTCAGCCCCATTGTTAACTCCTGAACTAAATTTACATAATAGATTTGTGTTGTTTGATGCTATTACATTTGTGTTCATGTCTTAGAGCAGTAATGTAACTCACACTTTCTATAGGCTCATATGACACTTTCTTGTGGGACCAGTCAAAATTTGGATCTTGGTTGTAAAATGGCACCAGAGGGAAACAAAATTAATGTACTAATCCAAAACAAATTAGCAATCTACTGTGCCATGAAATAAAAACCAATGTCAAAATTCAGTTTAAATGAGTATTTATGAATTTACACCACATGAGAAACCATCTTTTAAGATGTACCAGCACATCTGTGCACCACTCGCTTTACCTTGTGGGGTCCCCCTCACTGGGAGGTTGTAATATCGTGCAGCCCTACAATTGTGATGTCATACAATCTGTGTTCACTTATGTGGTGTACTCCCAGGCTTGTTCTGAAGCTCAGAACTGTGTCTGAAAGTGTTATGAAGCAGGGTTGTGTATACATCTCATGGAACAGTGACTTCATTTTCTAAATAAAAGGAAAGAAAGAAATACAGAAAAAGAAAATTGAAAGTTGCTTAAAGAAAGAACAACTAAAGCTGAAAAAGAGCAACCACATGCATTCTATTAATGTAATGCTGAAAATGGAACTTAACTTTTTCAGATATAATTCCCAGACTATGCAGAATGCAAATGCACTTCATGGAAAGCACTGTGTGGAAGGTTTGATTCTCACTTAGGTTCCATAGAGTACCACGAGGCCTAAATATGTCTTTACTTCTTAAAGCCATCTCTTCTTCTCTTAAGTGTGGATTTAGCTAAGCAATCATGGGGCTTATGTGAAAGGATGCAAAACAGGAGCATAATACCCAAGTCCCACTTCTTGGTTTTGTGCAGGAATCCAGGCAAAGAAAAATTATTCAAAGAGCAGCAACAAAGGAAAAATAAAATGTGGAGTGGTATTTCTGTTGGTTTTGTTTTTCATTTGCTGATAATGATAGTGAGAATTTTTTCATGTATGTATTTGGTCTGTTTTACATCTTCCATTCAGATAATTTTCTTCTTTGTAAAAGGAATCTTTATATTAATAAAGACAGGAGTCTAGTTCATATATATATATAT
>NW_004524594.1:24374007-24381973 GCF_000260255.1 Octodon degus | reverse complement strand
TACAGAAGAGACTATTTATTCTCCAATATATGTTGTTAGAGTCCTTGTAAAAAGCAACTTGGTTCTAAGGATATGGATTCCTTTTTGAATTTTGTATTGCACTCTACTGTTGCTTGTGTCCAATTTCATGAAGTACCATGCTGTTCAGGTTACTATTTCTTTGAAGTACTCTCTGGGCTCTGATATTGTGATGCTTCCAGCTTTTCTATCTGTCTGTCTGTCTGTCTGTCTGTCTGTCTGTCTGTCTGTCTGTCTGTCTATCTATCTATCTATCTATCTATCTATCTATCTATCTATCTATCTATCTTTCTATCTATCTATCTATCTATCTATCTATCTATCTATCTATCTATCTATCATTGTCTGTCTGTCTGTCTATCTATGTATTTGGTGCAGGATCTCACTATGCAGCTGGGACTCATAGTGATCCTCCTTTTCTCAGCCTGCCCAGCCTTGGGATTACAGGCATGCACCAACACTCCTGTTCTCAGTGGCCTGCTCAGAGTGCCCAGGGGTGGGGCTGGCATGGCATGTGGTGGCAAGGATTGAACCCCAGTCCCGGGACTTGCCTAAGCATGCGTTTAGTCCACTGAGCTGTCTCGCTGGCCCTCCAGCTTTATTCTTTTTTTTTTTTTAAACATTTATTTATTTGTGTGTGTGTGTGTGTGTGTGTGTGTGTGTGTGGCCAGCTCAGCCCATGAGGGGGTGGGGCTGGCTGGCATGTGGTGCTTGGGGATTGAACCCTGGTCCCTGTGCTTTGCTAAGCTTGTTCTAAGTAGGTGCTTTAGACCACTGAGCCATCTCACCAGCCCCTCCAGCTTTATTCTTAACACACAAGTATTTTTTGTTCTTGAGAGCAGAATCATTTGTTGTTCTATATGAATTTTAAGGTGTTTTCTTCTTTTTCTTCTAAGAATAGTCTTAGTATTTTGTTTCGGGTATGCTGTATCTATACATAAACATGGGTATTTGTGAACATTTTAATGATAGTATTTCTTCCAACCTGTGAAGCTGGGATATCTTTCCACTTGGAGGTCCTGTTCAGTTTCTTTCATCTATAATTTAAAACATTCACTGTAACCAATTTCCTTCATTAAATAAAATATCCCTGATTTTTTTTATTTTTTCCCATAATTTTATTGATAAACAAATAGCAATGAGACAGTTTCAAATCAAATTGGTAGGACAGTTTCAATAATTAACACATTGCTTACATTCTTCCTAGTGGTTAATTGCTATACAAGATGTAGACATGATATCCTAACACCATTAGAACAAATCTCTCTATTCATTAAGAGAATATATATATATATATATATATATATATATATATATCTCCTAACCACTTTGAATACACAGATACAAAATGGACATTCATCTGTATCCCCTTTTTTGGTTAAGTTCCATTACTTGAATATTATAGGTGTGTAAACTCAGCAAAATATTCTTAAAAAGTCCAGTAGCCCATAATAGTATTGGGTCTTCCACTTCACTGGCAATGTCAGAAATTGTTGACCTGCGTCCCCTACAGCTCAACATAACAGTATGGCTTTACTTCTTATATTTCGTTTTTATACTTTTCTGCTGGATGGTTAAGACCAAGGTAAAGCAGGACCTATGCAACAAGAGTTGTAGCTTTTGGGTCTGATAAGGTCAGTGAAATCCCCTCAGGATTTATCCTGAGATCTTGCACCTCAGATTGTAGAACCTTTGTCAGTGTCAGCCATGTGGATGAGTCATGGCCATTGCTTGGCCAATGTGCTCTCTGTGAAAGCTTGAGAAAATGTTTTCTCTCCATGTGACTCTCCTTAGGCACACTCTACATCATCGATCACTTTCCTCTTTGGCCCCATAATCTCCTTGATCAGAAAATTTGGGACACTACTGAGTTGCATGACATTACAGTACAAGTTCTCATATGTCCTGAGTCTTAATTGACCTTGGAAGGCTAGGGCCAAAATGTTGGCTTTCCTTGTATCCCTCCTTTTTCTCTAATTTTGGTCTGCAAACTTAGGTTGTTAACCATCCAGAAGACAAGCTTATTGTTGCTATCATATAACCTAGGCTGTTAAGCTTAACCTCACTATCTGTCTGAATATCAAACATCTTAGGCATAATATGGAACAAGTATTTTTCATCAAGTATTGATATGTTGAACTTTAAGTCCCTACAGAATATGAGAAAACATTTAAAAATTAGAATAGATTTTAAAAATAGGCATAAAGAATTTTATACTTCTTATGTTTACATATAAGTCCCAAAATCTCACCATATACAACCTTGAAGCAGGACAGTCCCACAATATTCCTTTTCCTGTCTCTTGCTTTCATTCACCACCCCCTTCTTTTTGAACAACCATCTACCTGAGAGACATCATAGCAGCAATTTATCCCTGATATTTAAATTTAATTTTATTTATTTTATTGTTTGTAATGGGTATGAGTGGATTGTCTTGTTTTCTTTTTCAGCCAATTCATTATTGATAAGTAAAAATAATGTACTATTCTTTATTGGTGTACTGCCTTGTGTTTGTATAGTACTTTTTATGTTTACTGATCCTGTTATCAGTTGTAACAGTTCTTTGTAGAACTTTTTAGATATATACATAGGCATCATGTAGGTATTATACCCTATATATAATTGTTTCCCTTATTTTTTCTACTTTTATTTTCTTCTTATTGAGAGTCCTCTATTAATAGTTGTTTTAATTTTATCAAATGTTTGTTATCCATAGTACAGTGATAATGTGGCATACAATGCGATTGTTAGCTTACTGAAAAATCAGTCGTTGCTCCAGATTTTATTTTATTTATTTTTGCAGTACCAGGGATTGAACTCAGGACCTTGCACATGCCAGGCAAGTGCTTATTCTACTGAGCTATCTCCCCAGCCCCCCCAGACTTTATTTTAATAAGGCAAAAGTGGATAAATTCGTGTTGTCATTTAATGTTTTTCATATAATTTTATTTGGAGAAAATTTGGGTATGTATTAAATGTGCATTATTGAAGTTAGCAAAGCTAAAAGTCTAAAATATGAATGAAAATTGGACTGTTATAATAGTTACATTACAAATGTATTAAGATTAAAAGTTAATTTCTACAATTCTGTCTTTGATATGTATTTACATTTATTCTGTATAATTATGTTTGCATTACATATGAAAATTCCATGATGTTAGACAAAGGAAGGCATTATTTCAAGTTATTTTTCTGTTAATTATGTTATAGTATCACAGTTTATCACAGTCATCATCGGAATGGAAATCCTGAAAAAAATCAAATATATGTGATATAATAGACAAATACCATTAATGTTTAAATTTAAAAAAATATTACAGTAAAAGATGTTTTGCCATGGGCCTGGCCTTAGCGTCCATCGCGCATGCTGGGCCGTGCCCGCTGCTGCAGTTTCTGTGGCTGCTGGGGCAGCTCAAGAGAGTCCGTCCGACAGGCTGGGTGTACTGAAATGTGGTACACTCCGGAGAGTGTGTCGGATCACGTGTACCGCATGGCGCTGATGGCCGTGGTGGCCAGAGCTGCTCAGCTTAACAAAGACCGGTGTATTCGCCTGGCCCTGGTTCACGACATGGCAGAGCAAGGAGCTCTATGAGCTGTGGGAGGAGGACCAGGCCCAGTCCAGTGCAGAAGCCAAGTTCGTGAAGCAGCTGGCTCAGTGTGAGATGATCCTGCAGGCGTGTGACCTGGAGCGCCGGCCGGGCAGGCTGCAGGATTTCTTCGACTCCATTGCAGGGAGATTCAGTCACCCCAAAGTAGTCCAGCTCCTCTCTGAAATTGAGGCTGAGAGAAAAGCAAACCTTGCCGCAGCCGCGGGGCGAGCCGCACGAGATCACCTTTCATTTCTAGGAGCTGTTCTGCTATTGCTGCTCCCGGAGTTCTTCCATGTGAGGTCTGTGTGTTTCCAGTTGTCTGGAATTCTGCAAGAAATGTGATGTCATTCAGGCCTTAAAGCGACAGAAGAAGAAATCGTCATGAACACAACAGGAGTGGGGAGGAGTGTTTTTTTTTTAATAAATAAAATGGTACCCACCTTAAAGTTTAAAAAAGTCATTAATCATTAATCCTCCTCAAGATATTTGAAAAATAAACATTTACTTTAAAGAGAGAATAACAATAATCGATATGTCCTCAAGATATTTGGCTTTGCTTCAAACACACTCATTCTATCATTCTTTCTACTTTCTTAAGCCACTATGGAAGGCCTCCTTTTTGAGTGTCTTTAGTCGTGTTGTGGCTGCCTTGATCCCTGAACTGATGCGAAACCTTTATCATTCATCATCATTTTGACTTTCAGGAGGAGCCAGCCGTTGCCAAATCCACTGAATGCAGAGGACACACTAGTGGTTTTACAAACCTGCCTTTTTTGTTACCATGTATTTGGCCACATCTCATAAAGACAGGCAGGAAAATGAACTTCTAGGACTTCCTCAGAAAGTGGCAAGAATGGTGGGCTAAGTGTACTGTAAATGAGAGGAGCATTTTGAAGGGAATTAATGGCAATGTGTCGTTTACTGCCATATGTGTTTGAAAATTTAAACATTCGCCATTTATTTTCATCACACCTTGCAGAGGTCCTTGATGCTCTAATGCTTGGAAGTTAGCTTGCTATATTTAAGTATTTCCCTCAATACTAACTTTCAGTGTCTCAAATAAGCACTTTTTAATTATTTTTACTATTTATTATTATGTTATTATTTTTCACCATAGGGAGGATAAGTTTCATGTGGAAGGTTATCTGCTACTTTGAAAATAAACAAATTTAAGATATTTGTTTGTATTTTACCTTGGTACTCCTTTGGGAAGATAGAGGTATAGAATTATTTTGAGAATAATTATTTTTTATGCTTTTGGGTAGAAGGCAAGAGAGCTGAGAGCATCTTCTCTGCCCTTAAAGTTTTTCAATTGCCCTCAGTGACAACCTATCTGTCTCTGTCTCTATCTCTGTCTCTGTCTCTATCTCTGTCTCTGTCTCTGTCTCTGTCTCTGTCTCTGTCTCTGTCTCTGTCTGTCTGTCTCTCTCTCTGGAAGGAAACTTATTCTGTATTACTCATTATTGTGATACACATGAAGTAGCAAACAGCATATTTCCACTTGCATATTTCTTTGTAATGGTTGATTAACTGTGTAAATTTGCAAAGTTTAGAAGCTTAACTAAATCTGCTCAGCAACTCTGTGCCCTGGTGTGTAGAGGACCTAAGCAGGAGTGACTTTTCTATGTCCTAGGGTATGAAGGACCCACCTTAGGGCAACTTATCCTCTGATGGTATGGAAACTAGGAGGGAAGAACTGGCTTCTGTTCTTCAGGGGAGCTTCCCACCTCCACTCTTCACCTTTAGCTTGGATGCCATCTTCTGGCTTGCAGCTCAGGGTAGACTCTTCATCCTTCCATCACAGACCCATCGGCTTTCTGATATGGACTGATGACATTGCAGTGAGCTCCAGACTTTGGACTAAAACCTTCTGTCTCCAACACCTGTTGCATACTTTTTCATCCGACTGTGGGTGAACATTGTAAGCTGATCTTGGAATGTCTTAGAAATTTCAATATGTTGTATTATATCTGTTTCTCTAGTAAAACACAGAATGGTATACTCTTCTTACATTGACCTCATAGTTCTGTGATTTTAATATCCATCTGAGATGTAAAACCCAGGAAGAGTAAAAATGTTGTGTTCCGATAATCCAGAAAGCTGATAAATAGCAGTGGACAGGGCATGCTTATGGATCAAAAACTGAAAGTAGCCTTAATGACCATGACTTACTCAAGTAACTTGACCTGAAATCATACTGGTTCATTTTTATACTTCTGAAAGAGAATATTTAATTTATAATGGTGCTATTTTCTTCAAATCAATTATAGGATTAAATGATCTATTCATTTGGCAATACCATCCATAATTGAAAATATCAAACATGAAACAATTAGAACGTGCAAATGTACAGCTCAAAGCAGATCTTGTCCCTTTTTTCAGTATTTTAGAAACCTCAGCATGTCAGTAATAAATACATCCCCTTTTATATTCTATTTTTTTTTAATGTTTAAGGAAAGGTCTACAGGGTGTTCAGGGTCTCACTACTAGATCAGACTGGTAGTGATCCACCTGTTTCCAGTCTCCCAAGAGCTGGGATTACAGGCAGGCTCCACCACACCCAATCTCAACCACAGTCTCAGCCTACCTCGGAGGTGGGGCCAGCACAGCAGGCCCGGGGATTGAATCCCTGGTCTCTGTGTCTGCTTTCAAGTACTTTAATCCACTGAGCTACTTGGCCATCCCTCTCCTTTTATATTCTTGAGGTATTGAAGATCTTTCTTTTTTCCATAGTGTACATGAAAGGTGAGCAATAGTTTTAGAGAATCCTCTTATGGTGTATGAGACAATTAAATTATTTGTCATTACTTTTCAATATCTCTCGAATGTAAGTTCCAAGATGGAGGACAATCAGAGGAACAGGATCTGAGAGAAACAATTATTCCCTCCCTATTGGAACTTTTCCTGTCAGAGGCTCCTTTATTGGATCCTGTCCATTTTCTGTCAACATATCAGGCATGGACACCCATCTGGCTTTCAACCTAGGCCAGACTAAAAATGTTGAAACAAATTCTTGGAACTGGACTCAAGTTGTGGAACTGGCAGCTATTTTCATGATGTCTTATGCCATGGTTTGGATATGATTTAAGCTCTGTCATGTGTCTTGTGTTGAAATGTGATCCTCACTGTGAGCTATTAAGTGTGCAAAACCTCCACTAGAAGCATCAGAGGGACGATCTGTACATGTGCAAAGAGAACCTGTGAGCACAGTTGGGTCCAGGTGATCACTAGGACTGTTGGTTTGATACTGGTAGACCATTATCTATTAGAACAGTTAAAAGGCAAACATGAATAGATTCATGACAAGCACTTATTCTATCTCTTTTCTTTCAGTCTATGTGCATAGAGGTCAAGTGAGTTTCTTCTAAGCAACAGATACTTGGATTTTGTTTTATTTTATTCATTTAGTCTACATATCCACCTATCATCTCTCTCTCTCTCTCTCTCTCTCTCTCTCTCTCTCTCTCTCTCTCTCTCTCTCTCTCTCTCTCTCTCTCTCTCTCTCTCTCTCTCTCTCTCTCTTTCTCTCCCTCATCACTCATAGGTTCTGGCCCAAGTACAAACTGCTAAATTATCATGGCCTTTATTCAACATGGCCAAATCCCCAAAACAACAGCTTTTCTTCTCAATGACCACTTCTTCCTCTCTCCAGTCCTGGATACTTTTCCCACACACACAAGGGAGCCCCCAGTCAGCTCCATGTGTGTCACTGAAACTGCTCCTCAAACTCCATCCCTAGCACAAGTCTATAACATCTCAGGTTTCCTTTGTCTCAGGTCCAAGAATCCCCCATCTCCCTTGGATTTCTCCATGTGCTCAGAATCAGTAAAGGTTCCAACTCTTCTTGTACTTCCACTTTTCAGCTGCACTGCTGAAAAACCTAACAATCATCACCATCATCTCAGCAGAGAATTTTCTTTACATATATGCATAGAAATTACAAAGGTATTATCAAAGCCATCATATAACTTGTTTTCTAGTTTACTCACAGTTCCTTTCTTTATAGGTTTCCTTTATGGTTAAATCACGTAGGCTAGTATTGCATTGTGATTCCTTCCTTATTATACTGTTTTTCAGTCACAAACTTTTGTTTAGTGGTTACCTTGAGATTAGATTATAATAAGCTATTTTTACATAAAAATCAAACTTTATTAAACATAGGAATAGATAGATTTTCAAATTAATTATTTTTACATCATGGTTATTACTTTTAACCAATCCTATTCTCAGACAGTTTCAACTTTAAACCAAGAATGATCAAGCAAAACAAAGAAGGCCACTATATACTGGTTAGGGGAAAAATACAAGAGGAAGATATAACATACATAAATATATATGCACCAAACACAGGAGCACCC
>NW_004524594.1:24362121-24363260 GCF_000260255.1 Octodon degus | reverse complement strand
GCCTGGGCTGGGACTGGTCCCTCCGGCGCAGGTTAGCAGGAAACTCTCCGCACACTCACCGGACCTGGGCTAGGACTGGGTCTGGGGTCTCCTGGAACTCGGCAGAAAATCCTACTCGGCGGGCGGGGTGGGTTAGGCACTCCCAGCAAATCTTAATGGACATGCAAAATCTAATATCTAATACCACAATCTTAACAGGAGAGCTTAACACCCCCTAATCCCAAAAAGATAGGTCAACCAGAAAAAAATTAGCAAAGAAATAGCAGAACTGAACCGGAGCTTCAAACAAATTGACTTGGTGGACATATACAGAGTGTTCCACCCAAACACAGGTGTATACACATTTTTCTCAGCTGCACATTTATCATTTTAAAATATAGACCACACACTGGTCTATAGGTCATGCTTAAGTATATGTAAGAAAACAGAAATAATCCCATGCATATTATCTGACCACAGTGCAATGAAACTGGAAATAAATGATAAAAGAAACCAGAAAAAACCCTAAATACATGGAAATTAAGCAACACCGTACTCAGCAACCAATGGGTCACAGATGAAATTAAACAAGAAACACAACAGTATTTACAATTCAATGAAATTTCAAGCACAACTTATTAGAATTTAAGGGATATGATGAAAGCAGTTCTCAGAGGGAAATTCATAGCTGTGAACTCACACATTAGGAAAACAGAATGGGAACAAATAAACACCCAAATGCTGTACTTCCAACAACTAGAAAAGGAAGAGCAAAACAAACAAGAACCCAAAGATGGGAAGAAATCATAAAAATTAGAGCAGAAATTAATTCAAATGAGACAGAGAAATCAGTTCAAAGAATTAGTGAAACAAAAAGCTGGTTCTTTGAAAGATTAAATAAAATCAATAAGCCCCTAGCTACCCTCATCAAAAAGAGGAAAGAAAAAATTCAAATTCAAGCAATAAAGAACGAAAAGGGGATAATTACCCCAGACCCAGTGGAAATTCAGAAGATTATCAATAGCTACTTTGAGAATCTTTACTCTCACAGAATAGAAGACACAGACGAAATGGACAGATTCCTAGAAAAGTACAAATTACCAAAACTGAATCGACAAGATATAATCACTCCCCATAGCTCAATAACAGCCAATGAAATA
>NW_004524594.1:24336872-24362021 GCF_000260255.1 Octodon degus | reverse complement strand
CAGAAGGATACACAGCTGAATTCTACAAGTAATTTACAGAAGATGTAGTCCCTATATTCCTCAAACTCTTCAATAAAATTGAAAAGGAAGATATCCTCCCAAAATGATTCCTGGAGGCAAGTATTATACTGATACCAAAACCAGGGAAAGACACAACTAAGAAAGAGAACTACAGGCCAATCTTCCTCATGAACATAGATGCAAAAATTCTCAATAAAATCCTTGAAAACAAAATACAGCAAATCATCAAGAAGATCATACACCATGATGAGGTAGAATTCAACCCAGGGATGCAACAATGGTCCAACATTTGAAAATCTATAAATGTAATACACTATATCAATAGAGCAAAAACTAAAAACCACATGATCATCTCAATTGTTGTAGAAAAGTCTTTTGACAAAGTCCAACACTCACTCATGTTCAAAGTCCTAAAGAAAATTGGAAATAATGGCCTCTACAGCAATATGATCAAAACTATTTATGAAAACCCAACGACTAACATAATTCTAAATGGGGAAAAACTGAAATCTTTTACTCTTAGATCTGGTAAAAGACAAGGATATCCACTATCACCACTCCTCTTCAATATAGTTCTGGAATCATTTTGTGGAGCCATTAGATAAAAGAAAGAAATAAAAGGAATAAGAATAGGTAAAGAAGAAATTAAATTATCATTATTTGCAGATAAAATGATACTTTACTTGGAAGATCAAAAAATCGCCACAAAGAAGCCACTGGAATTAATACAGAAGTTCAGTAGCATAACAGGATACAAAGTCAATACCCAAAAGTCAATAGCATTCCTCTACACAGGTAACAAACACACTGAGAGGGAAATTATAGAAAAAGTACCTTTTACAATAGCACTGAGGAAAATGCAATACCTTGGAATTAATCTAACTAAAGAAGTCAAAGATCTTTTCAAGAAAAATTACTTTACTCTTAAAAAAGAGATCATAGAGGATTTCAGAAAATGGAAAGGTATTTCATGCTCCTGGATAGGAAGAACCAACATTGTGAAGATGGCCACACTCCCATAATTGCTGTACAGATTTAAGGAAATCCCCTTCAAACTACCACCAACACACCTCACAGATCTAGAGAAATCATTCATAAAATTTGTTTGGAACCAGCAAAGAACTAGAATAGAAAAGGCAATTCTGGGCAAAAAAGACAAACCAGGAAGCATTACAATTCCTGACTTTAAATTATACTATAAGGCTACTCTGATGAAATCAGCAAGGTACTGGAAATGAGATAGACCTGAAGATCAATGGGATAGATTAGAAGATGATGAAGCCCACAGAAACACACTCAGCCACCTTATATTTGACAAAGGGTCCAAACATATGAACTGGAAGAAAGATAGCCTTTTTGACAAATGGTGCTGGAAAAACTGGCTTTCTTCATGATGAAAACTAAAACTTGGCCCAGATCTATGACCATGTACTAAGCTAACGTCAAAATGGATTAAAGATCTGAACATTAAAGCACAGACACTAAATCTTCTGGAAGAGAAAGTAGGAGGAACTCTTGAAGACATAGGGGTAGGCAAAGACTTCATGAACAAAAATCAAATTGCATGGGAAACACTTGAAAGAATTAACAACTGGGATCTGCTCTTATTGAGAAGTTTTTTCAAGTCAAAAGAAATTACCAACAAAGTTAAAAGTCAATCCACAAATTTGGAAAAAATCTTGACAAATAAGTACTCAGACAAAGGTTTGCTCTCTAGAATCTATAAAGAACTAAAAAACACTAGGGCTGCAAAATTTAAAGATGCAATGCAGAAATGGGCATCCAAGGTGAACACACACTTCTCAGGATGAAATTAAAGAAGCTAATAAATATATGAAAAAATGCTTCACATCACTAGCCATCCACGAAGTGCAAATTAAAACAGCATTGAGATATCATCTTACCCCAGAAAGAATGGCTATCAAAAGAAATCAACCTACAAGAAATGTTGGAGAGGCTGTAGGGAAAAGGGAACCCTTCTCCACTGCTGGGGGGATTGTAGACTGGTGCAACCATTATGAAAATCAGTGTGGAGACTCCTTAGAAATCTAGGACTGGAAATCCCGTTTCAACCAGGTATTTCTCTACTGGGAATTTTCCCAGAGGATCTGAAAACATCATGTCATAGTGATATATGTGTGCCTATGTTTATAGCAGCACAATTTGTGATGGCCAAGTCTTGGAAACAACCAAGATGTCCATCACCTGATGAATGGATGTAAAAGATGTGGTATTTTTATACAATGGAGTATTACTCAGCTATAAAGAATGATAAACTCGAAGCCTTTATATTGAAGTGCATGCCACTTGAAGATATACTCATAAGTGAAATAAACCAGACACACATGCATAAATATCATGTAGTTTCCCTAGTATAAGAACTCAAAAGAAGAAATACAAATAGAAAGGAATAGTACAATTAAAAGGAAAGCAAGAACTTAAGGACTAGAGAATGAAGAGAGAGCAAGGAGAAGAGCTAGGAAACTTGACGGAGGAAAGCCATAAAGTTTTATGTACAAGATAGGTAAGGCAATGATCCTAAGAATCTTCAGTTTTTTTGATTCTAGCATTTAATTGGAATGATTCTCACCCTGACTAACTATATACACTGACACCTGTGAACTAAGCAACTGCACTGAAGATGGCAATTTGTAATAGTGGGTTCATGCTTGGAGTGATTGTTATTCTGGTCTTCTGAATACATGCTACTTGTCATGACACACCAGTTGCTGATGTGCTGTCTCTCAGGTAGATGATTGTTTTAAAAGGGGGTGGTGAATGAAGGCAGGAGACAGGAAAAGGAATGTTGTGACACTGTCCTGCTACAATGCTGTATATGGTTAGATTTCTGGTCTTATGTGTGAACATATATAATTCTTTATTCTTATTTTGTAAATATATTCTAATTCTTTAATTTTTTGTCACATTCTGTAGGCACTTAAAGTTTAACATATCAATATTTGATGAAATATACCTGTTCCTCGTTATGCCTAAAATATTTGATATTCAGACAGATAGTGAGGTTAAGCTCAACAGCCTAAGTTGTATGGTAATAACAATAAGCTTCTCTTTTGGAGGTTTAACAACTTAAGTTTGCATACCAAAAATTAGAGAAAAAGGAGGTACACAAGGAAATTCAACATTTTGGCCCTAGCCTTCCAAGGTCAATTAGGAGTCAGGACATATGAGAACTGGTACTGTAACATCATGTAACTCAATTGTGTCCCAAATTTTCTGATCAAGAAGATTATGGGGCCCAAGGGGAAAGTGATTGATGATGTAGAGTGTGCCTAAGGAGAGTCACATGAAGAGAAAGCATTCTTTCAGGTTTTCACAGAGAGCAAATTGGCCAAGCAATGGCCGGGACTCATCCACATGGCTGACACTGACAAAGACCCTACACTCTGAGTTATAGGGTCTCAGGATAAATCTTGAGAGGATTTGACTGACCTTTTCAGATCCAAAAGCTACAATTCTTGTTCCATAGGTCTTGCTTTATCTTCATCTTAACCATCCAGCAGACAAGTATAAAAACAAAGTACAAGAAATAAAGCCATGTTGTTATGTTGAGCTGTAGGAGACTCAGGTCAACAACTTCTGACATTGCCAGTCAAGTGGAAGACCCAATACTATTATGGAGTGCTGTATTATTTTGGAATATTTTGCTGAGTTCCCACACCTATAATATTTAAATGATGGAACTCAACAAAAAAAGGGGGATATAGATGAATGACCATTTTGTATCTGTGCATTCAACATGGTTAGGATAGATATATAGCTACATTCTCTTAATTCAGTTACTAGAGGGATTTGTTCTAATAGTGTTTGTAAATAGGATATCATGTCTTCATATTGTACAACAAATAACCACTGGAAGGCAATATACAATGTGTTATTTATTGCTACTCTCCTACCTCTTTTTTTGAAAATGTTTCATTGCTATTTATTTTTCAATAAAATTATGAAAACATAGAGATAATATAGGGCCTGAGAGATCGCTAAGTAGAATAAGCATTTGCCTGGCAAGTGCAGGGTCCTGAGTTCAATCCCTGGTTCTGCAAAGACAGATAGACAGAGAGAGAGACAGAGACAGAGAGAGAGAGACAGAGAGACAGACAGAGAGAGAGACAGAGAGGAGAGACAGAGAGACAAAGATGAGAGACAGAGAGACAGAGAAAGAAGAAAAAGAAGAAAGAAGAAGGAGGAGATGTAGAAGAAGAATTAATAAAACATTAGTAATATATACCCATGTTTATAGCAGCACAATTTGTCATAGCCAAATCTTGGAAACAACCAAAATGCCCATCACTTGAGGAATGGATGAAAAAGCTGTGCAATTTTATGCAATTGAGTATTACTCAGCTAAAAAGAAATGCAAACTTGAGGCTTTTATAAGTGGATGCAACTAGAGGCTATACTCATAAGTGAAATAGCCAGACCCACATATATACATAGTGTATTGTCTCCCTAGTGTAAGAACCTGAAAGAAGGAATAAAACTTGAAGGATATAATAGCTATAGCTAGAATTAAAGTGTTTCCCACTGGTAACAGGATCCTAGTCTACTTGCAAATAGGTCTAGCAACTGTCTCTCCAGGAACTTGTCTGGGTATGGTGCCTTTGTTTCTCCCCAGTTCTACACTAGCTATTTAAAAGGCACTTTTAAGCTGTTTATTTTGAATCTTTCTATTGTTCCCATATGCAGTGAGTAGCTCACATTTCTCTTTTAGTGCTGTTTTTATGTATTGCATAAATATGGGTATATATTGTGTCCAATCAAAAACCCTTTGAGAAATCTTCTACATTTTCCTTTTGATTTTTTGACAACTCAGATTTAATTCAGAACAATGTTGAACTATGTTGTAGCAGTTTTATGTTTTTACATTATTTGTAAAATTTCCTTCATTGCTGACTTCTAGTTCTAGCCCACTGTGATAACAAGAGTTACAGAATATGATGCTAGTTTTTGTTGTGTTTTTCCTAGGACTTGAGTGGTCAAACACTGTTGATGCTGGAGACATTTCCATAGACAGATGCAAAGAATGTCTTTGACACAGGTATTAGATAGAAAGTCCTACAATGTCCATTAAGACAATTTGATTGGCAGTATAGTTGAACTCTGATGAAGCTTTTATTGTGTTTGTTTTTTGACTTTTTAATTGGGAGGGCTATTTATTGAGGGGCACATGATATTGAATTTTCTCAAATGATAAGCTATTTTGTAGCTCATAAATTCCTGCATTCTGATAGGGGCATATGAGTTCATAATCATTATAGTCATATTCAGTTGATTTCTACAACTTTAGAGAGGTGCTTTTTCTCTTAGACTTTGAGTCTTTAAGTGAACTTTGGCAGGTACAACTATATAGATGGCTTGCTTTAGATTTCTACTTGGTGAGAATATTACTTTACAGCCATTGACTTTGTCTTGCACTTTTTTTATTGGTGAGGTGAATTTCTTGGCAATAGTCTGTGAACTAAATCTTTGAAACAGTATTCTATCCTGGAAGAATGTTGTCTGTCTTAATTTTGATGCTTATATTAAGTAAACAGCAGTTTGAATATGGAAAAAGCAATGAGATAGAGACCTCAATATTCTGCCTGAAAGACTGCAAATTTCTACCTCTTAAATTCAAACATACTGATATTCTGGGAAATACCCTCAGTCTGGACACAGATTTGTGGGATATGTAGGGAAAGAAAAATAGCCCCATGGAGAAGTGACATCAAGGATATTTTTAGGCCAAGAAACCAGGTTTAACAACACTGGCAATGTTAGGGATTCTTAATATTCCCCAGCAACAAGAGAAGAAAAAACTGCAGGCAAAAGTTGCAGGCTCTTTGTTTTATTAGAATATTGAATATACAGTTATGACTGCAAGGTTCCAATCACTTAGTTTTCTGAAGGACATCTTCTTCTCATTCACTTTCTGAAACATCAAAGAAAGAACATTACAGATGAGGTGTTACATGGCAAGAAGTTCCTAATGTCCTGCTGGCATTATTGGACTGAGGCAGGTGAGACCCAAACATCTCTTCCTCTAACCTTCTCCTTCCACTTCCTTCTAATTTCTCCTTGTCAGTTCTTCTTGCTCTGTCAGAATATAGTGTGCTCTAAATCATTGGTAGCAAAATGAAGAAATGAAGATTATTCCTAAGATGTTGAACTTATGGCTACAAAATTTTTTGAAACAATTTTTTTCAAATTGATGAAGAGAATCAACAAAACAACTAATTACAATGAAATGTAAACTTATCAATGTAACAATTGAGAGGATGGAATGATGAAAATATAAATGTGGAATTACACAATGGAACAGTATGCAGTTTGAAAAATATATAAAGAAGCAAGTAAGAAAGATCAACGTCAAAGGAGGACAAAGAAATGAAAGAAGAAAGAGGGATGGAGAGAGAGTGAGGGAACAAAGGAAAGAAAGAAGGAAGAAAAAAGGTAGACAAAAAATTGAAAGCAAAGATAAGAGTGGAGTAGGGAAACAACAAACAGGAGGAGCAAAGAAGGAAAGACAGAAAGATAATAGAAAGATCTATAAAATTGTGTGAGTTGATTTTGATGTTTGCTAAGAAATATACTAGAAGTGGGCCACATAGAGATGCTGCGTGGCACTACATGTGGAGAAAATGGGTGATGTGCCTCTGTATGGATGCAGCCATCTCCACAAGTATGTGAAAGCGAAATGATAATGCTTCTGGTCTGGGGCATGGGAGTTAGGATGGGGTGGGCCTTTCAGATTCCACTTCCTGCTCTTCTCTTCAATTAGCTTAGTTTTCAACTTAGGCCGGGACTGAATAGATGTTAGCATTTAAAACTCAGGGGGACATTGAAAAGCACAGAGTTGCATGTTCTTTATCAAGAGCTTTGGATCTGACAGAGGTGCTGTGAGGTGAAAATGAGGGTGATGTCAGGTGGAAATGTGACGCTGGAAGTCACTAACTCTGAAGAGGAGGCAGAGGACCAAAAGCATAACACTGAAGTAGTTCCTTTGTCAGTGCCAATCATAACAGCAAAATGAAATTCTGGGACCACGTTGCTTAAAATCAGTATTACCACAAGAACTTAAAAAAAAATAAAGGATTGTTCTGTCTTAACACAGAATATCTAAATAGCAATATGGAACATTTGGCTTCACTGACCACATAACCTCAACTTGATGGAAAATGAATGGTTATCATACTAATCTTTTAAAAGTACTGGAAGGGGCTGGGGAGATGGCTCAGTGGAATAAGCACTTCCCTGGCAAGCACAATGTCCTGAGTTCAATCCCTGATTCCGCAAAAAAATTAAAAAAATAAAAACAAAACACAGCTATAAAAAAAAAATTTAAAAAAAGTACTGGAATGTGGGTCTCTGGTGAGGAATGAGCATAAATCCCACCCAGTGCTACTTTCAAACCATGAAGCTGAGGTCATAGAGGGGGTCTGTGTGGTTTATCAATTTGTGAGGTGGTGCAAGATCCCTGGACCTTTGTATAGGCAAGGAGGAAAAGCACAAGTAAGTACCTTCTGACTCAGGTGTCTCTTGCTCACTTCCAGGAGGAGGAGGAGGAGGAGGGCGAGGAGGACGAGGAGGAGGAGGACCATTTGGTTTCTGTGGGCCTCCTTGTTGGGGTGGTCCCTGATGGTTTCCAGGAGGTGGAGGACCATTTGCTTGCTGTGGGCCTCCATGGTGGGGTGACCTCCGGTGCTTACTGGGGCCAGGAGGAGGAGGCTTATGATGGGGTGGTTTTGGGTGATGTCCATGATGAGGAGGCCGAGGATGTGGTGGGGGTGGTGCCTCATGAGAACCATCATCTTCATCACCACCTTCATCACCACCTTCATCACCACCTTCATCACCACCTTCTTCTTCATCCGCAGGGGCGTTTTCTTGTGTAAGAACCAATTCATCAGCAGTGGCCTGAGGTTGATCCTCAAATTCTAAAAAGCACAGTGGTAGATGAGCTCAGTGGTAGAATACTCTCCCATTCCACAGACCACATTCTCAGCCTCCTCCCTCATACCCAGTGCCTTTCCACAGACAGTGACTCTAGACCCATGCACTACACTTGTGGGACATGCAAAACACCTGAGTGATAGCCACCAGAAACTGGAGTTTCTCTCCATTTGGCTAAAAGGAGAACTTGGACACCTTGAATGCACAGAGGAAATTTCTAATACTGATGAAAAGCAAAGGGAAAAGATAATGTCATGTGTGTTGCCGGTTGTATTTTGGCACACAGTACTGTGTAAGCTTTCTGCCAGTGAATCTTCTCAGGACAACTAGGTGTGATGTGGAAAGTAGGTGTAGGTGCAGAGCAAGTTAGGTGGAGAAAAGCCTGAGACAGATGTGATTGAAAGGGACAGAGCATACAGAGTTCATGGAAAAGTGGTGACCACTTCTTTACCATCTATAAGGACATAGGTGAGTGGAAAAGTATAGAAGTAATACCATAGCCACATATTTCTTGGCATGTCGCAGGTGGCTGTATGATTCTAAGAAGGAACACAGGAGAGAAGGAGGTCATGGAGTTGCTCCCAGTACCATGGAAGAGCTGAGCAGAAAAATCAGGGGGTCACCAGAGTGCAACGACTGTCTGCAGTCCCTCTGTGTAAGGACACCAGGAGCCTCTTCCTGCTAGTTGATTCTGACACTAATCCTCCCTCTTACTGAACTTGGTGAATCAGTTCTTAGTCCTCAGAATGCCTGCTGTTGAGGTTTATCTCTATTTTTAGAAGAAGTTATATTAATAATCAATTCTAAAACATAAAAATGAAGATAATAAAAGAGCACAAGCCTCCAAAATGCCTGCAGATAGGAAGGAAGTGAAAGGTGAGGACAAATTTGGTTTTACCTATTATGGAGCCAGAGTCTTCATAGATGACCTCTAGAAAATAAAGCACAGATGTGTTTAAAGGTCAGCTGGCACTCTTCCAGGGCTTACAAATGTCCTACAAGGAAAGGTTGCTTGCGTATCCCCATGTGAACTCTCTACAATGCTCAGCCCCTCTCTGAGATCATATCCTTGGACAGCACAGCAAATATAAGGAGTGGCAGAGCAGGTGACATGCTGAGTCTGAAACATTTTAAAAGGCGAGCACTTTTAAAAATGATCCAACACTTTAAAAACTTCCTTTTCATTCTCCCCAGACATCAGACCTCACTGATAATTTTTTAAAGTATTGTAGTAATTTCAGTATCGTGCTTGTGGTTTGATTACCATTCTCCTTCATTAAATCCTTTACTTATTAAAATATCCTTTACAGTAAGGAAAAACCAGAGTTAAGCATTTGTGTATGAAGCAGTACAACTCCTCCAAGCACATTACAATATTGGAAGTGGTTCAGAGAAAATGATCCATGCATTTCCTGTGTCACTACATCAATACTAAACTTTGTTACCCAATTGAGGCTCTTCAAAGGGACTCTTAGTTGTGTTATGTATCTGAGCTTTGTGCCCTGAATTGCCTGAGAAGAAAGCCTGCTACACCCACCCAGATCTAGAAATATCCCTACCACTGTGCTTCCAATCATTGATCCTCCCATTGTACCACCTGCCCTTCACAGCTTAGAAAGATGTATCAGGGAATACAAAGCTAAATATTTACTGCCCAAAAATTTTATTGGTAACAATATGATCTTAAATCAAATTTCAATATCCTGATATGCAAGGTGGACCTAAGTCATCATAAACTTGCCAAAAGACCCTCACAGTCCTGTGCTTCCTTTCATTGAATTCTCCCTTTCACACACCCTCACCACATCTGCCATGTGGTTTCTGGATCCCCAAGCAGGGTCACATCTCTGGACCAATTTCTCATACCTGAAGAACTTTCGCTCTGAGCTGAGCTCAAGGCCACTAGGGCCGCAGTCAGCAGGACCACCAGCATCTTGCAGAAGGCTCGAGAGCTGCTTCTGAATCTGCACTAGAGAAACAGGGAAGCTCCTTTTATAAGGAGTATCTGAACAATGGCACCTTCATCTCCACATTGTGTGACCTCCCAAATAAAATACCAGGATGGCTTGCACACCTCGGTTCCATTTGGGACTGCAGCCCAGCAGGATGCATGAGAATGAGGTTGTCATTGTTTTATTTCTAAAAGTTGCAACATGGGACTTGGACAGAAAGATTGAAAGAACTTTATCTAAACATTCCCTGCATCTGGCTCTATTCAGGGAAACTTTAGTGTTTTAGACACAAATTCTAACACATGCATTAGGAATATTCTTGGTAGTTATTAAACTAAAAATGTCCATGCATAACTCTTGGTATTTCCTTATCATCATGATATGTAGGGACACTACTTGGGCCACCGCATTTGTCTGTTTAAGACTATGTCTTAGTTCTTTCCCTTTGGAAGAACATTCCGTAAGACTGGGTTGTCTTTTTGGAAATCTTGTGTATCACTACCATTGAATAAAGTGGTCTTCTATCCCTGGGGAAATGTCAATTACTCTTCATCCACATTTGTTTTTAAGTTCAGATTTTGTGCTCTTTTTTCAATTAGTCTTCAATTCAGAAGATTTTCTCAAAAATATTTTCACAAGCAATGCTTCTCACTCTCATAATCTTACTTCAGGTATTCTATCTTTTGATTCAGGCTATTGATGCTGACACTTAATCTTATATTTGGCTTTTCCCTCATGCCTTTTAGGAGAAATCCTTTATTTAGTATTGTATATAGGAGTGCATTCTGTGTTTTCCTAGCTATGTTATATTTTCTTTTCACATACTGAGTTGCACTTTGTGTGTTTCCAACAGAGTTTCCTTGGGTACAAGGAGTTCTTGGTGTCTATTCACCTGCTGTTCAATCCCTTCTCTCTAGTGGTTAAGCTGTCATTCTTCTAAGGGAAAAATATGAACTGATGAGATTAATTAGTTGCCTCTCATAATTTTTGCACTGAATAAGTCTTGAGGAATTGCCCAGTTATGTGTAGGATTAGTGCAATTTTGAGGACAGTTTGGTTGGAGGTTGGTAGGCAGAATCATGTCCTGTGAAATCTTAAGCACAGGGCCCTATGTTTGCCTGGATTATCCTTTATGGTTATAGATGTCTGCATAGGTCTTTTCTGCAGGGTTGAAAAGGATGTTTCAGGATGAACTCCTGCATAATGAAATTCACTACCTTAATGTAACAGACATAGTGACCAGTCAAAATTTTTCTTTTTATACTGGCATATATATGGATGGATGGAGAAGGGAAACTGTATCAGCAGTGGACAGTTCTAGTGATTTCTATAGTGAGCTGTTCCAGCTGTGCATTTGGGCTTTGTAAGAGGTAAGAGAGTAGAGGCTTGGCACATGCAGATGCTTCTGCTCATTGTCATGACTGCCTCTGCTTTCTGTAGGTCAAGTTAGAGCTGAGTGGCCCTGAGCAGGTGGTCTGTGTCCATTGTTCAGTTAGCATTGCAAGATCAGAGAGATGGCACAGAGATGAGTGCCAGGCAGTGGTGGGGTGGGCAATTGCAGAAGCAGATGTTCCCCGGAAGCCAAATGTGCCCTTGGCTTAAAGGTCGTTGAGAACAGCAAATGATCCTGAAAAATGTCATCCAGCTTAAAGTCTTTTCCTAATCTCTCATAATGTCAGCAATGAAAGAGATTGCTGTGTCATAAAAAAAATACCATCTATAAGCTAGCCAGCCATAACCAAAACAGGTAATGGAAGAGTCAAGATGAAATCTGTCAGTTATAGGAAGGGATTGAAGATAGATGCATTGTTTTGTTTTATTCTGTTTTGTTTTGTCAAGTTTTTATTTTAGTTTATTTTATTTTAGTTTAGCTTAGTTTAGTTTAGTTTAGTTTAGTTTTTTGAGACAAACAAGACATTTGTAGACTGTCTGGGCAGCTTAGGGAGCTCTGGTTTAAGGACACCCTCAGCAGCAGTCTGGTGCAAAATATTTCTCTTTCCTTTAACACTCCAATGGACTCTGACTGCCCAGTTGGGATTTCTGCTCTTCCTCATTTTTCTTTGATTAGAAGAGCAAAAGGATCTGCAGAATGGATACACATAACAACAGAAATTTAGTTCCCAACAGGTTTGGATGCCACAATACGACCATCAGCACAGCCGCTAGTTCTGCTTTTTAGTGTCATGGCTTCTAGAATGTTACCTCCTCACTACCTGTCCCAAGGGACCTCATCTGTGTATGTCACTTCCTGAGATCTCCCAGTGTTTCTGAATATTCTTTTCACATAAGGACACCAGTCACATTACACTGGCCAATGCCTTTTCTCTCCACATTCACTATAACTTAATCATCTCTCTAAAGCTGTCAGGGAAAAGAAACAGATCACTTGTAAAGGAAAGCCCTTCAGAATCACAAAAGACTTCTCAGCACAAATGCTTAAATCAAGGAGAACATGCATGGAAGTATTTCAAACCTGAAAAGAAAATAACATCATACAGAAATTGATGAATCCTGCAATATTACCTTCAAGGTCAGTGAAAAATTAGGATACTTCAATGACAAAGAACAAGTGAAGAAAATTTTGACTACAAAACCATTTTACAGGGGCCAGGGAGATGGCTCAGTGGAATAAGCACTTGCCTGGCAGGCACAGGGGCCTGAGTTCAATCCCAGGTTCTGAAAAAAAAAAAGAAAAAAAGAAAGAAAACATTTTACAAAATATCCTGGAGGTTATGTTGGAAAGAGGTCCTGAATAGCACAATTCCAAAAATACAGAGGAAGGAAGCCACTAGGAGGCATGGCTAGTGATTATACAGAGTTGAAAGACCACAAACCAGCAGCAAGAAAATATGACAAGGATAAGAGAATACATATAAGTTATAACTATCAAAGTCGATGGCTTCAGTTGACCAATCAAAAGAAATGAACAGGAAGAATGGCTGAATAAAGAAGTCCAACAATATGGTGCATATAAGAAATGCCTTTATTAAAAAAGAAATTGGTAGGAAAAAAGGCAAATGAAGGAAAAAATTACTCCATGTGCTAGTACACTGGACAAAAGCAGGAGTGGCTATTCTATCACAAAGTGATCTTCAAGCCAAGACTGGTCAAGAGTGACAAAGAAGGTGACTGCAAACTAGCTAAGTTAAAACTCCAGAAAAAGAGATAACAATCATAAGTATATATGTACCAAATACCAGTACACCTAACAATGTAGAACACATACTAATAGACATGAAAAAATTCAAATTATGGTAGTACAATTGTGATGGGTATCTTAATACCTCACTGTCACAAATGGAAAGATCATCTACATTCAAATCCATATCAGAACCAAATGAAATCTATAAACAAATGGATTTAGTATATGTCTGCAGCATGTACCACCCTAAATGAATCAGAATACATTTTTTTAGTTTTATAAAATGTAATTTCATTTTATGTTACTCTGATGCTACACAGGGTATAACATTTTCACAAGGCTTTTTTGGGGACTATAGTCAATGGTTAGTAACACATAGTAGTAATCCAACTCTCTAAGAAACAATCACTAATGTGGACACCTTCTCACATGTGCACAAATCCGAATGGAAAAGTACCAAAGTTTTAGACTGGGACTCATGTACTTTAATTATTTCCCTTTTCTACTGTATTAAGAAATGACATGTACTTCAATTTGCCAAAAGCAATGCTTGGATTCTGGCAGCAACATGCTACTTCTGTTACACAGTAAAGTGAATACTGGAACAACAAAAGCAGGAGGTACAAGTAAATTTTTATTGGGAAGGGAACTTGTCAACTTAAACAGCAGCAAATGAAGGTGAATAAGGAAACTTATGTTGTCACAGACAGACATAACCTCCATCAAACTCAATTCAGGAGGTTCTTCAGTTTGTGACCCTCAATGCAGAGACACCAAGTGCTTTCCAATTCAATCTAAAACTTTTGGATTCCTACCAAAAAGGAACAGAGTAGGAGGACAGAAAAGTTGTTCAGTGAAAGGAAACCCCAAAGAGAAAAGGAGGGAATGTAGAAATTAAGAGGTTATGGAGAACACTAAATTTTAATTAACTACTGTGTCTTCATATTTCCACAGTAATACAAGACACAGTCACTGCAGAACTGGTTCAGATTAATTAAACACCAGATACATTTTTAGTCTTCTACTTTAGTGTTGAAAGTTACTTATATTTATATGAAATGAAGGTATTAATACTTTTGTACAGCAGTAACTTTACATCAAGAGGGCCAAGACAAACTCAAACCAAGGAGTGGAGTTTTCCCAAAGCTGCAGTGTAAAAAGACTAGGAATGGCTGCCTCCATACACATGAACAGGTTCTTGCCATAGGAAATCCAAGTGGAGAAAGGAATGGAGATGTATAAACAGGTTTGTTGTTGGGAGGAAGGATGATGCCCTGTGTCCACTTAGTTCTTGGCCCCTTCTGCAGCATCACATTCTTCTCCTGTGCTGATGTCCATAATATTAAATTTTCACTGAACAACTGCATGATGAGAGTGCAGTCTTTGTAGGACTCTTCATTCAGTGTGCCAAGATCTGCAATGGCCTCATCAAAAGCCATTTTAGCCAGGTAGGCTTGGGGTTATTAAGGATCTCATAGTAAAATACAGAAAAGTTAAGAGCCAGCCCCAGGTGAATTAGGTGTGTGGGCTGTATCTCTTTCTTGCTTTCATCAAATGCCTCTTGGTAAGCTCCTTGGGAATTATCTGTTGTTTGTTTCTGATCATCACTGCATGCAACTTCAGCAAAGTATCAGAAGTAATCTCTCTTCATCTTCAGTTAGAAGACTACCCTCTAGATTAGTTGCATTGGCTATTAAATCCTTGTCCAACAATTCCAGGATAGTAGTATAGATGGACTGCAGCTCTGACTCTACTTTCTCCCGATAGTCCTTAATCAGTTGCAACTTCTTGTTAGAGGTATCGGTTTTCTGCTCAATGTTTGAGATAACTCCCCAGGCGGACCAACGGGTCCTGACCACGTTTTTGTAGGCCACTGAGAGCAGGTTGCATTCCTCATTGGACAGTTCAGTGCCCTGCTCAGTCACTACCTTCATGCAGGTGGCCATGTCATCGTAGCACTTCACCTGCTCTGCCAGCTTGGCCTTCTGGATCAGCTTGGTCTTCTCCATGGCTCTAGTGTCTGTCTGGACCTGGGAGCCGAGAGCTAGGCAAGTGAAGGAGAGCAAAGATGTGCCCACCTAGATCTGGAGGAGTGTGCTTTCAGAGCTTCCCTTCTTCCTATCCAGGTCACAAGTCCACCATTTTTATTTGCTTTTAGCTTTAGCCAAGGACCCAGAATAAATGTTACTATCATCTCCAAGTTCTACGAAAAGAAGGAGGAGTCAACCCCAAAACTCACAAAAGGAAGAAAATTATGAACACCAGAAATTAATTAATTCAGAATTTAATATAATTGAGATGAAGAAAACAATACAAAGAATTAATAAATTAAAGAGTTTGTTCTTTGAAAGACTAAATAAAATTGATAAATCTCTAATAAACCTCATCAAGAAAGAAGGAAGAGAAAAACTTACATTTAAGCAATAAGGTATGAAACACATGAAATTACTACAGATCCTGTGGAAATTCAGAACACCATCAATACCTATTTTGAAAATATTTACCGTCATATGATAGAAAACACAGAAGAAATGGACAGATTCCTAGATACATAGGAATTAACAAACTCAATCAAGAAGATACAAAAATTCTGACTAACCCAAAGTCAGTAAATGAGATTGAAAATATAATAAATAGCTTACCAACAAAGAAATACAGGTCCTGACGGATTCACAGCTGAATTGTTCATGAAGTTTAGAGAAGACTTAATGTCAATACTCTTCAAACTCGTCAATGAATTTGTAAGGGAAACAATTCTCCCTATCTCATTCCTCTAGAAAACTAGTATTCTGCTACCACAACCAGAGAAAGACACAACCAAAACAGGAAACTACAGGCAAATCTCCCTAATGGGCACAGTTCTGGGAGTATGACCACTTTCTCAAAGATGGTTCTTCCTATGTAGGTGCAAGGAATATTTTCCCATTTTCTAAAATGCTCTTTGATCTCTTGCTTTCAAGTGGCATAATTCTCAATCTTTTTTTTTCTTAGAAATTGTTTTATTTTTCATCAGCCTCATTCTCATTTTGCTGAAGCATCAGCAAAACAGCTCAAGACCGCTTGGTGGTGATTCCTACCCACTCAGTGGCCTGTGTGGTGGGGGCTGCAGACCAATCTTCTGTAGCTGGCTGAGCACTCCAGTGGGAAGTCATGCCTGATCTGTGCCCATTCAGCACAGAGGGCACCCGCACACCCTCAGACCTCAGGCTGAGCAGCAGTGAACTCCGGAGCTGGTGCAGTCCATTCTCCCTGAAATTCTTCCTTGGTCACAGCCTTTTCAGCAGCAGCCTGCTCTTCTTTTCCAATCTCTTCAGGATCCTGGTAGAAGTAGAGATCAGGCATGACTTCCCACGGGTGTTCACGGGAGATGGTGCCACACATGCGCAGCACTTCCCAGGCCAGCATCCACCACATCAGAGTCTCAGAGTGAGCTCCCTTATTGTTGCGCAGGATGGCAATGTCCACATAGCACAGAGGAGAATCTATGCTGCACAAAGCAATGGCTGGCAGATTGATGTAAGATGCCTCTGTTAGGGGCTGGTGGTCAGCCCTGGGGTCAGTAACCACCAAAAGACGTGGCTCTCAGAATGCTGTCTGGATCTGGTTAGTGAAGGTTCCAGGAGTGAAGTGGCCAGCAATAGGAGTAGCTCCAGTGGCAGCAGCAAACTTCAACACAGCCCACTAGCCAGTGCTCCTGGAAGATATGACGCTGACGTCGGCAGGGTTTTCAATGGCCACTATGGCTCGAGCTGCCAGGAGGAGCTTCTCCCAAGTCCGCTTCAGATTTATGATGTAGATTCCATCACTTTTCCTTTTACAGATTACTGCTCCATCTGGAAATCCAGGTTGGTGCCACTAAGTGGGTTCCTGCAGCAAGGAACTTGAGGACGTCCTCCTCCTTCATTTGTAGGACATCGAGGGCTCCAGACATTGTGAAGTTTCTCTTTAAGTTATGATGGGAATCAGGAACAATGCCATATGGACCCTGCAGGGGAGCACGGAAAGCTCAATCTTTACATCATTTACTTTCTCTGTACATTGATTCTTAAGTATATCTTATTTTGAATGATATTTTGAAGGGTGTGGTTTTCCTAACTTCTCTTTTAGTGAGTTAATTATGTGTGTTCAGGAATGCTATTTGTTTCTGAGTGTTGACTTTATATCATTCATTAAAAGGGTTAATAAATCTAGAACTCATTTCCTGGAATTTTTATGGTCTCCTCTATAGAGTATCATCTCATCTGCAAGTCATGATAATTTTACTTCATCTTTTCCAATCCTTATATCCTTTATTTTTTCTCTTGTTTAATCGCTCTGCCTAATGTTTCCAGAACTCTACTGAGTGGAAGTGAAGATAGTGGACTCCTTATTTGTTCCTCATTTTAGAGTGAGAGCTTTCAGTTTTTGTGAATTTAATATGGTGTTGGTTGTTGATTTGTCATCGATAGCTTTTATCAAATTGAGGTTAAGACCATTGACTCCAATTACATGTATGGCTTTTCTCATGAATGAGTCTTGGACTTAGTCAAAAGCTTTATTAAAGAGGCTATCTTTCTTCAAATGAACTTTTTGGTTCCTTTGTAAAAATTAGGTAGTTGACTATATTTGGGCTTGGTTATGCATCTTCTAATCTGTTCCACTGATCCTGTGGTGTGTACTGTTGCAAGTGCCATGCTGTTTTTATCACAATAGCTCAGTAGTATAATTTCAGATCACTCACTGAGATGCCCCCTGCTCTGGTTTTGTTACCCACCTAATTCTAGGTATCTTCTTGTTCAAAATGAATTGCATGCATGTTTTCTGTAAGTCTGTGAGACATGCTTTTGGATTTTTTTTTGGATTATGTTAAATAAGTATAATAATGTTGGAAGTATGACCATTTTCAGTGTGTTTGATCTTCCTATCCATGTGTAAGGGATATCTTCCTATCTTCTGATATCTTCTTGATCTCCTTTTTAAGAGTACTGTAACATGTAACATAGATCATTTACTTCATTTATTACATTGATTTGTACTTTTTTACTTTTTCAAAAAATTTTTTACTTTTTCACAATTTTCATTTGTGAAAGTTGAAATTTCCCTTATTTCTGCTTCTGTGAGTTTATTTGGGTCCAGGAATGCTACTCTTTATTTTTTGTGGTGATTGGGATTAAATTTGGGACCTTGCACTTGCCAAGTGTTATGGTTCATGTGTATTTGTCCCCCTATAGCCTCATGCAGTTCTAAATTTGTGATTAATTCATCATCCAAAGCTGGGATTATGGGACTGTACTGCTGGGATTATGGATGTAACATAAGAATGTAAAATAAGGGAGCCAGAGAGAAAGACTTGTCCTCTGTTGTCATTGTTTCTGCTACTTCTTCCAGTTTCCCTTACTCTCTGCCATTGCTATGAATGGATGCTGTCTGCCATGTACCACTCTGCCTTGGAGCCAGTGAAGTATGGACTGAAACATCCACTAACTGTGAGCTAAATAAACCTTTCCTTCCTTCATTTTGTGTGTTGTATATTTGTCCCAGCAATGATGGAAGAGTATCTGAGACAGAATTTGGTATCAGAGAAATGGAATCATTGATGTAACTAAATCTGACCATATGGATTCCAAGATTTTGGGAATGGTGTAAGGGAAGAGATAGGAAAGATTTAGAGATGTTGTCTATAAAAAAAAAGTGCTGGAAAAGCTTTGACTGTTCTGTATGTGAAATTCTGGTCAGAGTTCAGAAGACAAGAAGACTGTTAGAAATCCTGCCTGTAAAGACCACGCTGAAGATGTTTCTTCTGGGAAGAAGGACTACATTTTTTGTTGGACTCCAGATAATGTATGTTTTGGCTTGGCAGAAAGTTTACTTGCATGTTGCTCCTATATAGAGACTTTGTCTGAGATTGAGATTTAGCATGGAAAACTGATTAATCTTTCAAAAGAAATCTCAAAGCAGTCAAATATTGAGGAAGTGGAATAGCTATTGTTAGGGGCTTTTAGTCAGGTTTATATTGAGAATCAAGAACAAAGAACCAAGAAGGATGCCTTAAAATGTTGTGAGTTTGGCCAGAAATGAAGCTCCAGTAAAGCTGTAGACTGCAAAGATAGAGCTGAGTGGATCTCCATTGCTGAGAAGGAACAAGAGAATGGAAAGAATGATCTGAAGGCATCACAAAGGCAGCAGGTCTCCACCCCTTGAGGCCTCAGAATCACAAGGGTGAGGGACTTTGCCTTGGGAAAAAAGCCACAGAGCCATGTTCCAGAATGGAAGTAGAGGCCACATCAGGTTTGAGAATGATGCTGGTATAGAGAAATTTATTCTTTGGAATTCAGTTCAGTGTGTTCAGTGATCCAGACACTTGACCCCTGCAGACAAGAGAGAGAAAAATCTGGGTACTGCTTCACCTGGCAGCAGACCTTGACATCAACCATGTAGCATTGATTTTGGGTGCATTCAGAATGCAGGAGTTTTGAGGTTAATAAGACTTCCAGCTAGAATTCAGAAGAAGGCCTGGGAGGCCAGGCAGTGTGCCCCAGAGAGGGCAGTTTGTAAGGCTGTGAGAAGCCTATTCAATGGAAACCCCAGCAGTTTGGAAAAGTTAGTGGATTAGTGGAAAAGTTAGTGGATTATCTAAGGGAAACTGCAAGGAGGGAGCAAGTCCAACCTAAGAGAGAAGTCATAGGAGCTACCACCATGAGTGTCATAGGGGTGGATCCATGTAAGGCTTTTGGAACTCACAACTCATCACAGATTGCTGCACATGTTCTCCATGGAACTATGGAACTTAACGTTTGCCCTGCTGGATTTTGGACTTTCTTTAGTCCCAATGCTTTGTATTCCCCTGTTGTTTGCAACTTTGGGGATGGTAATTTTTATCTTGTGCCTTTGAATGTTGGAAGTGTTTAATTTTTCTTTTATACAGGGGTTCACATCTAAGAGTTTGCCCTAGATCTTGGAGGAGACTTAGGACTTGGACTTTTCAACAATGCTGAAAATGTTAGGGCTTTGGAAACTCTTATAGATGAACTAAAATGTCTTTTGGATAAAGAGATGTGCATGATTCTTTGGGGGTCCAGAGGCAGAATGTTATGGTTTGTGTGTATTTGTCTTCCTTATGCAGTCATTTAGGCACAGTTCTACAGTTTATGATTATTTCATGATCTAAGGCTGGGATTATGGGTCTGAGTACTTCTGGGATCATGAGTCTTGAGTACTGCTGGGTGTGAGTGAGAGTGCTCCACCTAGGCTGGGGTGGATAACCTGAGTGTACCATAAGACAGACAGACAGACAGACAGACACACAGACACACAGACAGACACACAGACAGACACACAGACACACAGACAGATAGACTTGCTCTCTGAAGCCATTGTTAACACTGCTCCTGCCATTTTGCTTTTGCTGTTTTGCTGCCTTCTACCATCATAAGCTCCTGCCCTCTGTCATGTGCCACTCTTCCTTGGAGTCAGCAGAATACGGACTTAAACCTCCAGTGACTGTGATCTAAATAAAAATTTCCTTCCTTCATTTTGGGAAGGAATATTGAACTCCTTCAGTATTGAATGTTGACAAACATTGAATATTTGTCCCAGCAATGAAAAAAGAGTAATTAAGACAACAAGTACCCTTATGCTGCAGAGCCATCTTCTGGCTAAATGCTATTGATTTTTAAATATCGATTTTTGTATCCACCTAACATACTAAGTTTGCTTATTAAATCTCTGCTGCTTGGGCAGGCCAAATAGCTCAGAGGATTAAAGCACCAGTAATCAGGCACAGGGGTCAGGGTTCAATCCCTGGACTTGCCCTGCTAGCCTCCCTCCCGGGGCATGCTGAGATGGCAATTGAGACTGGACATGGTGATGCGGGCCTGTAATCCCAGCTCTTGAGAGGCTGTAAACAGGTGGATCTCTATGAGTTTTATCTAGTAGTGAGACCCTGAACAACCTGTAGACCTTTCCTTAAAATTAAAAAAAAATCTCTGCTTCTTTTGTTGGAGTTTTTGGAGTCCTCTATGTAAAGTATTATATCTTCAAACAACAATTTAACCCTTTCTTTCCTATATTCCTTTTAAAATATCTATTTTTCTTGTCATACTGCCCTGGCTAATGTGTCCAGAATTATATTAAATAAGAGTGGACATAGTGGACATCTCTTATTCCTGATTGCAGAATGAAAACTTTCAGTCTGTGACCATTTAGTACTGTGTTGGCTGTTGGTTTGTCAAAGATGGTTTTGATCAGGTAGAGATAAAGCCCACCTATTCCAACTTTCTGTAGCATTTTTTTAAAATCAGGAATGAGTACTGGACTTTGTCAAATGCTTTTTTTAGTGTCTATTTGAGATGGTCATGTGGTTTTTGGCTTTTGCTCTATGATATGGTGTATCACATTGATTAACTTGCACATATCAAACCATGCCTGCATCTCTAGGATGAATGCTTCTTGGTCATAGTGTATAAACTTGTTTATGATTTACTGCATTTTTTGCCAGTATCTTACTAAAGATTTTGCCTGTAACTTCATTAGGGAGACTGATATGTAGTTTTCCTTTTTGGTTGTGCCCTTCTTCTGTCTTGGCATTAGGGTAATACTTTTAAGATTGATTTTTGAAATATCACTTCCTTTTCATTGAAGAGTTTAAGGATTAGTGGCATTTTACCTTTTGTAAATTTCTTGTAGAATTCTACTGTGAATCCATGAGAACCTGGGCTTTTTTGTAGGTAAAGATTTCGTGACATATTTCAATCATCACTGATGCATATTGTTTTATTTATAATTTTTATATCTTCTTGGTTCTGTTTTAGAACTTCTTATGTATCAATAAATTTGTACATTTCTTCTCTCTTTTACATCTTCTTAGAGTAAAAGGAGTACATGTTCTCATGCATTTCCACAAAATGCATTGTCATTCACCTTTTAATTCTTAATTGTATGGATTTGAACTTTTTTCCACTTTTATAAGATTAGCTATTGTTTATTTAACCTTTCAAAGTACAAATTTTTCAATTTATTGATTCTTTGTATCATTTTCTAATCTCAAATGTATTACTTTGTGCTCTGATATTTCTAATTTACCCCTTGTATAGACTTTGGGATTCATTTGTTGTTCTTATTCTAAAAGTTTCAGGTTCAACATTAAGTTGTTTATCAGAGCTCTTTCTGTTTTCCTGATGTAAGAATTCATTGCTATAAGGTTCCCTCTTTGGACTGCTTTCCCATAAATTCTGGTGTGTTGTACTGGAGTTATAATTTAATTGAAATTGTTTTTCATTTCTTTTTCTATCTCCTATGTTACCCATTGGTTTTTCAAGAAGATTTTTAATTTCCATGAGTTTGTGTAGTTTCTGTGGTTTCCCATACCATTGAATTCCATTGTCCTTGTACTGTGGTCAGATAGCATACATAAGATAATTTCATTTCCTATATATTTTTCCATTATTAACTTTATTAAAATGAATAATAATTATATATCAAATTAAAAATTATAGACAAATATTGAAATGTGAAATATATAAGATATAGACAAAGTGAATCTTAGAAAAATATTTCTGAAATGAATATATGACATGAAATTGATAGTAAATTGCACATTTAACTTTTAGCTTTCAAAGATATGTTTTCTAAGTACAAAATCCAATGAGGATGGATCTTTTTTTTTCAATCCTTTGAATTAATTAGT
Organism: Octodon degus; assembly: GCF_000260255.1. Lineage (NCBI taxonomy): Eukaryota > Metazoa > Chordata > Mammalia > Rodentia > Octodontidae > Octodon > Octodon degus. The sequence goes on along the minus strand of NW_004524594.1, from coordinate 24,339,292 downwards.
CTAGTTTCTTACCCACTTTTTTTTATGATGAGAAATAAGATGCTACTTAATTTTGTTCTTTCATACTTAACATTTATTGTGTGTATGTTTCAATGATTTTTTCTTTGCAATTAGTTTTACACTATTTCATTTTTGTGCATATTGTTATGATTTTATTCATTTTTTGTGCAAAAGATTCATTTTTTTTGGTAATGTGGTTCTATAATTTCAACTAAGTTCAGAAAATTTAAATATTTAAATATTTATCGTCTACCTCTTTCTACTTTAAGAATTCTAATTATATGAATATAAGTTGCAGGATAACATACAATACATGTGTTACAGATTTTCAAAACAAAAATAGCTAATTAAAAATGGTTGTTATATTATCTATTTTAAGTATCATATTGTGACCCTGTTATTAACCTGAAAGAAAAAATAAAATGTGAAAGTTATACTAGATATAGTAAAATGGTAAGAAAATGAACTTAAGGATTAAACAACAAAGAAGAGAGAAAGGAAAAAATATAGGAAGAAAAGAAAGGGACAAAAACATTCAAGTATATATAAAGGCTGAGAAGATTGTACTAATAATTTCTATCAGTTTTTGGAAAATAGCAGTTAATGTTTGGAATTTTCTCCTTGGCTAACTCTGTGCTGATATCTGTGATCTAAGCAACTACATCAAGGACAGCAATGTGTAATATAAAAACCATACTTGAATACTTCTCAACTTGGTCTTCTAAACCTATACAGTTTCTAAAGTCTTATCAATTATTATTATGCTCCTTTTAAAATAAATTTTCTAAAAAGGTAAAAAGGAAAATAAAAATTAATATTTCATGTTAACCTTTTAGCCAAATGGAGGGAAACACTATTCTCAGGCACCTACAGATGAGTTGTTCTGTTGTTGCACATATTCAGTTCATGGGTCTAGAGCCACTGTCTGTGGAAAAGCAATGGGCACAGGAAGGAGATTGAGACTGGTCTCTGGCAGGGGAGAGTCTCCTGTCTTTTGGAGTTTGATAACCAACATCAGAGCTTTGCTGAGGAAGTGGAATCTCCACAGGAAAGTTCCCTAGGCAATATGAAGAGGAAGGTAGTGATCAAGAAAAAGGTGATGGTTACCAATTGGCACAACTCCAGCAACCTCCTTGGCTTCATCATCATGGACACCCCCAAGACCACCACATCCTAACTCTCCTCAACCTCCTAGAAACCAGCAGGAACAGCTCCCACAAGAAGGTCAGCAGCAGAGTTGACTTTCTAATTTCTAAATGTAACAGGCTTGCAACAAGGATCACAACTAAATGGCACTCCATGCCCCAGTAACCAGATGGACCACTCTCCCAAGCAGTCCCAGAGCAAACAAATCGCTGTCCTTATCCTGGAAACTAGCAGGGACAACCCAAACAATGAATCTGACAGCAACAAAATGGCCCTCTACATCCTGTAACCAGCAGTGACCCCCAAACAAGAAATCCTACAGCAACCAAATTGCCCTCCTCATCTTAGAAACTATCAAAGACTACCTCATTGAGGAGGTACTCACATATGATTTTTATTAATGCATCCTAATAGGCCCAAGGACCTTCAACAATTTCCATGAATAGATAAAACACACATGTTTCTCCAAGACTTCAGCTTCATGGCCTTTAAAGAAGTACCAGGGGACTTTATGATCCATCTTCACCAAATGCCCTAAAGGCAACATTTATCATTTTCTTTTTATTTTTAAAGAGTATACAAATTAGAATTAAAAAATTACAAGTGATAAAGATTTTTGCTTTAAAAAGTAATATGAATTTCACAGTACTTCTAGTACATAGTGTTGTCATCCAACTAGTTATTCATATAACCAGATATATGCATGTAAAATGGGAAGAAAGAGAAAAAGAAAGAAATGTATATGAATTTAAGATGAGAAAAAGTACAAACAATTGAAAAAAGGAGGCAAAACAAATAAAGCATTGTTTGCTGCTTTCTGTAGACCAGCAGAAATGCACAGTGCAGTTATCCAAACCATCCTGTTTACATACCGAGGTAAATCTCTTTACCCCACTTCTTGTCCTTCTCCTCAACTCAGTAACTCCCTTTGAATAAGTTCATTCCCTTTTTCCAGTGTCTATTGTACCCTTCAGATTGCATTTTTGTCTTTCAGGTACTCAGACTAAGGAGACAATGCAATGTTTGCAAATGTGTTTCTGATTTATTTCATTCAAGAGAAGTTGCATCCATTTACTGACAAAAGATTTTAAATTTATTGTTTTGGGCTGGTGAGATGGGTCAGTGGTCTAAAGCACCTATTTAGAACAAGCTTAGCAAAGCCCAGGGACCACGGTTCAATCCCCCAGCACCACATACCAGCCATCCCCGCCACCTGGTGGACTGAGCTAGCCACACACACACACACACAAATAAACACATAAATAAAATAAAAT
>NW_004524594.1:24313444-24336708 GCF_000260255.1 Octodon degus | reverse complement strand
TATATATAGTGGTATGGTGTTTTCAGCTCTTCTGGCAAATCACTCAGGCAGACAATAATTGGCTTGAATGGAAACTCCAGTCTTAGCTTTTGAAGGAATCTCTACACTGATTTCCACAGTGGTTGTACCAGTTTGCCTTCCTACCAACAGTGCAAAAGTGTTCCTTTTTTTTTTTTTTTTTTTTTTTTTTCAGAACCAGGGATTGAACTCAGGCCCCTGCACTTGCCAGGGAAGTGCTTATTCTACTGAGCCATCTCCCTGGCCCCAGAAGTATTACTTTTTCTTCACATTGCCTCTAGCGTTTGTTATTGGTTGACTTCTTGATATTTGCCATTGTTTCTGAGGTGAGGTGGAATCTCAGTGCTGTTTTAATTTGCATTTCTCAAATGACAAATAATGTTTAATATTTTCTTGTATATTTACTTGCCATTTGTATTTCTTTTTCTGAGAAGTGTATATTATGTTCCCAAAAGAAATGACAACAATGATGAAAGAATTGCTCAGCACAGCTAAAGAAGACACAAATAAAAAAATACAGGAGAATATATACATAACGAAAACACTGAATGAAAAATACAGGAAAGAATCAGAATTCTTGAAACACATTGAAATAGATAGATATTCAGTAAATTAAGAACTCCACTGAAAGTTGGCAAACACCCTTGAATGAACTGAAGATAGACTTTCAGACCTCAAAGACAGTGAGTGATTCAGCTAAAGAAGGTGAAAGTAAAGGTCGCTTAAAACTACCAAGGAACCAGGAAATAAAAATTTATCAGCTGTAAGATGATGCAAAGAAAAACAATAAAAGAATAATAGGTGTCAATGAAACAATGGGAGACAGCACAAACGACATAAAAAGACTATTTCCAGAAGTACTAGCAGAAAATTTTCCAAACATGAGAAAAGAATTTGAATACAGATAAGCAAGGCATATAGAACTCCATATAGTTATAATCACAATAAAATCTACACCTCAACACATAATCAAGATCTCAGAAATTCAGCAAAAGAATAGAATATTAAAAGCTGCTACACAAAACAAACATCATCTTCAATGCAAAGCCTATCAGAATCATGGCAGATTTCTCAAAATAAACCATCAAACAAAGAAGAACTTGGAGTGTAGTATTTCAGGTCCTAAAAGAAAATAACTTCCAACTCAGATTGATGTACCCTGAAAAACTATCTGTCAAGTTCAATGGTGAGATAAGATCCTTCTATTACAAACAACATTTGAAGAAATTCAGGACCACCAAACCAACTCTAGAAAGAGTACTGACAGATATGCTGGAAAGAGATAGAAACACCTGTAACTTCAAGAACAATATTAAGGAACCACTATACAGATTGAGTGATTAAGAAGAGGGAAAAAGGATGGAACCTATAGCAAAGATAAGCCAATGCATATCAGTTACAACCATCAGTGTAAATGGCCTCAATTCACCAATCAAAACAAGCAGGCAAAATCCATCAATATGCTGCATAGAAGAAGCACATTTACATAAGGAAATTCACAGACTAAAAGTTAAACGATGGAAAAAAAATCCTCTATGCCACAGGACATCAGAAAAAAGCAGAGGAAGCTATCCTGGTTTCTGACAATAGCACTTTAAAACCAAAAATCACTCAAATAGGTAAAGAAAGTCATTGCATATTTGTTAAGGAAAAACTGCCAGAGAAAGAGAACAATTATTAATATAAATGGAAAACTTATTAAAATTCCACATGACAATAGTTGATCTGGCATCAAGTTGAGGTTATGTGGTTAGCGAAGGCGAATGACACTTACTGCTATTTAGGTATTCTGGTTTAGGACGCCATGACTGTTTACTACTTAAAGCATAACATGGCATTTGCAATTTTCAGCAACATGGTCCCAGAATTTGCTTCTGCTTCATGATGAGTGGCACTGAAAGAGGAATCAACAGACTATTTTCCCTTCGGCCCACTGCCTCCTTCTCAGAATTGGTAACTTCCAGTGTCACATCTCCACCTTACCACTTACACATAGGTTCCTTTTCACAACACACTCTTAAGATCCAATGTTGTTGACAAAGAACTTTCAAGGTTTTGTGTATTTCAATGCCACCATGAGTTTTATTTTTTTACTTTTTATTTCATTGAGAAACAAATATGAATGAGACTATTTCAAAACTGATTAATAGGACAGTTTCAATAATCAATACATTGTGCATTGTTACCTTCTCAGTGGTTATCTATAGTACAAGAAGCAGATAGGATATCCTATCCAAACACTAATAGTACACATCTTTCTTCTCATTGAATTAAACAAAAGTAGCTGTATATCTATTCTATTTTGTATATACAAATGCAAAATGTTCTTTCCTTTGTATCCCCTTTTTTTTGTTTAGTCCTGTCAGAGGTGGATATTCTATTGGCATTTAAATACTATAGGTGCTTGAATTGAGCAAAACAATCCAACACTGTCCAGCAGTCTATAAAAGTAGTGGGCTATCCTCAGAAGTTATTGACTTGAACCTTTTACAGTTCATCGTATTAATATGGCTTTACTTTATATACCCCATTTTTATACTTTTCTGCTGGATGGTTAAGACCAAGATAAAGCAAGACCTAAATAACAAGAAATGTAACTTTTGTATCTGGTAAGGTCAGTCAAGTACCTTCAGGTTTATCCTGTAGACCTGCACCGCATTTTGTAGATCCTTTGTCAGTTTCAGCCATGAGGATGAGTCATGGCCATTGCTTGACAAATTTGCTCTTGTGAAAGCCTGAGAGAAAGTTTTCTTTCCATGTGACTCTCCTTAGGCACACTATACATCACCATCACATTCCTCTGTGGCTCCATAATCTACTTCATCAGAAAATTTGGGGCACAACTGAGCTACATGATGTTACAGTACAGGTTCTCCTATGTCCTGAGTCTTCACTGAACTTGAAAGGCTAGGGCCAAAGTGTTGGCTGACCTTGCAGCCCTTCCTTTTCTCCACTTTTTGATCTGAAAACTTAGGTTGTTAACACTCCAGAAGAGAAGCTTATTATTAACCTTCAATATATGCAGTTTGGTTTACCCTAACTATCTATCTAAATATCAAATATCTTAGGCATATCATGGAACATGTGTTTTGCATCAAGTATTGATACATTGAAATTTAAGTCCTTACAGAATATGAAGAAAAAATAACTTAAAGAAAACAAGAAATAAGCATTCACATATTTTTACAAAGAGATTTAGAAATCTAACCATGTACAGAATTGTAGCAGGACAGACTTGTGACATTTTTTTCTTCTTGTGTCTTTTTTCATTTATTACCCTTTTTTAAAGAAAAAAAAACTTTTACTTGAGAGACAGTATGGTAATAATTGGTATGTCATGACAAGAAGTACATATTTAGAAGACCAGGATGACAGGCACTCCAAGTGTGATCCTTCTATTACATACTGCTGTCTTCAGGGCAGCTGCTTGGTTCACAGGTATCACCATATAGAGTTAGTTAGAGTGAGAATTCTACCAGTTAACTGCTAGTTTCAAAACCTTGCTATTGTTTCTTAGGATCATTGCTTTACCCATCTCATGCATGTAAGTGTATGGCTTTGCCCCGCTCATGTTTCACTTTTCTTCTTGCCCACTGCCCAATGTCCAAACCTCAAGTTCTTGCTTCCTTTTAAACTGTGTTATTCATTTCTATATGTAATTCTTCTTTTGAGTTCTTATACTAGGGAGACAGTACGATATTTACACATGTGGGACTGCTTTATTTCACTTATAAGTATATCTTCAAGTGGCATCCAATTAAATATGAAGGCTTCGAGTTTATCATTCTTTATAGCTGAGTAATACTCTACTGTATAAAAATACATCTTTCTCAACCATTCATCATGTGACAGGCATTTTGGTTGTTTCCAAGATTTTGCTATCACAAATTGTGCTGCTATAAACATAGGTACGCATATATCACTATGATATGACGCTTTCAGTTCCTCCATGAAAATTCCAAGTAAGGGAATAGCAGGCTTGAATGGGATTTCCAGTCCCAGTTTTTTAAGAAATCTCTACACTGATTTCCATAATGGTTGCACCAGTCTACACTCCTACCAACAATGGAGGAGGGTTCCCTTTTCCTCATAGCCTCTCCAACATTTGTTGTTGGTTGATTTCCTCATGATACCCTTCTTTCTGGGGTGAGATGGTATTTCAGTGTTGTTTTAATTTGCATTTCATGGATGACCAGTGATGAGGAGCATTTTTTCATACATTTATTCACTTCTTTAATATTGTCCCCTGAGAAATGTATGTTCAACTCGGATGTTCATTGCTGGATTGGATCTTTAAATTTAGGTGCCTTAATGTTCTTTAGTTCCTTATATATTCTAGAGAGCAGATCTTTGTCTGAGTGCTTATTAGTTAAGATATATTTAAAATTTGTGGATTGTCTTTTCACTTAGTTGGTAATTTCTTTTGACGTGAAAAACTTCTCATGTAGAGGTAGTCCCAGTTGTTAATTCTTTCAAGTATTTCCCAAGTGATTTGATTTTTGTTCATGAACTCTTTTCCTATCCCTATGTCTTCAAGAGTTCCTCCTGCTTTCTCTTCCAGGAGATTTAGTGCTTCTGTTTTAGTATTCAGATCTTTAATCCATTTTGACTTTAGTTTAGTGCATGATAGACCTGGGTTAAGTTTTAGTTTTCAGCATGTAGGGAGAGAATTTTTCCAGCACCACTTATTAAAGAGAGGTATCTTTCTTCCAGTAAGTGTGTTTCACCCCTTTGTTGAAGATCAGGTGGATGAGTGTGTTCCTAGAGGCCTCTGAATCTTCTAATCTAATCCTTTGATCCTCAGGTCTATTTGTGCCAATACCATGCTGATTTTATCACAGTAGCTTTGTAATATAATTTCTAGCCAGGAATTGTAATGCTTCCTGCTTTGTCTTTGTTGGCCAGGATTGTCTTGGCTATTCTAGGTCTTTTTCGTTCCAAATAAATTTTAGTAATGATTTCTCTAGTTTTGTGGCATATATTTGTGGTAGTTTGATAGGGATTGCATTAAATCTGTACAACAATTTTGGGAATATGGCCATCTTCACAATGTTGGTTCTTCCTATCCAGGAGCAGATAATACCTTTCCATTTTCTGAAATCCTCTATGGTCACTTTTTTGAGAGTCCTGTAATTTTCCATGAAAAGATCTTTGATTTCTTTAGTTAGGTGAATTCCAAGGTATTTATTTTCCTTGGTGCTATTGCAAAAGTTATTGATTTTCTAATTTTCCTCTGAATGTGTTTGTTATCTGTGTAGAAGAATGCTATTAACTTTTGGGTATTGACTTTGTATCCTGCTATGTTACTAAATTTGTGCATCAATTCTAGTAGCTTCTTGGTGGAGTTGTTTGGTTTTTTTTTGTTTGTTTGTTTTTGTTTTTTTGTTTTTTGTTTTTTGTTTTTGGCTTCCAAGTAAAATATCATGTCATCTGCAAATAAGGATAGTTTCACTTCTTCTTTACCTATTCTTATTCCTTTTATTCCTCGGTCTTGTCTAATGGCTCTAACTAATGATTCCAGAACCATATTGAGTAGGAGTGGTGATAGAGGACTTCCTTGTCTAGTACCAGATCTACAAGTAAAAGATTTCAGTTTTTTTCCATTAAGAATTATATTAGCCTTTGTGTGTCATATATGGTTTTTATCAGAATTAAGTAGAGGCCTTCTATTCCAATTTTCTTTAGGACTTTGAACATGAATGAGTGTGGAACTTTGTCAAAAGCCTTTTCTGCATCAGTTAAGGTGATAATGTTGCTTTTAGATTTCGCTTTTTTGATATAGTGTATTACATTTATAGATTTTTGAATATTTAACCATCCTTACAACCCTATGATGAATCTTACCTTGTCATGGTGTATGATCTTCTTGATGATTTGCTGCATTCTATTTGCTAGGATTTTATTTAAGATTTTTGTATCTATGTTCATGAGGGAGTTTGGCCTGTAGCTTTCTTTTTTAGTTGCATCTTTCCCTGATTTTGGTATCTGTATAATACTTGTCTCCAGGAATGACTTTGGGTGAACTCTTTCCTTTTCAATTTCAATGAAGAGTTTGAGGAGTGTAGGGATTATATCTTATATAAATTTCTTGTAGAATTCAGCTGTGAATCCATCAGGATCTGGACTTTTTTGTTCGCAGGTTTTTTATTACATTTCATATTTAATTGGCTGTTATTGCATTATTGAGAGTTGTTATATATTCTTGATTCAGTTTTGGTAGTTTCTTCCTTTCTAGGAATCTGTCCATTTTGTCTGTGGCTTCTCTTCTGTAAGCATAAAGTTTCTCAAAGTAGGTATTGATAATCTTTTCCATTTTCACTGGATCTCTGGTGATTAAACATTTTTCATTCCTTATTGCTTGTATTTGAATTTTTTCTTTCCTCTTTTTGATAAGGTTAGCTAGGGGCTCATCAATTTTATTTCATCTTTCAAAGAACAAGCTTTTTGTTTCATTAATTCTTTGAACTGTTTTCTTTGTCTCAAATGAATTAATTTCTGCTCTAATCTTTATGGTTTCTTCCCATCTTTGGGCTCTTGGTTTGGTTTGCTCTTCCTTTTCTAGTTGTTGGAAATGCAGAATTATGGTGTTAATTTCCCTCTGAGAACTGCTTTCATCTCATCCCATAAATTCCGGTAAGTTGTGGATGAATTTTCATTGAATTGTAGATATTGTTGAATTTCTTGTTTAATTTCATCTGTAACCCATTGATTGTTGAGTAGGGTGTTTCTTAACTTCCATGTATTCAGTGGTTTTTTCTGGTTTCTTTTGTCATTTATTTCCAGTTTCATTGCACTGTTGTCAGATAATGTGTTTGGGATAATTTTTTTTTTCTTGCAAACACTTAAGCATGATCTATGGACTAGTATGTGGTCTATCTTAGAAAATGACTCATGTGCACCTAAAAAAAATGTGTATTCCACTGTGGTTGGGTGGGATCCTCTGTATATATCTACAAAGTCCATTTGTTCCAAGCTCGGGTTCAGTTCTGCTACTTCTTTGCTCATTTTTGTCTGGTTGATCTATCTTTTTCTGACAAGGGGGTGTTAATGTCTCCTGTTAAGATTGTTGTACTGGATATTAGATTTTTCATGTCTACTAGGGTTTGTCTTATATAGTTGGGTGCTCCCATGTTTGGTACATAAGTATTTATGAGTGCTATCTCTTCCTCTTGATTTTTTCCCCTAAGCAGTATATAGTGGCCTTCTTTATTACATTTGATCATTCTTGGTTTGAAGTTGAGACTACCTGAGAACAGGATTGGTATCCCTCCTTTTTTCTGAGGTGCTGGGGCATATAGTATTTTTTTTTTCCATCCTTTGACTTTCAGCCTATGAATTTGTTTTTGAGTTAAGTTTATTTTTTCTATACAGCGTATTGGATTTTGTTTCCTAATGCACTGTGCCAATCTATTGTTGAATTGATTCCATTTACATTGATGGTTATACTTGAAATGTGTTGCCTTCTGACTGACCTGTTGCTTGCCTGCTGTTTTTTGACTCCTTTTACTCCTGTGTTTGTTTGCCCTATTTACTGGGCTTCTTCTGTTCTCATGGGTTTAGTTTTGATCAATTTGGTCCCTCTCTAGCATTTCATTTCTCCATCAAACTTGAAAGAGAGTTTTGTAGGGTATAGTAGTCTGGTCTGGAATTTGTTTTCATAGAGGACTTGAAGTACTCTGCTCCATGCTCTTCTTGCCTTCATGGTTTGTGAAGAGAAGTTGACCATAATTCTGATGGGTTTTCCTTTGAAAGTGATCTGTTTCTTTTCTCTAGCAGCTTTCAGTATATTATTCTTGTGGTGAATTTCTGGGATCTTGACTATTATATGTCTCTGTATGTATTTCATTGTGGTGAAGTTATTTGGCATTCTGTATGCTTCAGTTACCTGAATGTCAGATTGTTTCCTCATATTTGGGAAGTTTTCTGCTATTACTTCTGCCTATATTTTTAAATGTCATTTATATTGACTCTTTCTTTCTCATTGACACCTATTAGTCTCACATTGGTCATCTTTGCATAGTCTTGCAAATGATGAATTATTTTTTCCTGCATCCTAGTTGTTTTTAAGATTTCCTTCCTTGGCCCAGGGAGATGGCTCAGTGGAATAAGCACTTCCCTGGCAAGCACAAGGGCCTGAGTTCAATCCCCGATTCTGGAAAAAAAAAAAAAAAAAGATTTCCTTTCTTACCTTTTCACTAGCTGTCCCAGCATCTTCAAGATCTGAAACTCTGTCTTCAATTTCACTGCTTGTGATGGAGATTTTAAGTTCCTCTATATCTCTTTGACTCTGCTTCATGAGATCTATTTCTTTCCTGTATTGCTCATTCAAGGATTCCTTCATTTTTCTAATCTCATCTTTTTTTTTAACCAATGTCTTCTTTAGAAGCAATTATTAATTCTTTTACTGCAGTGTTTTTTTCAGATTGGGTTTCCTCCCTATGTTTCTGTAGTCAATTCTTTACTTCAGATGCTATGAATTCAGAGAATTCTTTTTATGTTTCAGAAAAGAATTCCACTCTGCATTCCCCTATAACTTTCTACTGTTGCTTATTTACTATGGACACTATTAATTCATACATTTGAGCTGAGCTAGTAGAAAAGAATTCAGCTCTGAGTTCCTCTATAACTTTCTGTTGTTGCTTATTTACTATCAATGCTATTAATTCATACATTTCAGCTGAGCTACTGTCCTCTGTACTTGTTCTAGGTGGGCATTGGGTTTCCTCCGCATGATTCTGCATTTTATTCTTTACTGTGGATGTTAATATTTCATGGATTTCTTTTTTCATTTCTAATCTGAGTTCCTCTATACCTTTCTGCAGTTGTTTCTTTATTTCAGAAGCTGTTGATTCATTGATTTCAGCTGTGTGGTTCCCAATTTGTTCTGTGTTAGTGTCTTCTGCACTTGTTATGGGTGGGCTTGGTGTCTGAGATTGCATTTTGCTCCTTCTTGTTGGCATTTTTTATAGCACTGTCTTCTGAACTTTGTTGTAGATCTTTGGTGCAGTTATAACCTTAGCACCTACTGAAATTCAGGTGCAGATCTACAAAGTTTGGATTTATTCAGCTGTGCCTGGCTTGCGTTTGGCTGCTGTGCTCAGCTCCTTCCTGCTGCTGCCCTTGGGAGTGAACCTGTTGTGCCCCTCTGGTAAGATGTTCTGCTCCTGGACTAGCTGGTTCATTCTGTCCTCTACTCTCTCTGCAGGGATTGCAGCTGCAGGGTTTCAACCCAGGCCTGTTTATCAGGCCTGGGCTGAGTCTGGAAGGGACAAGTTGGAGTAGGGGGAGAGGAAGCTCTCCCACACACTCACTGGTTCTGGGCTAGGACTGGATCTGGGGGTTCCTGGAACTCAGCAGAAAAATTACTACTTGGCAGGTGGAGTGGGGGTGTGTGCTGCTGAGAGGTTGGGTGGGGGTCCAAAGCCGGTGAAAGTGGGTCTCACCCACACTGCACCTTGCCTTGGACCAGCATGTCCTGCTGGCGCATGGTAGCCAGAAGCTGTCTCACACACTCACCAGGCCTGGGCTAGGACTGGATCTGGGTGTCCCTAGAATGCAGCAGAAATTCTCACTCAGCGGGCAGAGTGGGGACGGTGGTGCTGCGGAGTGGTGAGGGGTGTCCCAAGGGGGTGGAAGAGGATGTCACCCACTCTGTGCCTGGACTTGAACTGGCAGGTCCTGCAGGTGCAGGGTCACCAGAGCAGTGTAGACAGAAGCTGTCCCACACATTCACCAGGCTTGGGCTAGGACTGGATCTGGGGGTTCCCAGAATGAGATAGAAAGTCCTACTCTGTGGGTGGGGTGTGTGGGAGGTACTATGGGGTGATAGGGTTGTCCCATGCGGGTGAAAGAGGGTGTCACCCTCGCTGCTCCTGGGCTGGGACCAGTAGGTCATGCCAGCACAGGGTAGCCGGAAGCTGTCCCACACACTCACCAGGCCTGAACTAGGACTGGATCTGGGGGTTCTCTGAACACAGCAGAAATTCCTATTTGGCAGGCGGGGGGGGTGTGCTGCGGAGGGGTGGGGGGGTTCCCAACGTGGTGGAAGAGGGTCAAACCCATGCTGCACTTTGGCCTGGACCAGCAGGTCCCGCAGGTGCAGGGTAGCTGGCAGAGATATTTCTTTAAAATTCACTCTGTTTACATCTTATATCTTTCAAATTTCAATATTTGTCTACAATTTTAATATGTTATATAATTATTAATTTTGAATAAAGTTAATGAGAAAAAACAATGTGCAACACTCACTGATGATGCAAAATAAGTGTACAGGAAATTTGGAATAGGCAGTCTTTATGTACAACTGATGAAAACCCTCTTTTACAAAACAACAAACAACATCATGCTAAAATGTCAGAAAGTGAAAGCTTACACTCTATAAACAGGAGAAAGAGAAATATGTGCAATGTGACCCCTCTTACATAATGTAACCCTGGATGCATTAAACAAAGCAATAAGTCAAGAAATAGAAATAAAAGAAATAAGGATAGGAACAAAAGAGTTCAAATTGTCATTATTTGAGGATGCCCTGATAATTTACATAGAGGATTCCAAAAACTCCACCAAAAGACTCTGACAATTAATAAGCAAATTCAGCAGTGTACCTGGATACAAAGATTAAAACTCAAAAATCAAGAGAATTCCTACAATTAACCACTAAGAAGAATATATGCAGTGTATTATTTGTTGAAAAATAAAAAAATAAAATAAAATAAAAAATAAATAAAAAAGCAGGCAAAAAAAAAAAAAAAGAGAGAATTCCTAGACCAAAAAACCAAACTCATAGAAGCAGAAATAAAGGATGTTTGGAGTTTCACAATAACATGTTAAAAGTAAAATACTTAGGAATCAATGAAATAGAAGAAATGAATGATCTCCTTTGCATGTTATAGTACTATTAAAAAGGAGAGCAAAGCAGATATCAGAAAATGGAAAGATATCCCTTACTCAGGGATAAGAGAACAAACACAATGAACATGGTCTTATTTACAATATTGTTATACAGATTTCATTCAATCCAAAAGACAATTCCAAATGCATATCTCACAGAATTAGACAAAACACATGGCAACACTTCATTTGGAACCAAAAGAAACCTAGAAGATCAAAGGAAATTCTTAGTAACAAAACCAGGTCAGGGCACATCAAAATGCCTGGCTTGAAATTGCATTACCACACAATTGTGATAAAATCAGTGTGGTCATTGCAATAACTCACAAAAAAGGATCCATGGAACAGATTAGAAGATGTCTCAAGAAGTGTAAATACACACAGCTATCTGATCTTTACAACAGGACCAAATAGTTTCACTGGAAGAAAGATAGCATCTTTAATAAATAGTGTGAAAATATTGGCTTTCCACCTTTGAAAGACTAAAACTAAATGCATATCTATCACTATGCACTAATCTAAAATCAAAATGGATGTAATATCTAAATATTAAAGTAGAAACACAAGGTATACTGGAAATAAGATTGGGAGAACACTAGATAGAATATGTGTAGGCCAAGGTTTGATGCACAAACCACAACTGCAAGAAAAACAATGGAAAGAAGCAAAACCTTGCATCTCATCTTAGTATAAACCTTTTGCCCAGCAAAGGTAATCAACAATCAGGTGAAATGAATGGAACAATGCTTAGCTAGCTGTTTCTTAGAAAAAAGAGTTGCATCTAAAACATAAAAACAAATGAAAAAAACATCAAATGCTCCCAATATCCTCCCAATATGAAGAAGGGCATCTGTGATTAATATATACTTGTGAGATGAACAAATATAAATGACAAGAAATACAGGATGAGATTTTCACATCACTCTTCATTTGAGAGATGTGAATTAAAACAAACCTGAATTCCATATCTTTTTATGTAGAGTAGATCAGGAAATCAACCAGTAACAAAGACTGGCATGGCTCTGGAAGAAAATGAACAATTGTCCACTACAGGTGCACATGTACACTAGTCCAACCACTTGTCATTTAGGGTGGAGTCTTCTCAGAAAGCTAGAATTAGAGGTCCTATTGTAACCAGTGCCACCCCTTCTAGGTATCTTCCCAAAGGAATTGAAAACATTATACCATACAGATGCAAGTGTGCCTATGCTCATTGAACCACACTTTGTGATAGCTAAATCTTGGACACAGCAAAATGTATAAAGGAGATGTGCAGATTCTCTATATAAGATAGTAGTACTCAGCCATAAAGGAGGAGGGTCTTTTATTTTCTTTTTTTGTGGAACCAGGGATTGAACTCAGATCCTTGCATTGACCAGGGAAGCACTTATTCTACTGCACCCTCTCCCCAACCCCCAAGGAGGATAGTCTTGAGACAGACACAAAGCAAGAATTTTCCACACAAGGAAGATAGCCCTGAAGTACAGACTTTTCCTAGAACAACCTTGAAACTGCTGATATGCATACCTATTCCCAATACTCAGAAGGATTATCAAAGAAAAAAATTAAAAGCTTTTTGAAAATAGAGAATGCCAAGATGAAGGAGCAACATGCCATCTAAGAACCTCAGCCAATTCAGTAGAAATGCAGGAGTCATCAACACAGAAGAAATTAGCGGTCACACAACTGAAATTTGTGAAATGACAGCAATCGAAGTTAAGAAATAACTCAAGCAGGCCATGAAGGACTGCAGATCAGAAATAATTTCTCAGGCAAAAGATGCACAGATAACCAGTATAAAGATAATTTTTCAGCATATCTAAACTAGGCGTATACAAAAAAGAAGAAGATGAAAATGATATAAATCTTGAGAGAACAATATTGAAAACATATAACAGATTCAAAGAGATATCCTGGAAATTATCAGTTCCACTGAAACCTTAGAAAACCATTTGAAGAAATCTAAAATGTTTTCAGATTTGAAGCCATTTTGAAGAAATCTTCTAACATGAAGACATGATTTCAGCTAGTAATGAGGAAAGAAAAGATCTCTTAGAAATAACAAGGAACCAGGAAATAACAATGGCACAGCTGCTAGATGACCCAAAGGGAACAGTATAAATCCACTTGGTGTCAATGGAACAGCAGGAATGAACACAAATAGCATGAAAAAGCCATTTGCAGAAGTGATAGCAGAACATTTTCCAAGCATAGGGAAACAATCAGGCACACAGAGAAATGACACCTGTAGAAATCCCATTATCCACAACACAAATAAAACTACACACAGACATATCATAATCATGAGGCTAGAAATTCAGCAGAAGGACAGACTATTCAAAGTGGTTAGAGGGTGGAGGATGTAGATCAGTGTTGCAAGTACCTGCCTGGCAATGCAAGGTCCTGAGTTTTATTTCTGGTTATAAAACAAAGAAAAAATAAAAAGGAAAAATGATCTCTTAGTGAAAACAAAGCAAGCAGATTCATTATGAAGAAAATCACATCAGAATCATAACAGATTTCTCAAAACATACCACCAAGTAAAGAAGAGTTTAGAGTAGAATATTTCAAACGCTGAAAGGGAATAAAGTCAACATAAAATTGATGAATGCAGGAAAACTATCCTTAAAGCTTAGTGGTGAAATGAAGTACTTAAATAGAAATTAAAAACTGACAAAATTCATGATCAATCAATCGACCCTTTGAAGAGTACTGGAAACATTCTATAAAAAGACAAAAAATAAAACCCTTGATTCCAAGAACAAAAAACAGAAAACAACAAATATAAAAGATGACAGGGAACTGAAGTCCTAGGAAACACACAAAAATTGACATCTGATTGAGTAAATTTTCTTAACACAGTATATAAATGAAACAAAAAATCAGCAGAGAAAACATACAATTGAGCCAAATTTGTGAAAACATGGCCTTAGTAGACTTTTACAGAGTATTTGACATACCAACATGAGAATACAGGTTCCTCTCAGCTGCATATGGGATGTTCTCAAAAATAGGCCACCTACTAGATCATACAACATGCTTCAGTAATTGCAAAGGACCTGAAATATTCCCATACATATTATCTGATCATACTGTAATTCAATTGCAAAGTATTGACAAAAGGAACCACAAAGTCTCCCTAAAGTCATAGAGAATAAATAATGCTGTTCTGAACAATTGGTTACAGATTAACTCAAAGAAGAAATGAAGCAACATCTGCAATGAAATGAACATGCAAATACAATTTACTAGAATGTGTGGGACACAATGAAAGAAGTCCTCAGAGGGAAAATTATAGTGGCAAATGCATTTAGGAGGACAAAAAGTGAATAAAACTCAATAGGTTGATGCGGCATCTCAAGCTTCTAGAAAAGCAAGAGGAACTGAAGCCAATGCCCACATAAGGGAAGAATGAATAAAATTCAGAAGAGATATTAATGCAATGGACATGAAAAAAATACAAAGAAATAATGACTGGAAGAGTTGGTTCTGGGGAAGAACAAATAAAATTGAAAAATCTTTAGTCAACCTTATCAAAAAAAGAAGAAAGTACCCTGATATTGATGCAAATGGAAATGAAGAGTGGAATCATTATATGTTCTATGGAAATTCAAAAGATCTTCAATACCTATGTCAAACATAGTTATTCACATCTGATGGAAAACACAGAAGAAATTGACAGATACCGTAAAAGATTAGAATTACCAAGCATCAGAATTACCAAAACTGAATCAAGAAGATATCAAAATTCTGAATAACTCAATATCATCAAGTGAAATTGAAAATGGAATAAAAATTGTATGAACAAAGCCACGCTAAGGTCTTCTGCTGATGGACACACAGCTGAACTCTGCAACAAATTTAGAGATGATTTAACATGAATTCCCATCAAACTGTGTAATGAAACTGAAATGGAAGAAATTCTCCTTAACTCAATGCTGAAGTAAGATATTACACTGAAAGCAAAACCAGAGAGTGACCCAAGCAAAATGAAAACTATGCCAATCTTGCTAAAGAACATCAATCCAAAAAAATATCAATAAAATACTAGTAAACAGAATGCAGAATACCATTAACAATAGTATACACCACAACCAACAGGACTTCATCCCAAAAATAAAGGGATGGAAAAAATGTAAATCAATAAATATAATACATCATATGTACAAAGCCTATTCCAAAAATCATATGACTATCTCAATAGATGCAGGAAAAGCTTTTGATAAAGTCCAACACTCATTCACAAGGAAAGCCCTACAGAAAATTGGAATCAATGGTTTTAACCTCAATTTGATAAAAGCTATATATGACAAACCAACAACCAAGATCATATTAAATATGCAAAAACTGAAATATTTCACTGTAAACTGAAGAACAAGGGCCAATGTGATGGCTCAGCAGACTAAGCACCTGCTTAGGCAAGCACAGGGACCAGGGTTCAATTCCCTGAGCTATATGCTGTGCTGGTCTTGTCCCCTAGCACAATGAGTCAGCCAAAGAGACCAGGCACACAACTGGAATCTGAGAGCTGTGGGAATTGAAGACACTGGAAAATCACTATGAGACTGATCTGTGTAGTGACACTACAACATACGTGAAAAGATAATAAAGAAATGAATAAATAAATAGATGCAAATAAAATGAAGAACAAGACAAGGAAGTCCACTATCACCACTTCCAATCAGCACAGTTATAGGATTACTGGCAAAGCAAATGGACAAGAGAGAAAACTAAAAGAAATAAGAATCAGAAAGGAAACAGTCAATTTTTCATGATTTGCAGATGTCATGATACTCTGCAGAGAAGATCAGAAAAACTTCACCAGAATATTTTGAGATTCATTAACCACTTTAATAACCAATACAATGACAATACTCAGAAACCAAAAGCATTCCTGTACACAAATAATTAACTTACATACACAGGCTAGGGTATCCACACCCTTCAAAATATCATCCATGGGACTGGCCAGATAGCTAAGCAGACTAACCTGCCTGCTTAGGCAGAGTACAGTGACCAGGGTTCAATGCCCAGCGTGCCGTGTAGACCCATACCCTAAGAGCCTGAGATGGCAATTGATTCTAGACATGGTTATGCACACCTGTAATCCCAGCACTTGTGAAGCTGAAAATAGGAGGATCACTACAATTATGATTTGTGCAGTGAAACCCTGTAGACCCTGTACTAAATACATTAAAAGAATCAATATTATCCACAACAGTTTATACTTAGGAATCAATGTAACAAATTAAATGAAAGATGTATAGATTGAATATTACATCATTCTACAAAAAGTGATCAAAAAGCTTTCCAGAACTTGGGAAATTATTCCTTACTCCTACACAGGAAGAACTATCCTTGAAAAAAATGACGATACTCCTCAAGTTGTGTTCATTCAAGTGATTGGCCTGTAGTTTTCAATTTTGGTTTCTTTTTCTGCATTTTGGTGTCGAGATAGTACTTAATTCAATTAATGAGTTTGGGAAAACTGCCTCTCTTTTAAAATCACTAAAGAATTTGAAGAGCATTAGCATTGAATCTTCTCTAAATTGCGTGGAAAGCTTGGCTATGAATCCATCATGACCTGGGGTTTGTTTAATGGTAAATGTTTGACTACAATTACAAATTGCTTGAGTCATATTGGATTATGCAGAAGTTTTCGTATCTTTTTAGTCAGATTTGGAAATTCATACGTGTAAAGGAATCTATCCATTTCTTTTCTGTTTCAGCTAGAGATATAGCTCAGCGGCATAAGCACCTGCCTAGCAATTGCAATGTCCTCAGTTTAATCCCCAGTACTGAAAAAAGAAAAAAAAAAAAATCACACTATTTCTTTTGTTTTCTGTCCTGGGAGAGTGTAAAGATTTCCAAATTGGTATTGATGGTGTTCTGAATTTCTGCAACATCTGTAGTCATTTCACACATTTCATTCCTTATTGTTTTGATGTAAGCTTTATTCTTCCTTCTTTTTTGATTAGATTGACTACCAGTTTATTAATTTTATTTAAACTTTCAAAAAACCAACTGTTTGATTCATTTATTCTTTTTATTATTTTCTTTGTCTCAGGTATGTTAATTTCTGCATTAATTAATATCTGTTCTTCATGATTTTTCTCCCTTGTAGGAGCTTTGGGGTTGACTCATTTGTCTTTTCATAGAAGTTAGAGGTTCAAAACTAGGTTTTTTTTTTAGTTCATTTTGTTTTTGGAATGTGGAAATTGAGTACTATAAATTTGTCTCTTAAGGCTGCTTTCAGAGCAACCCATGATTTCAATGCTGTGTTGCTACCATCATTTAATTGGAGGTACTGCTTGATAACTTCTTTAATTTCTGTAGTCACTCATTGGTTTCTCAAAAGAGGTTTATGTAACTTGGTCATGTTTGTATAATTTTAGGGGTTTGTTTTCCCATGTCATTGCAGTATGGTTAAAAAATATACATGGGATAAAATGATTTTTTGACTTTAGTTTAGCATGTCCTATGGTCTACTATGTGCTCTAAATTTGAGAATATACATGTGCAGATAAGAAGTCCTTGCACACTGATTAGTGTAGGTGACATACTCTGTAGACATCTACTAAGTCTATTTGTGTATAGATTTCATTCAGTTCTGATATTGATTTCTCATGCAGTTGATCTGTGTATTGTGACAGAGAGGTATTAATATCCCACTTAAAATTGTATTACGGCTTCTTTGAAGTTTTTCACTTAGTTCACATTTGATATACACTATTAGGCATACCGGTATTTGGTGCATACATACAGTAATGCACATGAATAAAGGAGATCTTTTGGCCAAGGCAATGAGGAGGTGACACACCAGAAGCCATGAGCTGAGGGTCCCAAGGAGCAGAAATAGCAGCGATGTGAATGGTGAGCTAATTGCCAAGCCAGAAAAATGGGGAAGAGCAGGGATCATGACAGGACAGTCACAGAGCCCATTGGTAGAGTTCTCAAGGTATGAGACATATTCTGCACCAGTGCCCTGCTGAGGGATTCTGCTTGGACAGAGTTCCCTGCACTGCCAACAAAACCTACATGTGTATTCCTTGTCTCAGTAAAACAAAGCAAAACAAACTAAATGGGACCTAACAAACCAGAATAAATTAAAGTAATGCATCTATTTTAGAATCCTTCCACTAACTGAGATTCCATTTTGACTTCTGCATTACTTGTTTTCATTATGGCTGGTGAGCTTAATCACAGTATTCTTGCTTCATGATGCAGCAATCTCTATTACATTGTGGACATTCCTTGTCTCAGTAAAACAATGCAAAACAAACTAAATAGGACCTAACAAACCATAACAAAAGTAAACAATGCATCTATCTTCAAACCTTTCCCCTAACTGACAGATTTCATCTTGGCTCTTCCATTACCTGTTTTTGTTATGGCTGTTGAGCTTATCCATGGTATTTTTGCTTCATGACATAGTGTTCTCTTTCACACATTGCAGACCTTGTGAGAGATCAGGAAAAGATCTTAAGCTGGGTGACATTTTTCAGGATCACTTGCTGTTCTCAATGGCTGTGAAGCCAAGGGTACATTTGGCTTCTCGGAAAGTTCTACTTCTGCAACTGCCCACACCACCAGTGCAAATCTGCCTGACACTCCCCTTGGAGCCTCCTCTCTCCCTATTTCTTTCTTCCTAAAGATGAGAACAAATCACTCATTCACAACCACTCATGTCTAGGTTGACCTCTCATATGGAACCTAAAGATGCAACAGCTACATATGGCAATCCACAGAAGCATTCACAGAGGCAATGTCTCTACTCCCTTGCCCTTTGCAAAGCCCACATGCCCAGCTTGATTATCTCACTGTAGAAATCACTAGAACTGTCCACTGCTGATATATTCTTTCTTCAGCATGCATCCATATATATACCAAGGATGAAAGGAAAACTTAGCCTCTGTTGCCAAGTCTGTAACATGAAGGCATCAATTTTCACAGTGCAGGAGGTCTTAATGAAACATTCCTTTCATTGCTGTAGAACAGACATGTACACCTACCTATGTCCTTACAGGAGAACATAGAAAATCATGAGTTCCTCACTTTAGGATTTTCAAGGAACATGGCTCTGCTTACAACCCTCAAAACAAACTTTCCTCAAAATTGCACCCATCCTGATCCTTACTAAACAATCACTAAAGACCTATACTAACTTAGATTGTCCTTTTGGATTATGAAGGTATTATCCTGGAGGTAAGCGATAGAACATCATGTGAATAGATACCACTTAGACGGTTTTGCAATCTTGTGATTGAGATTTTAAGTTCCTCTATATCTCTTTGACTCTGTTTCATGTGCTCTACTTCTTTCCTATATTGCTCATTCAAGGATTCCATCATTTTTCTATTCTCCTCTAATTTTTTATCAGTGTTTTCTTTGGAGGCAGTTAGTAATTCTTTCATTATGCTTATGCTTTCTTTTTTTTTAACTTCAGAGATTATTGCTGATCCAATTTCCTCTTTGTATTTCTGCAGTTGATCTTTTACTTCAGATGCTATTAATTCAGCGACCTCTTTTTTTATATCAGAAGTTATTTCTGATCTGAGTTCTTCTATGCCTTTCTGAAGTTGTTTCCTTACTTCAGACATCACTAATTCAGACATTTCAGCTGTGTGATTTCCATTTCTTTCTGTGCTAGTGTCTTCTGCATTTGTTCTCGATGGGCTCCATCCTCCCATGTGCCTGCTGGGTGCCTCAGGACCTAGCCAAAGCCTGGCTTGTGAGTGAGCAGAGACCAAACAGTCCTTCTACCTGAGGAATCTCTGTTGGAAGCACACAAAGTGCAACGCAATATTGGAAATAAAAATGGATTACAATGAGTAAAGCATGCAATGAACTCCTACAAGGAAGACTAAATAAAGGATTTCTCATCAAATTTTGGAGGAAAAGTCAAATAGAATATTAAGTGTCAGCACCTGAAGATGGAATTAAAAGAGAACAAAAGAGGTAAAGTGGGGAGCATTGTTTGTGAAAATAATGTTGAAAAAATACCCTATACTGAAGAATAACCCAAAGATGCCACTGGTGGTGATTGACAAGATTTGCAGAAACAGTATGCGCAAACATAGACATACTGAACATACAAACAAAGGAAGAGACCATGAACATAGTCTTAAATAGACAAACACAGAGGTTGTAGAAGTCTCCATACATAGCACCATGCTGAGGAGACACTATGGGCTTTCTGTGGACATTTTCATTAGATAAATAAGAAGCATATTGCTAAGAACCACAGGTGCTGGAATTTTTTGTCTAGAATACCTACATTTCCCAAGGTAGAGCCAGGTGCAGGGAATCCTAGACAACCTTTCTGAGTCTGAGCAGGTTTAGGTCCACATTACTTTAGGACAAAAGCACAGCACAGACCCTGATACAGAAGTTAAAACAGTAATGGAACTTCATTCCTAATATTTGCACTTGAGGCTAGGGATTTGGCTCAGTGGTAGAAAGCTTGCCTAGCAAGCTGGAAGCCCTGGGTTTGGTCCTTGGCACCAAAAACAAAATATAAACCTCCCCTAAAAAATAATGCAACTTAATATTTGTGCTTAATGTTTAGATCAAGTTCTTTCAATTCTGTGATCCAAGTCCCACTGTTCAACTCTTAGAAATAACACAATGACAAGGAGCAGTGAATACCAGTAACATGGAGGAGATGAACAAAAGTTGATGCAACACCCATAGTGCATCATCTGTCAGCAGTTACTCTGTGAGAACACAGGCAGCCTGTGTTCACATTCCCTGCTCCTTCTCATGCATCCTTCTGGGCTGCAATCCCAAATGGAAGTAAGGAATGACAGCCATCCTGGCATTTTATTTGTGAAGTCACACAGCGTGGAGCTGAAGGTGCCATTGTTTGGATCCTCCTTACAAAGGCAGCTGTCCTGTTTGCCCAGTGCAGACTCCAGGGCAGATCCAGAGTCTCCCACAAGATGCTGGTGGTCCTGCTGACAGCTGCCCTAGTGGCCTTGAGCTCAGCTCAGAGCTCAAGTGAAGGTAGGAGAAATGGGGTCCAGGGTGAGGTGTCATTTAGCTTGGGATTCAGGAGACCACACTACAGGGGTGATGAGGGTGTGTCAAAAGAACTCCATGAAAGGAAAGTCAGGACTAAGGAGGTCTTGTGGCATGGGTATGATGCCTTAGGCCTGTGTTCCATATCAGGACACTGTAATTTTATTGATGATAATATCAGTACCAGCATATATTATTTTGGTTTTATTTTTGATCAGAAGAATGATTAGTTTTGTTTTTGCAGAGAAATGTTTCTGTGCTATGAAGCATGGTTGGGAAAATGGGAAGACTAATGCTGGGAAGCCCAGTGGTGTAGATATTTCCACAATCTCAGTGGGTGGACCAGGCTTCCTGTTCAGGCAATCAGGACACACTGCAGAGATACATCATGTATGTAAGAGTTATTTGGAAGTGCCTCAATAGGAGAGCAGAGATTCATACTGATGTAGAGACACAGAAATACCATGGATCATTTTCACTGAACTACATCCAATATATTAATGTATTTTGAGGGGTTCTGTCACTTGATTAACAAATGCTTAATACTGATTTCCCTTCATCTAAAGGATATTGGCTGCCAAGATAGCTCAGTGGAATAAGTGCCTGCCTGGCAAGCACAGGGTCCTGAGTTCAATCCCTGGTACTGCAAAAAATAAATAAAGAAATAAATAGTCTCACACCTAAAGGATATTTAAGTAAGCAAATGATTTAATGAAGGAAAATAGTAAACCAACAAAAACATGATACTGATATAACTTGAATACATAAAAACAATTATCAGTGAGGTCAGATATAGTTGAGGGAGGACAAAAAGGAAGTCTCTACCAGGTCATTTTTAAACATGTTTGAGAGTTAACGTGGCACCTGCTCTGCCACCCATTACATCTGCTTCTCTGTCCAAGGTTATGATCCCAGAGAGGGGCTGAGCATTGTAGAGAGTCCACGTGGGGCTATTCATGTTGCAGTTGGAAGCCACCTTTCCTTGTAGGATATTTGTGAGCCCCCTAAGAGTGGCAGCAGACTTTTCACCTCATCTGTGCTTTATTTTCTAGAGATCATCTATGAAGTGTTTCCCTACCTGATATCAGGTAAAACCAAATTCTTCCTCAGTCAACTTTCACTTCCTTCTTTTCTACAGGTATTATTCAGGCCTCTGGTGTCTTCTTATCTTCATTTGTATGTCAGGGAATTGATAACTGCTCCATAGCCTTTGAAAAATGTAGACAAACCTTAGCAACTGGAATTCATAGGATTAGAGGCTGGTTTACCTTGTTCTTTAGGAGATAGGGTTAGTGTCTACTGCAACTTATAGGAGGAGGCTCCATGTGGTCTCACATAGAGACTGCTGACAGATGATGCACTGTGGGGCTCCATCAGCTATTTGTTCAGCTCCTCGCTATTACTGGTATACACTCCATGGATTCTTTCTTTCCTGGGTTCCTTCTAAGAATCATATGATTACCTGTGATATGCCCAGAAACATGTGGCTATTGAATTTGTTTCTATATTTCTCCACTCACCCATGTCCTTCTAGATGGTAAAGAAGTGGTAACAGCTTTTCCATAAACTCTGTATGATCTATCTCTTTCCACTGCATGCATTTTAGGCTTTTCTGCAAATAGCTTGCACTGCACCTACACGTCCTTTCCACATCACACCTAGGTGTCCTGAGCTGAATCACTGGCAGAAAGTTCACACACTACTATTTGCCAAATTTCAGCAACACACAAAACAGAGGTTAACATTTCCCTTTGCTTTTCATCTGTCTTAGAAATGTGTTCTCTTCACTCAAAGTATCCATGTTCTCCTTTTAGACAAATGGACAGCAACTCCTGTCTCTGGTGGCTATCACTCAGGTGTTCTGCATATTCCACAAGTGTAGGGCATGGGTCTAGAGCCACTCTCTATGGAAAGGCACTGGGACCAAGTGAAGAGGCTGAGAGTGTGGTCTGTGGAAAGGCAGAGACATCTGCCACTGAGCTCATCTATTCTTGTGCTATGGCCTTTTAGATTTTGAGAACCAACGTCAGGGCTCTGCTGAGGAAGTAGAGCCTCCACAAGAGAGCTCCCCTAGTGATGATGGAGATGAAGAAGAAGATGATGATTCCCAGGAGGCACCACCCCCACCTCCTCCTAGGCCTCCTCAGGGAAAACCCCCAAGACCACCCCAGCCTAAACCTCGTCCTCCACCTCCTCCTGGAAACCAGCAGGGACCACCCCAACAAGGAGGCCCACAGCAACCAAATGGCCCTCCTCATCCTGGAAACCAGCAGGGACCACCACAGCAAGGAGGCCCACAGCAACCAAATGGCCCTCCTCGTCCTGGAAACCAGCAG
>NW_004524594.1:24299280-24299859 GCF_000260255.1 Octodon degus | reverse complement strand
GGGGTACGGGATCATTACCAGAGATGGCATCTATATCAGGCAATACAATTGTCATGATACACAGTCCTGTCCAGTTGGTAGGTAAATATATGAAGGCTAAAATTCCTCTGCATACAAACACATGTCCTTTTTTTGGGCAAATAGGGCTACTGTAGTTAAGTATTTGATTGCAGCTGGTGAAGGTAACAAATTCTACATCAACAGTGAAGCTATCATTGTGGAAGCTTCCTTGAATACAGGAAGAATTCCATAGGAGATAGTCCCCCCCAGAGATGGTGGCTCTGGCTAATGCCTGCCAGTCCTCAGGAGTAAGCCAATTGTCAGCCACAGTTTCTAAAATGGCTGTGGTGCATGGAGCCATGGCTCCATATTGGGCAATCGCTGCTGCCATTCTGGAACAGGGGCTCTGAGGCTTTCCCCTCAAGGCAAAGTCCCTGACCTTTGCAATTTTGAGGCTGTAAAGGGTGGAGACCTGCCTCCTCTTGTGATGCCCTCAGGCCATCCCTTTTATTCTCAGGTTCCTTCCCGGTAATGGAGATCCTCTCAGCTCTATCTTTGCAGTCAATCTACAGATTTCTT
>NW_004524594.1:24297382-24299010 GCF_000260255.1 Octodon degus | reverse complement strand
TCACATTAGCAACAACCGGGTCACAGTGTCTCTGGGATAAGATTTCTTCAATTAAATTCCAGTAGGAAAAGGCCATAACTGGTGTTACAGGTAGCCAAATTAGATAGAAATATTAATAGGCAGTCAGACAGGGAAAGGCCCTTGAAGGAGACAGCACAAAAGACAAGTTATCTTGTAACTGTGAGAGGGGTGGATGCTCCTGCTGTGAGCCAGACCTAAAAGACTGAAAGGCCAAACAAATGCTAAAAGAGTAGCACCTGGGATTGATTTTCTAAATAGGTATCCATAACCTAAAAAGACCTAAGTGAGTCATCAGCACAGCCCCCATTTGGCCCTGGGTGTAATCAACTTTACCTGAGCAATGTTGCTTGCAATCCCATTGGTTGACCATAGTTTTATCCCACCCCACATCCAACTAAGCAAGACCTCTTCCTCTCACCCATCTGGCTCAGCCCTTCCTCTCACCCCAAAGCCTTTGCCTTGGGCAGCCAGGGATGGTGCTGCCGCCTCTTCCTCTCTACCTTAACCCTGCATGGTTTTGCTCTATAAAAATAAACTTAAAGAGACATCTTCCTGGGCAACCCGCTCGGGTCCCCCTTTCTGTCCTCTCTGAGACAGAAGCCTTTCTTCCCAATCAAACATTTTACTCTCAACCTCCGTTTGTTCCCAAAATCCACCCCTCAGTTTTAGAGAATACGAAATCTGGAGTTTTACTTCCCTGTATCACTGGGACCTTTTTAGGTCCAAAAGTCCCATAATAATCCTTAATTTTAACCTTTACTCCTCACGCCTTTAATGCTTTACTCAAACTTTCTACAAATATCTCATTCACATAATGCCTGTCCATTGTCAAGGGAAAGGGGAAAGGAGTGCCGTCCACTTAAGGAGGTTCAGATGTTGCAGCAGGCATCTGTGGCGCACAGGCCTCTTTTATTCTCTCTTTTGCCTCTTTCTTTCTTGTCGGCTCTCTCTTTTACTGACTTTCTCTTGTGTGCGCTCTCTCTGACGGTTCAGTCACTGTATCCTCCATACCAGATGCCCCACTTGCTGGGTACCACTTGTCCTGAACCAGTGGGTCAGTCAATGAAGGTCACCTGGGGGAGGAGCCAGGAATTGAAGAGGGGACAAAGGACAGGAGACACGAGAAATGAAGACATGTCAAGACTCTGATCAAGTCCCATTTATTCAGGGGAGGTGCTGGGTATTTATAGGGGGTGTAGGAATGAGGAAGTCTCGGCTTTTGGGGTCAGCAGGTATCTACGCAACAGGAAGGTGCAATGCCTTGGGCATAGCACGTCATTCACGGGGAATGGGCAAGGTGAAAAGGGCCATAAACTTAACTCAGCAGTGGAATAGAATGGATACTGGTTAATGGCCTCCCACAAGCAACTGCACTTCAGATGGTAATCTGTAATAATAGGTTCATGCTTGGAGTTCTTGTCTTTCTGGGCTTCTGAGTATGGGCTGCTTGTTATACATGCCAGTTGGTTCTGTGCTGTCTCTTAGGTAGATGATTGTTCAAAGAGAAGGTGGTGGTGAATGAAGGGAAGAGACTGGAAAAATTATGTTGTGGGACTGTCCTGCTTCAAGGTTGTATACGGTTAGATATTTGGATTTATGTGTAAACA
>NW_004524594.1:24290627-24297282 GCF_000260255.1 Octodon degus | reverse complement strand
CCAAATGGCCCTCCTCGTCCTGGAAACCAGCAGGGACCACCCCAACAAGGAGGCCCACAGCAAGCAAATGGCCCTCCTCATCCTGGAAACCAGCAAGGACCACCACAGCAAGGAGGCCCACAGCAACCAAATGGCCCTCCTCGTCCTGGAAAACAGCAGGGACCATCCCAACAAGGAGGCCCACAGCAAGCAAATGGCCCTCCTAGCCCAGGAAACCAGCAAGGACCACCACAGCAAGGAGGCCCACAGCAACCAAATGGCCCTCCTGCTCCTGGAAACCAGCAGGGACCATCCCAACAAGGAGGCCCACAACAAGCAAATGGCCCCCCTAGCCCAGGAAACCAGCAAGGATCACCACAGCAAGGAGGCCCACAGCAACCAAATGGCCCTCCTGCTCCAGGAAACCAACAGGGACCACCCCAACAAGGAGGCCAGCAGCAGAATCGTCCTTCTCGTTCCTTACATAAACAAGGACCACGCCACCAAGGAGGCCCCCAGCAACCAAATGGCCCTCCTCATCCAGGAAACCAGCAGGGACCACCTCCACAAGGAGGCCAGCAGCAACCAATTGGCCCTCCTCGTCCAGGAAACCAGCAGGGACCACCCCAACAAGGAGGCCAACAACAGAACCGCCTTTTCCGTTCCTTAAATAAACAAGGACCACCCCCACAAGGAGGCCCACCAAAACCAAATGGCCCTCCTGCAGGAAACCAGCAGGGACCACCTCCACAAGGAGGCCCACAGAAGCCAAATGGTCCTCCTCCTCCAGAAAACCACCAGGGACCACCTCAGTCTGAAGGTACTTACCTGTGCTTTGTCTCCTTGCCTACTGGAAGAGCCAGGGTTTATGTTTCATGGATCCTTAAGCCACACTGACCACCTCTAAGGCCTCAGCTTCTTAGTCTGAAGGCAGTTCTGGGTTAGATCAATGATTACTTTTCACCAAAGACCATTACAGTACTTTTGAAAGATCAGTATGACCACCATTCATCTGGCATCAAGTTGAGGTCAGCAAAGTCAAATGTTCCATATTGCTATTTATATATTCTGCACTATGATAGCATGATGCTTTATTTTTAAAATCTCTTGGGATGAAATGTATTTTCAACAGCACATTCCCTGATTTTCTGTTGAGCCTATGATGAGTGGCTGTGTACTGAGGAACCCCTTCAGTGTTATCCCATTGGTCCTCTCTTTCCTTCTCAGAGTTAGTGACTTCTAGTGTCTCATTTCCTTCTGACCACTTAGAGCTCTCTTGCATCTCACAGCACATGTGTCATGTCCAAAGCTCCTCACAAAGAACATTCACATATGTGCCTTTCAGTGTCACCCTGACTTTTAAGTCCTGATATCTGTTTAGTCTCTTCCCACTGTGAGAACTAACCTAATTGAAGAGAAGAGCAGGAAGTGCAATTTGAAAGGCCCACCTTATCCTACCTCCCGTGCCCCAAGCCAGGATCATCATTTCCCTTCCACATCCTCTTGGAAATGTCTGCATATATACAGAGCCACATAACCCATTTGCTACACATATGGCACCATGTAGAATCTCTCCATGGCCCACTTTGCATAGAATATTTCTCAGGAAACATTGAAATCATCTCACAGATTTTCATCGATCTATCTGCTATCCTCATTCCTGGCTCCTGCCCTGTTTGTTGTTTCTTTATTTTCCTCTCCTTTTTGCTTCCTTTTGTTGTCTGCATTTTCTCTTCCTTCTTTCTTTCCTTTCTGTACATCTTTTCCTTCCTTTTTCTTCTACCAATTTTGTTTCTTTGCCATTGATCATTCTTACTTGTTTCTTTATACAGTTTAAAATCACACACTGTTTCATTGTGTAATTCTAGGGTTATATTTTCACCAATACAGTCCTGTTAATTGTCACTTTGATAGGTTTAAATTTCATTGTAATGAGGTGTTGCCTTGATCCTCTTCATAAAAATATCTTTGAAAATTTTTATAGCAACAAGGAGTTCAACAGCTTAGGAATAATCTTCATTTCTTCATTTTGCTACCAATGATTTAGAGCACATTATGTTCTGACACGCCAACAAGAATTGACAAGGAAAATTAGGAAGAAAGGGGAAGGAGGTTAGAGGAGAGATGTTTGAGTCTCACCTGCCTCACTTCAGTTTTCCTATCAAGGTATCAAGACCCTCTTGCTGTGTAACATCTCCTCTGTAACATTCCTCTTTTGTTGTTTCAGAGACTGAATGAGAAGATGATGCCCTTCAGAAAACTAGGCAATTGGAACCTTGGACTCATAACAGTATCATGTATATTCCAATAAAACAAGCATCATGCAGTTTCTGATTGTCGTGTCTCACTCTTCGTTCTAAGGAATCTTGAATTTTAGAACCACAGATGGACTACCAATGTCTTGTATTCCTTCTTGTTATTTCTTTTCTTCTGTTGGGTGACCATCTAGGCTTCAGCAAAACATCTGCCATTGTTTGGGATTCTTTTTGCAGTCCATAGGAACTGTGAATGTTTTCAAAATTATTTTTAGACTACATATTGGTATTTCTCAAATTTTGAGGAAATAGAGAATATAGAAGAAATGATGCAAAGTTTCCAAATGTGAAGAATCCCTAACATTGACAGTGTCATTCTGCCTGTTTTCTTTGCTCAAGAAACCTTGTAGGTTGCTTCTCCTTGAGGTCATTTTACTTTCCCTACATGCCCCATAAATCTGTATCAAGACTGAGGATATTTCCCAGAAAAGGCAGCATGTTCAAACTTAAGAGGTAGAAACTGCATTTTTCAGACAGGATATTGAGGTTTTCCTCTTTCATTTTTACAGTAGTTAGACTGTGGTTTACTTACTGTAATCATGACAATTAGGACAGAGAACATCCTACCAGGATAGAATAGTATTTCAAAGATTTAATTCATAGTTTATTACCAAAAAATTCACTTACCAATAAAAACACATAAGACTCATAGTCAATGGATACAAGATAATATTCTCAACAAGTAGAAATACAAAGTGAGCCATCTATGTATTTGCAATTGTCAAAGATGACTTAAACGCTCAAAGTATAAGAGAAAAATCTCCTCTCTAAAGTTGTCAAATTGGGGCTGGGGAGATAGCTCAGTAGCATAAGTGCTGCCTGGCAAGTGCAAGGGCCTGAGTTCATTCCCCAGTTCTATAAAAAAAAAAGTTGGCAAAATTAACTAAATGTGAACATAATGATTATGATCTATATGCACCTACCACATTGTGTAAAACACCATGAGGCCACAGGAACTAATGAGCTACGAACTAGCTTAGCACATTCATAACATTTAATATCATGCTTCCCTCAATGGACAGGTTTCAAACAAAAAGTCAGTAAAAAAAGCAAACAAAAGCTTCAACAAAGTTAAAACATACTGTGGATCAAATGTACTTAATAGACATGAGAGAACATTCTCTTTAAGGACTACAACAAAGACAATCTTTGTATATTTGTAAGGATATTTCTCTTGTGTAAGCCATGATAAGCTCCTCACTTCCTAGGAAATGCACAAGAAAATGACATCTTATTCTGTCATTTTCATACACAGTGGAGGAGATATAAAAGGTTGCTATATTGTTAGAAAGGATGCGAATATGAAAATCTGGAACAACATAAGTTAAGTGATTTATGAATTGTGAAAGAAATGAAAAGGGGTCTGGCTACCCTGAACTGGCGAGACCTACTGGTTCCAGCCCAGGCACAGCGTGGGTGAGACCCTCTTCCACCCCCTTGGAATGCCCCCCCCAATCCGCAGCACCTCCTCCACCACTCCTGCCAAGTAGGAATTTCTGCCACATTCTGGGAACCCCCAGACCCAGTCCTAGCCCAGGTCCGGTGAGTGTGTGGGAGAGCTTCCGGCTACCCTGCCCCGGCATGACCAACTACTGGTCCCAGCCCAGGCGCAGCATGGGTGAGACCCTCTTCCACCCCCTTGGAACACACCCCACAACTCCGCAGCACCTCCCCCTACCCACCTACTGAGTAGGAATTTCTGCCACGTTCTGGGAACCCCCAGACCCAGTCCTAGACCAGGCCCAGTGAGTATGTGGGAGAGTTTCTGGCTACCCTTCACCGGCAGGACCTACTGGTTTCAACCCAGGCACAGTGTGGGTGAGACCCTATTCCAGCCCCTTGGGGCACCCCCCACCAATATGCAAGACCTACCTTACCCCACCTCCCCAGTAAGAATTTCTACTGCATTCCGGTAACCCTCAGATTCAGTCCTAGCCCAGGCTGGGTGAGTGTGTGGGAGAGCTTCTGGCTACCCTGTGCTGGCATGACCTACTGGTCCCAGCCCAGGTGCAGCATGTGTAGCACCCTCATTCACCCTCTTGGAAAGCCCCCCATAACTCCATAGTACACCCCCACACCCCGCCCACAGAGTAGGAATTTCTGTCACATTCTGGGAACCCCCATACCCTGTGCAGCTCCAGGCCTGTTGAGTGTGTAGGAGAGCTGCCTCTCCCCCGTACTCCAACTTGTCACCACCAGATGCAGCTCAGGCCTGACATGCAGACATGGGGTGAAACACTTCAGATGCAATACCGGCAGAAAGCACAGGAGACAGAACCACACAGCTAGTCCAGGAAAAGAACATCTAGGCAGAGGGGCACAACAGGTTCACCCCCAAGGGGAGCAACAGGAAGGAAATGAGCACAGCAGCCAGACACAATCCAGGCACAGCTGGATAAATCCAAACATTGTAGAACCACACCTGAACTTCACTAGGTGCTAAGGCTAAAACTGCAACAAAGATCCACAACAAAGGTCAGAAGAAAATGATACACAAAATGACAACGAGAAGGAACAAAATGCAATCTCAGACACCAAGCCCACCCATAACAAGTGCAGAGGACACTGACACAGAACAAATTGCAAATCACACAGCTGAAAGCAATGAATCAAAGGCTTCTGAAATAAAGAAACAGCTGCAGAAAGGTATAGAGGAACTCAGATTGCAAATGAAAAAAGAAATCCCTGAATTAATAACATCTGCAGTAAAAAATCAAATGCAGAAATAGATGGAGGAAAACAAATGTCCACCTAGAACAAGTGTAGAGGACACTAGCTCAGCTCAAATGTATGAATTAATAGCATTGAGAGTAAATAAGCAACAGCAGAAAGTCATAGAGGAAATCAGAGCGGAATTCTTTTCTACTAGCTCAGCTTAAACATGTGAATTAATAGTGTTGATAGTAAATAAGCAACAGAGGAAAGTTATAAAGGAACTCAGAGCAGGATTATATTCTGAAATAAAAAAAGAATTCTCAGAACTCATAGCATCCGCAGTAAAGAATCAACTACAGAAAGATAGGGAGGAAAACCAAACTGAAAAAAACACTGCACTAAATGAATTTGTAACTTCTTCTAAAGAAGTCATTGATAAAAAAAAATAGAAGAGATTAAAAAAATGATGGATTCCTTGAATGAGAATATAGAAAATAAATAGACGGCAAGAAGCAGAGTCAAAGAGACATACAGGAAATTAAAATCTCAATCACAAGTTTGAAAAACACTGCGTGAAAGTGAAGACAGAGTTTCAGATCTTGAAAATGCTGATGCAGCTACACAAAAGGTAGGAAAGAATCTCTTAAAAACAACTACGATGCAGGAATACATAATCCATCACCTTCAAGATGATGCAAACATGAACAATGTGAGACTAATAGACATCAATGAGAAAGAAGGAGTCAATACAAATGCCACTAAAAAAAATGGGCAGAAGTAACAGCAGAAAACTTCCCAAATATGAGGAAACAATCTGATATTGCAGTAACTGAAGCATACAGAATGCCAAGTAACCTCAATTCAATTAAAAACACACTAAGACATATAATAGTTAAGATCCCAGAAATTCAACACAAGAATAATATACTGAATGCCACGTGAGAAAAGAAGCATATCACATTCAAAGGAAATCCCATCAGAATTACAGCCGACTTCTCTTCACAAACCATGCAGGCAAGAAGAGCATGGAGCAGAGTACTTCTGGTCTGCTATAAAAACAAATTCCAGCCCAGAATACTATACCCTGCAAAACTCTCTTTCAAGTTTGATGGAAAAGTGAAATACTTCCATGAAAAAAAAAAAAGCTAAAGAATTACATGATGACAAAGGCAACCCTACACACACTACTGAAAGATGTTCTAGAGAGGGACCAAAATGATCAGAACCCCATGAATGAGATCAGAAGCAACCAACTAAGTAGGGTAAGCAATTAAACACAGGAGAAAAAGGAGCAAATGAGAACAGGTAAATAACATGTCAACTGAAAGTCAATACATCTCAATTCTAGCCATCAATGTAAATGGACTCAATTCACCAATTAAGAGAAATAGACTGGCACAGTGGATTAGAAAACAAAATCCAACAATACGCTGTATACAAGAAACACATTTAACTCATAAAGACATTTATAGGCTGAAAGTCAAAGGATGAAACACAATACTACATGCCCCATCACCTCAAAAAAAAGCAGGGGTAGCAATTCTATTCTCAGACAGTCTCAACTTAAAACCAACAATGATCAAGCAAAATAAAGAAGGCCACTATGTACTGGTTAGGGGAAAAATTCAAGAGGAAGAGGTAACACTCATAAATATGTATGCACCAAACATGGGAGCACCCAATTATGTAAAGCAAATCTTAATGGA
>NW_004524594.1:24288151-24290527 GCF_000260255.1 Octodon degus | reverse complement strand
GTGCCTAAGGAGAGTCACCTGGAGAGAAAACATTCTCTCAGGCTTTCACAGAGAGCAAATTGGCCAAGCAATGGCCGTGACTCATCCACATGGCTGACCCATTTTGTGGGTTTTCTTTTTACTCTGTTGCAGATTTGCTTTGAAGTGCAGAAACTCTTCCAAAAAAAATGCAATCCCAGTTGTAGATTCTTTAAAGTATTTCCTCCTCAGTTTCATTTTTGTACATGAACTCTCTACTTACCCTATGTCTTTAAGATTTCTACCTACATTTTCCTCCAGAAGATTTGGTGTTTCTGTTTTAATACTTAAATCTTTGATCATTTTAACTGTAGTTTTGTGCATGACATTAAGTATGGGTCTAGTTTTAGCCTTCAGCATGTGGAAAATCAGTCTTTCAAGCAGCATTTATTTGTCTATCTTTCAGTGAACACATTTGGCCCCTTTATCAAAAATAAGGTGCATTAAGTCTGAGCATGGTGGTGCACACTTGTAATCCCAGCGCTGGGGAGTCCAAAAATAGGAGGATCATTATGAGTCTAAGCTGCATAGTGAGACGCTGTACCAAATATATAATTTTTTTGAAATTTAAAAAACATAAGGAGCTTAGTGTGTTTGCACTGTGTATCTTTTAATCTGTTCAAGTGTGTCTCTATGACAGTACAACACTGATTTTATTGCAGTAGCTTTATAGTATGATTTCAGGTCAGCAATTGTGATACCTCATGCCTTTCCTTTGTTTCCCAGGATGATTTTGATATTCTGCGTCTTTTCTGGCTCCAAATGAATTTCAGGAAGTTTTTCTCTAGCCCTGTGAGTTGTACTAATGGAATTTCAATTAGGATTGCATTGAATCTGTATAACAATTTTGGGAGTGTGGCCATTTTCTCAATGTTGGTTCTTCCTATCCAGGACCATGGCATATTTTTCCATTTTCTCAAATCCTCTTCAATCTCTTTTCTCTGAGTAACATAATTTTCACTGTATAAATCTTTTATTTCCTTTGTGAGATTTATTTCTAAGTATCTCATTTTTTGGATGTTATTGTTAAAGGCATGATTTCTCTAATTTCTTTCACAGTGTGTTCATTGTTTGTACACAAAAATGTTACTGATATTTGGACATTGACTTTGTATCCTACCATATTGCTAAATTTGGTGATTAAATCTATAAGACTCTTCGTGGAGTTTTGGGGGTCCTCTATGTAGAGTATCATGTCATTTGCAAATAATAATTTCACTTCTTCTTTTCCAGTCCCTATTCCTTTGATTTCTCTCTCTTGTCTAATTGCTCTGGCTAATGTTTCCACAACTCCACTAGGAGACAGTGTACATCCTGTCTTGTTCCTGATTTGAAAGTGAAGGACTTCAGTTTTTGCCCATTTAGTATGTTGTTGGCGGTTGGTTTCTCATAGATGACTTTTATCAGGTTGATATATAGACCATCTATTCCAGTGCTCTCTAAGGTTTTTACAATGTATGAGTGTTGGACTTGGACAAAAGCTTTTGCTTCATTTCTCGAGATGATCATGTGGTTTTAGTCCTTGGTTCTATTGATGTGGTGTATTACATTTATGAATTTGCATATGTTGAACCATGCCTGAATTCCTGGAATTAATTCCCCTTGGTCATGATGTATAATCTTCTTGATGATTTGCTACATTGTTTGCTACTATTGAGGATTTTTGTGTCTATATTCATCAGAGATTGGATTGTATGTCTCTTTTTTAGTTGGATCTTTTTCTAGTCTTGGAATCAGAGTAATACTTGCCTCCAGGAATGAGTTTTGGAGAATTTCTTCCTTTTCAATCTTATTGAAGAGTGAGGAAAGTTGACATTGAATCTCCTCTAAATTTCTTGTAGAATACTTCTATGAATCCTTGAGACCTGAGCTTTTCTTTGTTGGTAGGTTTTTTATTACATTTTCAATTTGGCTTCTTATTATTGGGTTATTCAGAGTTTGTATATCTTCTTGACTCAGCTTTGGCATTTCATATGTAAGTAGGAAACTGTCTATTTTCACTGTGTTTTCCATTCTGTGATAGTAAAGATTTTGGAAGTAGTTACTGATGATCTGAATATCTGAATTTCCCTAGAGTTTGTAGTGATTTTTCCCTTTTCATTTTTATTGCATGAATTTTGTGGGGTTTTTTCTTCTTCTTTCTTTCTTTCTTTCTTTCTTTCTTTCTTTCTTTCTTTCTTTCTTTCTTTTTTTCTTTCTTTCTTTCTTTCTTCTTCTTCTTCTTCTTCTTCTTCTTCTTCTTCTTCTTCTTCTTCTTCTTCTTCTTCTTCTTCTTTTTTGTTTGGCTCGGGGTTTATCAATTTATTTATGCTTTCTTTTTCATTTATACTTTCAAAAAGCAAATCTTTAATTTATTTT
>NW_004524594.1:24276386-24288051 GCF_000260255.1 Octodon degus | reverse complement strand
TCTTGTTGCATAGGTCCTGCTTTACCTTGGTCTTAACAATCCAGCGGAAAAGTATATAAATGAAATATAAGAAGTATTGCCATGGTGTTATGTTGAGCTGTAGGGGACTCAGGTCAACAATTTCTGACATTGCCAGTCAAGCGGAAGACACAATACTACTATGGGCTACTGTACTCTTTTAGATTATTTTGCTGAGTTTACACACCTATAATGTTCACATAACAGAACTTAACAAAGCAAGGGGATAGAGATGAATGTCCATTTTGTATCTGTGTATTCAAAGTGGTTAGGATAGATATATAGTTATATTCTCTTAATGAAGAGAGGGATTTGTTCTAAAGGTGTTTGTAAATAAGATATCATGTCTGAATCTTGTATGGCAATTAACCACTAGAAAGAATGTATGCAATGTGTTAATTATTGAAATTGTCCTACCAATTTGATTTGAAACTGTCTCATTGCTATTTGTTTCTCAATAAAATTGTAGAAAAAAGCCAAATTAGTTAAGATAGATATATAGCTACTTTCTCTTATTTTAATGAGAAGAAAGCTATGTACTAATAGTGTTTAGACAATTTATCATGTCTGCGTCTTGCACTTGAATAACTACTATGAAGACAACAATACACAATGTATTAATTATTGTAACTGTCCTACTAACCTGTTTTGAAACTGTCTCATTGTTATTTTTTTTCAATAAAATTAATTTTAAAAAGAAAGAAACAAAATGAATAAAGATAGAAGGAAAAAAATGCATGTATGCCAAAGTTTAGTGAACAAACCACAGTAGCATGAAAAATAATCAGCAACTTGCATCTCGTCCTAGTAGAATCTTTTGCCCAGCAAAGGTAATCACCAGCCAAGGGAAATGAGTTGGAACAACATTTAGCTAGCTGTTTCTCACATAAAGTATTTGCATCAAAATCATACAAATGGAAAAGGCTTTAAATCCTCCAATTTTAAGGAGCCAGTCTTCAAAAGTGCATCTGTGATGATTATATTTTTCAGTTGAACAAATATAGATGACAAAGAAATATATGAGAAGATTTTCCTATCACTGGTCATTTGAGAGATGTGAATTAAAACAAACCTGAATTCCATCTTTTCCTATGTAGAGCTGTATCAGCAAGAAACTGACCAATAAAAATACTGAAGTGGCTGTGGGAGAAAATGAACACTTGCCCACTACTTGTGCATGTGTACACTAGTCCAGCCACTTGGAATTTAGTGTGGAGAATCCCAGGAAATCCGGGATCAGTGTCCTATTGGAACCAATACAACCCTTCTGGGTATCTTCCCAAAGGAATTGAAAACTTCATACCATACCGATATACGTGCACTTATGTTTATTGTACCACATTTTGTGATAGCTAAATCTTGGACACAACCTACATGTCCATCAACCAAGGAAGGGATAAATGAGATATGGGTATTTTTTATACAATGTAGTAGTACTCAGCCATAAACAAGAATGGTTTCGAGATAGACACAAATCAAGAATTTTCCACAAAGGAAGATAACCCTGGAGAACAGACTATTGCTAGACTGGCTTTTTTTTTTTTTTTTTTTTTTTTTTTTTTTTTTGGTGGAATCAGGGATTGAACTCAGGTTCTTGTGCTTGCCAGGCAAGTGCTTATTCTACTGAGCTATCTCCCCAGCCCTAGACTAGACTTGATACTAGTGATATAGTTAACTATTCTCAGTACTCATAAGGGTCATCAAAGAAAACAAAAGCTGTTTTGAAACAAAAGATGTCAAGATGAAGGAGCAAAATGTAATCTCATAACTTCAGCCCACACACTAGAAATCCAGGACTGTTCAATGTTGAAAAAATTGGCAGTTGCACCAATGATATCTATGAAATTACAGGAAGTGAAATAAAGAAATAACTCTAGGAGGCCATGGAGAAAACCAGAACAGAAATAATCTCTCATGTGTAAAACGCTAAATATAATTTCTCAGCATATCTAAAGGAGACATAAAAGAAAAAGAATAAGAAAATGGTATATATCTTGAGTGAACAACATAGAAAAGAATTAGAATGCATATAACAGATTCAAAGAGATATGCAGGAAATTAAATTTCCCGTTGAAGCCTTAGAAAACAACTTGAACACATCTAAAGATAGATTTTAATGCTTGAAGACAAATTTCATCTAGTAATCAGGAAAGAAAAGATCTCTAAACAATAACAAGAAACCATAAAATAACTATTGTTCAGTGGCAGGATGATGCAAATGAAAAAATATAAGACAATTGGTGTCAATCAAACAGGAGGAATGAACAGAAATACTTGCAGAAGTCACAGTAGGAAAGGTCAGTAGCAGAAGTAATAGCAGAAAAATTCCCAAGCATGGGGAAAAATCGGGCATATAGAGATGGAGGTGTATTGAACTCCTATTAGCCATAATTCAAATATGTCTCTACTCGGACCTATAATAATCACGATACCAGAAATACAGCATGGGGGCAGACTATTAAAATGGTAAGAGGTTTGCTGATATAGATCCTTCTTACAAGTGCCTGTCTGACAAGTGTGAGATCCTGAGTTCTATTCCTGGTTTTCAAAAAAGATAAAAAGAAAAAGGGGAAAATTATTAGTGAAAAGAAAAGAAAGAGATTCATTATGAAGAAAAGCACACCAGAATCATAATAACTTTCTCAAAACACACCACCAAGTGAAGAAGAGCTTGGAGTGGAGTAATTCAATTTTTGAAAGGAAATAATGTCAAAGCCAAATTGATGTATACTGGAAAAGTATCTTTAAAATTTAGTGATCAAAAAGATACCTAAATGGCAGTGAATGACTAGAGAAACTCATGACCATCAAATCAACACTGAGAAGAGTACTGGAAAAAGCACCCTAATTCCAGGGCAACGACAGAAAAAGAAATCAATTATAAAAGATGTTAGGCTACTGAAGTACTAGGAAACACAAAAGTAGCTACCTTATTCTGTAACTTTTCTTAACACAGTAGATAAATCAGACAGTAAATCAGCAAAGAAAAAAGAATTGAACCAAAGTTATGAAAGCATGGCCTTAGATTTTTACAGAGTATTCTACACATCAACATTTCTTTCTTGTTTTTTGATGAAGTTGAATGGGAGTTTATCAATTTTATTTAACCTTTCAAAGAATCAACTCTTTGATTCATTAATTCTTTGTATTGTTTTCTTTACCTCAGGTATATTAATTTTTGAATTAATTAGTTGCTGATGTTTGTAATTTTCTACCTTGTAGGAACTTTGGGGTTGACTCCTTCTTTCCCTAATATTTGGAGGTTCTCATGTTTTGTGTTGCTATTATCCTTTAATTTGAGGTACAGTTTGATTTCTTCTTTAATTTCCTGTCTGACCCACTGGTTTTTCAGGAGTGTTATTTAACTTCCTCATGTTTATATCATTTTAGTAGTTTCTTTTGCCATTGATTTCCAATTTGGGTTCAGTATGGTCAGAAAATATGCATGGGAGAACATCAATTCTTTTGACTTTACTTAAGCATGTTCTGTGTTCTAATATGTGCTCTAATTTCAAGAATATCTATGTGCAAATAAGAAGAATGTGTACTGTGATTGTAATAGGTTGGTATACTCCCTTGCCATCTGCTAAGTCCAACTGTTGATAGATTTGATTCATTTCTGATATTTATTTCTCATGAAGTTCATCTGTCTGTGTGTGAGTGAGGTTTTAAAATCCCCCTTGCTGAAACAATAAAATAAATAAAATAAAATAAAATAAAATAAAATAAAATAAAATAAAATCCCCCTTGCATACTTGAATTTTTTCATGTTCTTCATATTTGATATACATCATTAGATGTACTTGTATTTAGAATCTATGAATTTCAAATGTGATTTTTGTATACATAATATTTTTGAATTTTTTTCTTGACCTACTCTCCCAGGATATTTAGTTTGGTTAGTGATTTGAGGACAAATACATTAATGGTTAAAATTAATATATATTGGCTTATCTTTGTCATGTTGTTTTCCTTCATTGGTTCTCTAGCTTTCCCCTACAATATATTACCGCCATGCTTGACGATTTGTTTCTCTTGCTGTTCTTGGAAGTGTGGTCACTTTTTCTCATTGCATAATGTCTTTCAGTTCTCTTTATATGCTTGGTTTGTTGGTCATGCATTTGTATGAGGTTTTTTTTCTTCTTTCAATTTTTCTTTAAACTGGAAATTGAACTTTGGCCCTTGCACTTGAAAGAAAGGCACTTGTTGCACTGAGCTCTATCCCAGGCTCTCTAACACATTTTAATAGTCTCTTTTTATGCTGAATTTTTGGCATCTTAAATATTAAATGTTCAAGTGTAGATATATTTTGGATGCGGATATTTTGATTTCTATATGCCTCATTTACTTGTATATTTGACTCTTTCCACATGATTGGGAAATTTTATGTTATTACTTATGAGAATGGCCTTCTATGTGAGTCTGCACTGGGGAAAGAGGGCAGCTCCTTTTATAAGAAGGAGTAGAGCAATAGCACTGTAACCTCTGTGCTGTGTGACCTCACAGCTAAAATACCAGGATGGCTCATATACCTGTCTTATTTCTAAAAGTCTCAAAATGTGACTTGGACCACAGGATTGAAAGAAACTTTGTCTAAACATTAAGGACAGAGTTTAGGAATGAAGTTCTGTTACTGTTTGGGTTTCTGTCTGTTGGCTGTGACTTTATCCTATACTATTCACTGGGTCTTGAGTTCTTGATGTGAACATAGATTTAAATTTGGGTCGCCAATGATCCCATCACCCAATTGGAACCTGGTCAATATCTCCCTGTTTTTATACCAGTGACTTCATCACCTGGGATGTATGTTCTCCTATTTGTCTCCTTCAGTGAATTTCATTATAGGGGATTTTCTCAATAATATTTTTACATGCAGTGCTCCTCCCTCTCCTAATTTTATTTCTGGTATTATACCTTATGATTCTGCCTTCTGGTGATGATTCTCAATCTTATATTTGGCTTTTTACTCATATATTTTAGGAGAAATCCTTATTTAATTCTCTGTCTAGTAGTTAATAAATATGTTTTGCTCATTATGTTCCATTTTTCTTTCAAAAACTGGGTTGCAGGATGTGGGTTTCCAAAGGACTTTCCTTGGATAGTAGGATTGCTTGAAGTCTATTCACCTGATGTTGAATCCTTTTGCTCCAGTAGTTTCACCTTTATGCTTCTAAAGGAAACTCTAAATTAGTGAGTTTAAGCAGCTATCTCTCATAATTTGAAGACTATATAGGTCTTGAGTAATTTTTCATTTAGGTGCATGACTGGTGCAATTTTGAGGACAATTTGCTTGGAGGTTATTATGCAGAGCCATGTTTCTTGAAATCCTAAAGACAGAGCCCTGTGATTTCCTGGGCTCTCTATTATTAACATAAATGTCAGAACAGATCCTTTCTGCATTGGTGAAGAGGATGTTTCAGGAAGACCTTCTGAATACTAAAATTTACCTCCTTTATGTAATGAACATGGTGACCAGCTAAGTTTACTCTTTTTCTCCTGGTGTATATGTGGACGTATGCTAAAGAGAACATATATCAGCAGTGAGCTATTCTAGTGATTTCCACACTGAGCTGTTCCAGTCATGCATGTTCATTTTGTGAGAAGCAAGGGAGTGGAGGGTTTGCCTCTGTAGATGCATGCTTGATTGTCATGTATGCCTCTGGTATCTGCACGTTCCTTATGAGAGGTCACCTGAGAGATGGATGGTCCTGAATAGGTGGTTTTCAGTCATACTTTAGGTAGCAAGAAAATGTCAGAGAGCAGCCACAGGGGAGAGTTCCATGAAGACTTGCTCTGGTGGTGTGGCTAGCTGCAGAACTTTCTGGGAAGCCAAGCATGCCCTTGGCTTAACAGTCCTTGAGAACAGCAAGTGATCCTGAAAAGTGTCACTCAGATGAAGGTCTTATCCTGATCTCCCACAATGGCTACAATATGTGAAAGAGATTATTGTGTCATCAAAGAAAAATATCGTCTACAAGCTCACCAGTGATAAGGAAAACATAATGGAGTTATGAAGACGAAAACTGAGTCAGGGGAAAGGATTGAAGAAAAATGAATTTTTTATTTGGTTTTGTTCTGTTCTATTTTATTTTGTTTGCTTTGCTTTATTTTTTGTTTTGTTTTGCTGAGACAAGGAACACCAATGTAGATTGTGTGAGCAACTTAATGAACTCTGGCTGAGCAGAAGCCCTCAGCAGGGAACCGGTGCAGAATGTCTCATACCTATAACATTCCACCAATGGAATCTGTGACTGCTTTTTTGTGGTTCCTTGCCTTTTCCATTTTTCCTGGCTCAGAAGGATCCACAGAGTGGGTGAGAGTAGCAACATAAATTTATTTTCTTACATTTTTAAAGGCCAACATTAGAGCATTAACACAACCAATGTTTCTGTTCCTTGGGGCCCTCTGACCATGGCTTCAGGAGAAGCCACTCACCTCCTCACTGCTTTTCCCACGGGGTCTATTCTTTGCATGTGTGTTCCAAAAGTCTCCCTGTGTTTCTGAATATCCTTTTCACATAAGATCAGTAATTATAGTAGGTTGGACTATGCCTTTCCCTAAAACCTTTACTGTTACTTAATCACATCTTTAAAACAGTCAAGAAAAGGAAACAGATCAATAGAAAAGGAAAGCCCATAAAAGTCACAGAAGACTCTCAACACATATGCTTAAGTTGAGGAGAGTGTGGAGTAGTCTTTAAAGGCCAAAAAGAAAATAACCTTATATCCAAATTAATGAATCCTGAAATATAAC
The DNA here is from genome assembly GCF_000260255.1 of Octodon degus. NCBI lineage: Eukaryota > Metazoa > Chordata > Mammalia > Rodentia > Octodontidae > Octodon > Octodon degus. The sequence continues at coordinate 24,281,280 of NW_004524594.1, read as the reverse complement.
CTTCAAAGTCAATAAAAAATAGGATATTTCCAAGAAAAAGAACAACTGGAAAGAATTTTGGCCACCAAACCAGTTCTACAAAACTTCCTGGAGGATATTTTAAAAAGAGATCATGAATATCACAATTCCAAGAATACAGATAGAAGAAAACCACTAAGAACCAGGGCAAGTGATTATGTAGTGGGAAAAAAACAGGAACCAGCAGCATAAAAATAATATGGCAAGGATAAGAAGATGCATACCAGTTACAACAATTAATGTCAATGGCTTCAATTCACCAATCAAAAGAGAGAGACTGGTAGAATGACCAAATAAAGAAGATTCAATAATATGATGCATACAAGAAATGCGTTTAATAAAAAATCAATTCATTGCTGGAGAGTTAAGTCAGAGGTCTAAGTGCCTGACTGACAAGCACACGGACCCAAGTTCCATTACTGGTATGGCAGCCCTCCTGATCCTGGAACCATGCCATGCTAGCCCCAAAACTGAGCAAGGCAGCATATGCCTGTGTTCCCATCACTAAGGGAAGCTGAAGCAGAAGATCACTATCAGTCTGAACTGCATAGTAGGAGACTGCATCAAATTTAAAGTATTATTTTTTTGCTTTTTGTTTTCTTTTTAATATCTATATAAAAATAATAAGCAATTTATAGATTATTCTCTGAACAGAACTTCAGGTGTACACATAAAGGTACTGCACATATGTAAACATTTACATCCAGTACATGTAAGTTTTTGCTCAACATTCCCAGTTCTCATTGGTAAGTCAGTATATAATCAGTACAGCGACAGGTTATTTATGGAAGAGCCACATCAGACAATATGTAACATCAAAGTTATGTCACAGTTAATGATAAAAATAGGATTTGTATCACTAATTGTGGACTATAAAGAAAATAAATCATTTCTGTTACCAAATTATTAGCATTTATTCAAGCCTCCTAATTTTGCTCTATTTATGTAATTATAATAGATGAGTGATTGATTTTGTACTTTAGACTATAGGAAAAAAGTTCATAGCTATTGAACTGAACTGATCATAAATTAGGAGTTTGTATGCATAGTGTTTCCCCTTGTTAGACTGGATTTACCCTGTGTTCCTCTGTTGAGCTAGTTACCATGTGATGAGTGCTTTTCTTGCTGGCTGCTCATCCTATACCGTAGCATGATTACATGGGCAGTCATCCATTTTCCCCTGAACCAAGACTCCTGCAATGGAGAAGGAGCAGTGGGTAGTGTTTCTCCATTCTCACGTGGTTCAGCCTCAACAAAGCTCACAGTGGATACCTTGATCTTGGAGGGACAGTGGGCCCACACCTTCAAATAAAAAAAAAATTTTTTAAATAAATTCATAAACTAAAAGCTAGCCAAATAGCTCTAGCATTGAAAACAATATTCCATGTGATAAGAAGTTGGACAAAAACAGTTATAGTTATTCCTTTTACAGAAAAATTGATCTTCATGCCAAGATTGATGGAAAGTGACAAAGAAGGTACCTACAAGTTAGCAAAGGTTAAACTTCAGAAAAGATAATAATCATAAGTATATATGCACCAAGTACCAGTACACCTAATGATGTATATCAAATACCAACAGCATGAAAAACTTCAAATAAACAGTAATATATTTGTAAGGGGGATCTTAATACCACGCTGTCATAAATACACAGATCAACTGTGTGAGAAATTAATATCAGAACAGAGTCAAATGTATAAATAAATGGACTTCATAGATTTCTACAGAGTATGACACCTTACATCAATCAGAGTACATATCCTTCTCATCTGTACATATACATTCTGAGAACTAGACACATATTAGACAATAGAATATGTTTAAGCAAAAAGAATTGAAGTTATTCCTGCATATTTTCTGACCATACTGCAATAAAATTAGAAACAAATGGCGAAAGGAACGACAAAAATTAGAAAAACACCTAGAAGTTAAATAATACTCTCTATAGAAAACCATGGATAAGGGTCAGGGAGAAAACAGTGGAATAAGTGCTTGTCTGGCAAGCACATGTCCTGAGTTCAATCCCCAATACCGCCAAAAGTAGAAAGAAAGAAAGAAAGAAAGAAAGAAGAAAGAAAGAAAGAAAGAAAGAAAGAAGAAAGAGAGATTAAAGAAAAGAAAACCATTGTTCAATCATGAAAGTAAAGAAGAAATTGAATAGTATCTACAATTAAATAATAATGGCAACACAACATTTCAAACCATGGGATAAAATGAAAGCAGTATTAAAGGGAAAATTTATAGTAGTGAATTTTCACATCAGAAAAACAGAATGAGCTCACGTAAACAACCTAAGGATGAACCTCCAATTTCTAAGAAAAAGAGTCAACCCAAAGTTCCTACAAATGGAAAAAATTATGAAGAAAAGAAACCAATTAATTCAGAAATTAATATAATTGATACAAAGAAAGCAACACATTTTTTGGTTTGTTTTTTAAAGACAGTACAAAGGACTGGCCAAATAGCTCAGTGGATTAAAGTGCCTGCAAACAGACACAGGGGTTGGGGGTTCATTACCCCAGGCCTGCTGTGCCAGCCCCACCCCCTGGGGTGCGCTGAGATGACAATTGAGACAGGGCATGGTGGCACCTGTAATTCTAGCACTTGGAAAGCTGTAAACAGGCAGATCACTATAAGTCTGATCTAGTAGTGAGACCTTGAACACCCCATAGCCCCTTTCCTAAAATAGAAAAATAAATAAATAAATAAATAAATAACAAGAATACAGATTAGAATTAAGACAAAAAATTACAAGTGATAAAGAATTTCACTTAACAAAGTCATATAAAATTCACAGTACTTGTTGTATTACATAGTGTTGTCTTCTAATCAGTTATTCCTGTTATCAGATATATACATGTAAAATTGGAAGAAGAAAAAAGAAACAAATAAATGCATAAGAAAGAAGAGAAAAAGTACAAACAACTGAAAAAAGGAGAGGAAACAAATTACAGCATTAACTGCTTTCCATAGACCAGTTGTCCAAACCATCCTGCTTACACATATCAATCTCGTTCTCTCACTCCCTCTCCTGTCCTCTTCAACTCAGTAACTCTTTCCTTTGAAATAACTTCATACCCTTTCCCCAGTACCTATTGAACCCTTCACATTACATTTTTCTTTTTCAGATTCTCAAACTGAAGAGACAATACAATGTTTGCACACGGAGTTCTGATTTATTTCACTTAAGAATAAGATCACTAATTGCATTCATTTGCCAACAAAAGACCCAAATTTATCCTGTTTTATAGCTGAACAATACTCCATTGTGTAAAAGTTTCACATCTTCCTTATTCATTCCTCAGTTGATGGGCATCTTGGTTGATTTCAAGATTTAGCTGTGCTGGTGGGAATGTAGACTGGTGCAACTGTTATAGAAATCAGTATGGAGACTCCTTAGAAAATTTGGACTGGAAATCCCAGTTAAACCAGCTATTCCTCTACTGGGAATTTTCCCAGAGGATCTGAAATCATCATATCATAGTGATATATGTGTGCCTGTTTATAGCAGCACAATTTGTTTTTTTTTTCTTTCAAAGTTTCATTGATAAACATATAGCAATGAGACAGTTCCAAATCAAATCGAAAGTACAGCCTCAACAAACAACACACTGCATACATCCTTCTCAGTGATTAACCGCTGCACAAGATGCAGACTTGTGATCCCACCCACAAACACCACTAGAAAAAATCATTCCATTCATTCAGAGAATGCAACTATATATCCATCCCAACCACCTTCAATACACAGATACAAAATGGACATTCATAGCTATACCCCATTTTTTCTAAGTTCCGCTATTGAACATTATAGGTGTGCAAACCCAGCAAAATATTCTAAAAGAGACCAGCAGCCCACAATAGCACTGGGCCTTCCGTTCAACTGGCAATGTCAGAAATCATCGACTCGAGTCCCCCACAGCCCAACACAACAACATGGCTTCACCTCCCATATTTCGTCCCCATACTTTTCTATTGGATGGCCAAGACCAAGGCAAAGCAGGACACGCACAACAAGAGATGCAGCCTCTTGATCTGAGAAGGTCAGTGAAATGCCCCCAGGATCCATGACAAGATCCTGTACCTCAGATTGTAGAACCCTCGCCAGTGTCAGCCACGTGGATGAGTCACGGCCAATGCCTGGCCAACGTGCCCTCCGTGAAAGCCTGAGAGAGTGTCCTCTCCCCATGCGACCCTCCCCAGGCACACTCCACGTCATCGACCACCCTCCTCCTTGGCCCCACAATCTCCCCGATCAGAAAATTTGGGACACCACTGAGTTACATGACATCACAGTACAAGCTCTCACACATCCCGAGTCTCAATTGACCCTAGAAGGCTAGGGCCAAAATGTTGGCCTTCCTTGCAGCCCTCCTTCCTCTCCAATCCTGGTCTGCAAATTCAGGTTGTTAACCATCCAGAAGACAATCTCATTGTCACTATCAAACGATTTAGGCTATCAAGCCCAACCTCACTATCTCACTGCACCTCAAACATCCTAGGCGTAATAAGGAACAGGTATTCCTCATCAAGTATTGACATGCTGAACTCCAAGTCCCTACATAATATGACAAAAAAACATTTAAAAATTAAATTATATTTTACAAATAGGATAAAGAATTCTATGCTTCCCATGCTTGCACACAAGTCCAAAAAACTCACCATATACAACCTTGAAGCAGGACAGTCCCACAATATTCCCTTTCCTGTCCCTTGCTTCCACTCACCACCCCCTTCTTCCTGAACATCCACCCACCCAAGAGACATCCCAGCAGCAACTTAGCAGCACAATTTGTGATAGCCAAATCTTGGAAACAACCAAGATGCCCATCACCTGAGGAATGGTTGAAAAAGATGTGGTATTTTTACACAATGG
>NW_004524594.1:24262544-24271777 GCF_000260255.1 Octodon degus | reverse complement strand
TTGTGTGTGTGTGTGTGTGTGTGTGTGTGTCCCGCTCAGCTCATCAGGGGGTGGGGCTGGCTGGCATGTGGTGCTGGGGGATTGAACCGCCATCCCTGTGCTTTGCCAAGCTTGTTCCAAGTAGGTGCTTTAGACCACTGAGCCATCTCGCCAGCCCTATGCTCTTATCCATATAATTTCCTACCATCTTTGGACTTTTGGCTTAACTCGCTCTTCTTTTTCTAGAAGCTTGAAGTGCAGCATAAGATTGTTTATTTCAGCTTGTTTTGTTTTTCTAATGTGTGAATTTACTACTATAAATTTTCCTGTTTTTTATTCATTTTAATGATAAAAAGATAAAATAGCAATGAAACAGTTTTGAAACAGGTTAATAGAACAGTTACAATAATTAATACATTGCATATTGTTGTCTTTGTCTTTGTATTAGTTATTCATAGGACAGGATGCAGACATGATATCTTGTTTAAACAATGTTGTACAAACCTTTCTTCTCAATAAACTAAGAGAAAGTAGCTGTATGTCTATCCTATCTTGTATATACATATTTTTCACCACAAAGCCATCCTTTATTTATATCCCCCTTTTTTATATAAATTTTCTTCTTAAGACAGCTTTCATTGCATACCACAGGTCTCATTAGGTTGTAACTGAATTTTCATTTGAATGTAAATAATTTGAAATTTCTTCCGTGACCCATTGTTTAGGAGGTGTTTTTGTAATTTCTTCTGTCAATAATTTACAGTTCATTGCACTGTAATCAGATGGTATGCATGGGATAATTTTAATTCCTTTCCATTTACTTAAGACTGCTCTGTGTGTTACTATATGGTCTATTTTGGAGAATATCCCTTGTTCAGCTCAGAAGAATCTATTCTATTCTTGCTGGGTGAAACACTCTGTAAAGATCTACTAAGTCCATTTATTCACAAGTGTGGTTTAGTTCTGTTATCTCTTTGTTGATTTTTTGCCTAGTTGATCTACCTTTGTGACAGTGGCATGTTAAAATGCCCCAATGCTATTGTATTATTGCTCACTTGATTTTTCATGTCTGTTAAAATTTGTCTTATGTAGGTGGGTGATGCTAGATTTGGTGCATATAGATTTATAATTATTATTGTTTCCTCATCTGGTTTTTCCTCAACAAGTATATAGTGACCTTCATTACCTCTTTGAATGATTTTTGCTGAGAAATTGACATTGTCAGCAAACAGGATAGCTATCCCTGTTTTTTTCTGATTTCCTGTGGCATGGAGGACTGCTTCGACTTTCATCTGTGAATTTCCTTTTGAGGTAAATGTGTTTCTCATGTGTAGCATGTTGTTGGATTTTGTTTCTTAATCTACTCTGCTAGTATATTTATTTTGATTGGTGAATTGAGGCCATTTACATTGATAGTTAAAACATACATATTGAAAAAAATAAAATCAAAAAGAAGGGCTAGGGAGATAGCTCACTAGAATAAGGGCTTGCCTGGCAAGTGCAAGGTCCTGAGTTGAATCCCTAGTACAGAAAAAAGAAAATGCATACTGGCTTATCTTTGTCATGTTATTTTCCTATTATAGGTTCTGTATTTTTTCTTTTTAATCACTTGCTCTGCTTGGCGGTTCCTTTCTGTTGTGTTTCAAGCTGTGATCACTTCTTTCTCTTTCTAGAATATCTGTCAGTACTCTTTGTAGGGTTGGTTTGGTGATCATAATTTTTTTCATTTATTCTTTGTCATGGAAGGATCTTATTTCACCATTGAATTTGATAGTTTTTCAGGGTGCATCAATCTGGGTTGGAAGTTATTTTCTTTCAGGACCTGAAATACTTCACTCCAAGCTGTTCATGATTTGATGATTTGTGTTGAGAAATCTACCGTGATCCTGATGGGCTTGCCACTGTAGCTGATCTGTTTCTTCTGTCTAGCAACTTTTAATATTCTATTCTTTTGCTGAATTTCTGAGATATTGATTATGTGTCTAGATATAGATTTATTGTGATTATGACTGTGTAAAATTGTACATGCCTTGTTTATCTGTATATCATGTTCTTTTCTCATGTTTTGAAATTTTTCTTCAAGTATTTCTTCATTTTTTTAATGTAATTTTTGCTGGCTCCTGCTGTTTCATTGACACCTATTATTCTTCTATTATTTTTCTTTGTGTAATCTGTGGCTGCTGAATTGTTATTTCCTGGTTCCTTGTTAATTTTAAGAGGTCTTTTCTTTCACATTTATCAGCTGCACCACTATTTTTGAGGTCCAAAAGTCTATTTCCAGTTTCATTTTCATTGGTTTTGCCAGCTTTCAGTGAAGTTCTTAATTTCCTGGGTAACTGTTTGAATCTGTTTCATGCATTATATTTCTTTCCTATATTGTTTGTTCAGTCTTTCCATCATTTTTCTATTCTCCTCTATTCTTTATGTATGTCTTCTTTAGCTGTGCTGAGCAAATCTTTCACAATGGTTGTCCTTTCTTTTGGGATCTGAGAGATTATTTCTGATCTTTTTTCTTCCATAGCCTGATGATGGAGTTTTTCTTTACTGCAGCTGCTATCATTTCAGAGATTTCAGGTGTGTTATTTCCAAGTTTGTGTATGTCTTTGTCTCCTGGATTTGTTCTGGGTGGGCCAGAAGATTGAGATTGCCTTTTGCAACTGTGTCTTGGCATTTTTAAGCTTCCAGTAATCACCAGACAGAGTCCCATAGGCCACTCAGAGTTCACCAAAGTTCTTAAATGGCTCTAAGAAAGTTGCCCAGCTGCTTACACTGGGTCTACAAATCACAGCTCTCCTACGTCCAGAGGCCATTCAGAGTCCTCATAAATTCTTAACAGTCATCTTCATGTCTGACACTGACAAAAGGAAGTACAAAAGGCGGTACAGGGCTACAGGATAAATCCTGAGAGTACTTGGCTGACCTTATCAGATACAAAAGTTACATTTCTTGTTATATAGGTCTTGCTATATCTTGGTCTTAACCATCCAGCAAAAAAGTATAAAAACGAGGTATATAAAATAAAGCCATATTAATATGATGAGCTGTAAAAGGCTCAAGTTAATAATTTCTGAGGATAACCCACTAATATTATACTCTGCTAGACAGTGTTAGATTGTTTAGTTGAATTCAAACACCTATAGTATTTAGATGCCAATAGAATGCTCACCTCTGACAGACAATAAATAAAAGGATACAAAGGAAAGATCATTTCGTATTTATATATACAAAATAATTAGGATAAATTTACAGCTACTTTTGCTTAATTCAATGAGAAGAAAGAAGTGTACTAACAGTGTTTGGACAGAATATCCTGTCTGCTTCTTGTACATGGATAACCACTAAGAAGATAACAATGCACAATGTATTGATTATCAAAACTGTCCTATTAATCAGCTGTGAAAATGTTTCATTCATTTTTATTTCTCAATAAAAAATAAATTAAAAATAAATAAATAAATTCTTAACAGTTTGGACCAGCACCAGCAGGACTCCAGGCCTGAACACTTGGGGCTAATGAAGGTCATAGCTTGCCAGAGTTCTACAGGCTACCCAGTCCACCAAAGTTTTTAAGTGGTTCTAAGATGAGTTCATTCTGAGCAGTCTTTGTATTGTTTGTTGGTACATCTTATCAAGTTTGTTTCTGGTAGCTTAAGAATTAAATAATGAAGAGAGGGCAAGGAGAAAAGTGAGGAAACATGACAGGGACAAAACCATACATTTGTATGCACAAGATGGTTAAAGCAATGATCCTGAGAATCTTCAGTAGGTTTTGGAAACTAGTAGTTAATTCATAGGATTCTCACCCTGACTAACTATATATGCTTATACCTGTGAACTAAGCAACTACACTGAAGATAGCAATGTGTAATAGTAGGGTCACGCTTGGAACACCTGTCATTCTGGCCTTCTAAATATGTACTGCTTGTCATGACATACCAATTACTGCCATACTGTCTCTCATGTAAATGTTTATTTCAAAAAATGGTAAAAAAATGAAAACAAGAGACAAGAAAAAGAAGTCACAGAACTGTTCTGCTACAATGCTGTATGTGGTTAGATTTCTAAATTTCTGCATAAAAATACATAATTTTTTATTCTTGTTTTTAATTTTTTTATCTTTTTCTTCACATTCTATAGGGATTTAAAGTTTAGCATATCAATACTTGATTGAAAATACCTGTTCTATGTTATGTTTAGGATATTTGATATTCAGATAGATAATGGGGTCAAACTCAACTGCCTATGTTATAGGGTAATAATATCATTAAGCATCTCTTCTGGAGGGTTAATAACTTAGTTTGCAAACAAAAAATTCAAGAAAAAGAAGGGCTACAAAAATAGCCAATATTTTGGCCCTAGTTATTCAAGGTCAGGACATAACAGAACCTGAATTCACAGGTAACTCAGTGGTGTCCCAAATTTTCTGATCAAGGAGATTATGGAGCCACAGAGAAAAGTGATTGACAATGTATAATGTGCCTAAGGAGAGCTACATGGAGAGAAAACATTCTCTCAGGCTTTCACAGAGAGCAAATTGGTCATGCAATGGCTGTGACTCATCCATATGGCTAACATTGACAAAGGATCTACAAACTGCTGTACATGGTTTCAGGGTAAGTCCTGAGGGGATTTGACTGACCTTGTCAGATACAGAAGTTACATTTCTTGTTATATAGGTCTTGATGTAACTTGGTCTTAACTATCCAGAAGAAAAGAATAAACACAAGGTTTATAAAGTAAAGCCATGTTAATATGCTGAGCTATAAAAGGATCAAGTCAACAACTTCTGACATTGCCAGTCCTATGGATAACCCACTACTATTTTAGACTACTGGACTATATTGGATTATTTTACTGAATTCACACACCTACAATGTTTAAATGGCAAGAGAATACCCATCTCTCACAAAACTAAACCAAAAAAGGGAATATAAATGAAGGATCATTTTGTATGTGTATATACAAAATAGTTAGGATAGATATACAGCTACTTTCTCTTAATTCAATGAGAAGAAAGATTTGTACTAATACTGTTTGGACAGGATATCATGTCTGTATCTTGTACTATGAATAACTATTATGAAGACAACAATATGCATTAATATGTATTAATTATTGTAACTGTCCTACTAACCCGTTTTGAAACTGTCTCATTGATATTTATTTTCCAATAAAATTAATTTTAAAAAAGTTTCTTTCTGGTATAAATTCCATTCTAAACTCTATAAAGTTTATATTATTGCTGTAAAAAGTATGCAAATGTCTAGACCTTCATAACTTTAATTTTCATCATGAAATCGTTAATTTTTGCAATGCGTTTTTAATAAAATATTTTTTATTTACCACGTTTGCCATACATAATGATCGCATGTATCATGTGGTATTTGTACCTGTGCATAAAACATTGTAATTCTTTTCTTCGATCCCCTTCTCATCATTCAACCCTTCTTGCCATATCATTTAACAAAAGCTCTGTTTCCATTTTTTACCTTTCAATTCTCTTTTTAAATCTTTTTTCCTTATGATTTAAGCAAGTTCTTCCTACTTTTAAATTTTATACTCTGCTTTGCTCTGTATATACACTTTCTCATACAAAAGAAGTAATGTGATATTTAAACTTATGTCTTTAATTTCTTTCACTTAAGACTATGCTCTTGAAATGTATCCATTTATTAAAAACTTCTCAATTCATCCTTCTGCATGACATATATAGATATATAGATATAGATAGATATAGATAATTTTCTTTATCCAATTTTTCAGCTGATGATTATGTAGGCTGTTTCCAAAATTTAACTAATATAATTTGGGCTGCTATAAACATGAGTAAACATGTATCGCTGTGCTGTGATAACTTTATCTTTCAGTAAGATACCTCAAAGGGGAATACCATTGAATGGAATATCTAATTTTAGTATTTTGAAGAATCTCCATGTTGCTTTCCACTGTAGTTGTATCAATTTAGACTCCACCCAATGATGGAGAATGGCTTCTTTTCCCCCACAGTCTTGCCAAGATTCATTATTGGTTGATTTCTTGACTATAACAATTCCTGGAGTGTGATAGAATCTTGGTCTTGTTCTAATGTGGATTTCTCTTCTCCTTCTCTTTCTCCTTCTTCCTCCTCCTCCTCCATCTTCTCCTCTTTCCTTCTTCTCCTTCACCTGCTCCTCTTTCTTGTCTTCTCCTTCTTAGACAGGATCTCACTGTGTAACTCACACTGGCTTTGAACTCACCAGGTAGCCCAGGCTTACCTCAAACTCAGTGATCTTCCTGTCTCAGTCACCTATGTGTTGTGATTATAGGTGCATACCAGCATGCCTGGCCTTAATTTGAATTTTTAAAATGACCATCAATGTTGAATACTTTCTCATGTATTTATTTACTGCTTGTACTTCTTCATCTGAGAATTGTCTGTCCACTTCAGATGCTCATTTTCAGCCTGTTTTTTTTTAATTCACAGAATCTAATTTTTTTGAGTTGTTTATAACGTCTCATCCACAATAGCTTTCAAATTTCCAAGGGGGAGGACTGTGGATGATGCAGAAATAAAGGGAAGAGTTAGAATGAAGAAGCTAAGGTCAGGTGGAGCCCTGACTCCTGATGAAAGAAAAGGAACAGCCCAATAACTCCAGCATGTTTATTTACACACTTAAGAGGTTGATACTAATTTCAACCCCTCTGCCTAGCCATTTGTTTGCCAGGTTCACCTGGGACCCTCAAGTTCTTGGAGCTTGGATGGCTTGTTTGTATGGCTTGCCTCAAGTTCTCTGGGCTGCCCTTACTTTAACCCTACACACGTGATCTATCTGCAACTTCATCTACTTCCCACATTATAAATTCTAGTTACTGGTACTCTGTGGGACAAATGCTGGGTAAAATTATTTCACACTGTATTGGTTGTCTCTGCACTCTGTTACTGGCTCCCTTTGGTATGCAGAAGTTTTTAATTTGATGTAATTTCATCTGTTAACCTTTATAATATTTCCTGGGGCATGATGTTTTTCTGAATGTATTTTCTAAAATGTGTTCAATAAAATAGAAATTTTGCACTGAAAAAAATTATATGACTTCAGAATGAAGTGCGCAGAAGTCAGTGTCTACATCCTCTTTATCTGTATTTCTTCACTCCTCTGGGCCCCTGAAGCTAATGTTTTATAAATTCTTTGTCTCTCTCTCTGCTATTGGTAGTTTTCCTGTATGTGGGTCCATGGCGTTGAGCATCTAGGTATAGATTAAATATTCAGCTTTCATATTCTGACTTGGTTTTTCACTTAACAATATATTGTGTTATGAAATTTAACAAGGACCATAACTGATGTAAATCATGCTGTAGTTTGTCTTCTTTCTTACAAATAGCTGTAGGAATTGCAAGATTTTTCTTTTTAGCAAAGGTGGGCAAAAAACTGTTCAGGAACCAAAATTCAAGATATTCCTCTGTTTTAAAGGAGCTCTCTTTTGCTTTCTTTTTATCTTTTGTCTTGATCTGTCTATCAGCCCAGTATAGCTTCAGTCTAATGACCCCCCAATCTAACCTCCCAATAAGAAGGGTTTTTTTTGGGGGGGGGTTTCACAAGGAGACAGTGCACATGAGAGAGAACAACAGTCAAGAATCATGTTCTGAGAAAGGAACTAGATGGTAAGGACAAAGAAAACAGGAAAGATTTACCCTACCAATCTCACCTGTTCAAAGGAAGGGTTTTTTTTTTCTTTTTATAAATTTCATTTTCAAGAGTAAAAATAAATAACAGAAACAAAGACAAAAACAGAGTAACATATAACAATACATATATTACAGATTTTTAAACCAAGTATAGCTAATTTACAATAGTTGATGTATTATCTATTTTTATCCTCAAATCTGCTAGATTTTTTAAAAAAATTTATTCATTTTAATGAGAAAATAAAATAGCAATGAAACAGTTTCAAAACAGGGTAGTAGGACAGTAACAATAGTTAACACATTGCACATTATTGTATTCATTCAGAAGACAAGATGCAGACATGATATCTTGTCTAAACAATATTAGTACAAACCTTTCTTCTCATTGAACTAAGAGAAAGTAGCTTTATATCTATCCTATCTTGTATATACATATATATTTTTAAAAAACAATTTTAATATATTATATGAACAAGAGACAAGAATATATATATTAATATAATATATATTATATTATATCTGTGCCAATCCATGATTCTTTAAAAAATTCACATAGTTGTGTTTTTAGGAAAAATAAAAGCGATAGAAAGTCTCATTCATATATATGATTTTAGACAATATAGTGCCAGTGGAAAAAAAGAGCATCAATTAAGAAAAACACATCTTCATAGAAATCAAACACTCATCTCTGACATAACAAAACAAAAAAGGGGGATGTATATATTTTTTTTCACTACAAAATTCTTTCACTATATCCCCTTTTTGTTTTGGTTTGTCAGAAATGGGTGTCCCACTGCAGTTAGAAAGCTGTATTTGGAGAAGTCTTTACTGACATTTTCATACTTGAAGCCAGTCCAAAGATTGTAGGTACTTGAATTCAGCAAAATAACCCAATATAGTCCAGTAGTCCATAATAGTAGTGGGTTATCAGCAGAACTGGCAATTATCTGAAGTTGTTGACTTGAACCTTGTACAGCTCAGCATATTAATATGACATTACTTTTTATACCTTGTGTTTATAATTTTCTGCTGGATGGTTAAGAACAAGCTAAAGCAAGGCCTATATAACAAGAAATGTAACTTTTGTATCTGACAAGGTCAGTCAAATCCCCTCAGGATTTACCATAAATCTATGTATAGCACCTTGCAGATTTTTGTCAGTGTCAGGCATCTAGAAGAGTCATGGCCATTGCTTGACCAATTTGCTCTCTGTGAAAGCCTGAGAGAATATTTTGACTAGTCCTTCAAGGTCAGTAAGGACTTAGGACATAGGAAAACCTGTTCTGTGACAGCCTGTAACTTATTGGTGTCCCAAATTTTCTGATCAAGCAGATTATGGGGCCACAGAGGAAAGTGATCAATGATGCATAGTGTGTCTAAGGAGAGTCACCTGCACAGAGGAAGTTAAAGAACAAAGCCAGATCAGAGATCAGGAGCATTGGAGACTACCTTCTGGAGGATTCCCAGGTAGGCCCTCTATTGTTGAAAATGAAAATATAGTTGCATTCTCTTAATGAATAGAATGATTTTTTTCTAATGGTGTTTGTAAGTAGGATCACAAGTCTGCATCTTGTACAGCAATTAACCACTA
>NW_004524594.1:24245465-24260544 GCF_000260255.1 Octodon degus | reverse complement strand
GAGTTCAAATGTTTAGAAACATTTAATTTTCTGAATATTGCTTAATCTTAATTTTTGTTCTAAGATTTATACTGTATCTTTGACTTACAATTTATTTAAAAGACATTGTATGATACCTTCTCCTAGTATTAGAAACTTTTAAAAGTATATTTCCATTTTCTGTTGACTTTTAAAAAACAAACAAACAGAAGTTTGTACCAAAAAAAAAAAAAGAAAGAAACCACCCTCACCCTCCTTTTCCTTGACACAAACAGGAACCACCCCAGTGATCTCCCCCACTTCATCCTGGAAGGTCCCCAACATTACTACCACCTTCCCAAAGACTATAAATACCTCCCCAAGGTAATCAGGAATTGAATGACAAGTGTGTTTAAACCTCATTCTTCAGAGAAGACTCTAGCTCTTAAGGTACTTAAATTTTAGGGGGCCGACAAATCTTGGGGGATCATGCAGTAAATAAAGTCATAGAACCCATTCATATTCACATGTTCTGGGGTAGGTTGGCAAAATCCTTATTTCTTCTTTATTTCTTTTCTTCTGTCTCACTATACAGGTCGGACTCATAGTGATCCTCCTGCTTTCAGCTTCTCCAGTGCTGAGATGACAGGTGTGTGCCATCACACCTGGACTCAGTTGCTGGCTCAGTGCACCCCAGGTGGAGACTGGCATGGCAAGGGATACCAGGGATTGAACTCTAGTCCTTACACTTGCAAAATCAGGCACTCAGTCCACTGAGTTATCTCACTGGCCCAAAATTCCTTATTTCTAATAAGTTCTGCAAGACAGTTATAATTGTGAGACACAATGCCCTGACATTTACCATTATTGTAATGATCACCCGCCTTCCCTTTTGTTGGCTTGTGGAAGCAGAGTAGTGTTCCTGCTCACTGTGACTTCGCATTTCATGTTTCTACCTGACCAATCTGAGCTTTTTGATCATCTTAGAAATTCTCATCCATCATTCCTTTTTTACTACTATACATGACATGGTAAATTATATGATAATCTGTCATATAATTTATCTGTCCTCTACAAGATCCCTCAAGCCCTGATATCTATGCTAAATATTCAAGTCTGGGCTCCTACATTTTAAATAGATTTGTAAATTCTTAGTTGCAAATCAAGCTAGCAATCTAAATGAAAAGAAAGTTGTGACTCTAAATTTGAAATTTATGTCTCATCCCACTCCTACCCATCTCTCAGTAAAAGCCACAATTGTCATTCTTTTTGATCATCTTAGAAATTCTCATCCATCATTCCTTTTTTACTACTATAAATGACAAGATAAATTATATGACAATCCTTTGTTGTTTATTTCAGATGTATATTTGTTCCAAAAAATAGATACAAGTTTATATAGCTGTACGTAGCAGTACAGCTTCTCTTTCTGTCTTTCTTTGTATTTCTTCTCTCATCCATTTGAACTCTTTACTCTGTTCCTTCTAAATGTTATTCTAAATGTATTTTTAAATTTCTATTTACTTATTTATTATTTTATACTCATACAATATTCCCTTGGTTTCTGTGCCACAATTTCTTGTTAGTTTACATTTAAACAGATTGTTGTATCATTACAGTATGTATATCAACATACAGTTGCCCTCTTTTTAAATATATTCCTGGACATTTTCAGTAGCAACCAAGAGATTAATAATCTAAAAATAATCTTTATTTTTCCACCTCATAAGCAGCAATTTGGAGCACATTATCTTCTAAGTTTTTTTTTTTTTTCATTTGTGCATTTGGTAGAGGGTCTCACTACGCAGATCAGTTTCATAGTGATTCTCCTGCTTTCAGCCTCCCCACTGCTGGGATTACAAGCATGTGCCACCACACCTAGACTTGGTTGCAGGCTCAGCATGCCAGGGAGCAAGGCTGGTATGACTTGTGGGACTAGGGATTAAACCTGGTCCCTCTGCTTTCCAAAGCAGGTGCTTATTCTGCTGAGCTATCATGCCAGTGTATCTTCTAAGTACTTAATAAGAGTGATGAAGAAATGAAGAAGGAAAGAGAAGAAATAGGTGAAGAAGAGGCAAGGGGCTATCACCTACCTCACTTAGTGATGCTTACACAGGATCAGAAATTTCCTGCCATATGAAGTTTTCCTTTGAACTCTCCTTGTTTGTTTCAGAAAGTGAACATAGAGCTAATATCCTTCAGAAAGTCATGTGATACAATTTAGGGGATATGGACACAATTTAGGGACCCAGGATACCTTTCTATGGAAGCTTCAATCCAGCTTTTCTCCTCCTGTGCCCACAGAAAGTCAGGTGTAGCATATGGTTCGCCACCTTTCCCAGCTTTGGGAAAAGAAACAAAATGTTTAAGTTACTTTCAGCACATAAACTTTTTCCAATATAATTTCAGTTCATGCACATGGTCATAGGCTGCCTCCACATCAATGACCCCACCATTGTTTATCCAAAACATGACTGAATTTCATTAACATCATGAAAATTTTAGGAGTCAAGTGATTTGGTCTCTTTCTGACATGATTTTCAGGTCTATCTTTTTTTCTTGGAATCTTTAGACTGCCATCAAGCTAATATATCAGAATCCTGATTGTAACCCTTCCTCAGAACATGAGAGGATTTTAAGAATTTCATCTATGTCTTAAACTTGGGATAATCATATATATCAACATATTTCAGTTAAGGGTAAACATCATTTTTATTGTGCATGCAATTTGCACAGTGAATCATGTGCACAGGAGACACTGCCTGCAAGACATAGCAAGGAGCAGAACCTCAGGAAGTCACACTGAGGTCAGTTAGTGGTTTCTGACTGGCGCAGTTTCTAGCTTTGCTTTACTGTTCCAAGTGGACTTTAGTTTCCCTTCACAGGATTTTAAAGCACTAGCGCCACACAGTCTGATGGCCTCCTAAGCAGAGAAAGAAATCTACCCTTTCTAGTCAGTCTTTTACTCAGGAGAGATTGACCAAAACATAGGAACAAATGCCATTCCCTGTGACTGTCATGGCTAGTTGGTCTTTGTCTTAGCATGAACTTAGCAAACTTGGGAGTCATGATCTCAGGCTTTGTAATAAAACATTTCCATTGTTGATTATCTTGTTTTTATCTGATCACAACCATCTGGTTACTAATGGTGGTATTTGTCAAAGGACAAAGTTACAAGCCTTTACTTACAAATATAATTGTCTTGTCTTGTACAGCAATTGACCACTGGGAAGAATGTATGCAGTGTGTTGGTTATTGGAACTGTCCTGCCAATTTGGTTTGAAGCTGTCTCATTGCTGTTTGTTTCTCAATAAAATTATAGGAAAAAAATAATTCTCTTGTCTTAGCAGTCCATGGCACAGGGCAGACTCCACTGAGCAAAGCAGAGGGAGAGGTTCCATTGCGGAAGGGGAGAACAGTGGATTTTGTAAGCTGGGAAAATAATAGTAATAATTTTAAGGGCTAATTTATTGTTGTCTGTTTATTCCAACTTACTTTTTAAGGGCTAAAGCACAAGAATACTCTGTTATTTTTCAGGCAAAGGTTGAGTGGAATCTCCTGTTCTCAGAGAAAAGCAGCTATATTTTGGGATTTTTCTGTTTCCTTAGAGTTTCAGTTTAACATGAGTAGTCACCATGTGAGTCAGGCAGGTAGACATGAGCAGGCCTGAGTGACAAAAGGGTAGATTCCAAAATAGTATGCATTTCCGGATAATGGATCAATGAAAGACTTCAATGTATAATACGTTTGTAATCATTTGTTAGGTCTCAGACCTAAAGCAATCCCACAGAGCACAGCAGCACCTTAAGGCCATCGTGCATCTTCCTTCTGTTACTTGGCCATGTGGCCATCTAGCTCCAGATCAAGGCAAACTGTATTCCTCTCTGCCACACCTACAGCCCAATTATAGCAGGAATAGAACCAATCTTTACAGCAGTTAGGGCAGGCATGTGGTTGAAATCAGGAACTTGAGACTGGGCGTGGTGGTGCATGCCTGTAATCCCAGCACTTGGGAGACTGAAAACATTAGGATCATTATGATTCTGATCTGTGTAGTGAGATTCTGTAGACCCTGTACTAAATACAAAATAATAATAATAATAAATAAAAATAAATTAGGAATTTTCTTTTGTAAACTTATGTGTTTAAAGCCCCTGAGGAAACATTGACCATCTAAAAAAAGGACAAATAGACATTTTATAATTCCTGTTTAGTAACTTGTAATAAAATTTTGTAACATTTATGTAAAAATTTTGATAAGCATCCTAATTTTTCTAGCTCCATGAGACCAGCAATAATGTCTCTTCCTCCTCCCCCCCTCCTCCTCCTCCTCCTCCTCCTTCTCCTCCTCCTTCTTTTTCTTCTTTTCCTTTTGTATACTATAGGGTCTATAGGGTCTACAGGGTCTCACTACATAGATCAGACTTGTGATCCTCTTGTTTTCACCTCCCAAGTGCTGGGATTACAGGTGCACACCACCATGCCCAGTCGCAATCACCTTCTCAATGCGCCACAGGGGCAGGGCTGGCATGGCACACCAGGTAATCAAACTCTGAGTCCCTACCTGCCTAAGCAGGTGCATTAATCTGTTGTGCTATTAGGCCAGCCCTAGCAATCACTTCTGTGTGCACAATACTTTCCAAAATGTCTCTCATGCAGATGCCTCTGTGGTAATGCCACCTTTGAGTTTCAAAGTGTAACTATCACTTGGTTAAATACAGGATGAATTCTGCCTTATTTCTGAAAAGCATATGTGTCTTAGTTCAATTTTTTATCAAGAACACAAAAAAACATGGCCCAAGAAACTGGTTCTTCACTGCAGTAGGAGCTGGATTCCCAGTCATTACTCCATTTTGGTTTGGTTTCTTTTACTAGGGTATTGTGCAGAAGCCGTGTGCAATAAAATTGTCTCCCATAATTGTTATTGCTTTGAACACTCATCTCAAACCCTTGTGAGAATATAGGAGAAGGCAAGAAGGACTGCCAGGAAGATAACCAAGAACACATGTGTGCTTCTTAGCTGAGGTCCTCACAACCCTAAACAACTAAACTAAACAAAAGAAAACTAAACATTACTAGACAAGAAAAACTACCAAAAGTCCCTGAACTCCAAGGACAGCTAATAGAGAGATTTTTACATTATGGTCAAGATGTATTTTCTTGGTTTTCTGTTTGAATGTCTCTGGTTAAGGCATTGGGTGTTTTAGTGGCCTCGGTGGGGCTTGTAGAGCAGATCTGAATATTATCCTCTGGCAGTCACAACAAATCCATCTCTAGTCTGTAGGATTTCAAGAACAGGGCAATTTATAAGTAGTAAAAATTTTAATTGCAATGAATAGGACTAATATCTGTCTGATATTTAAAAAGACAACTGCATTTTCTACGGGGATATGAGTGTTGGTTATACATACTCAGAATTTTACCAAAGATAATCATAGTAAGACTAATTTGCTTCAGAATACATCATTAATTTAATGATTTTCATAAGTGTGACAAGAAGATTAATTGGCCCTATAGTTTCTTTACAAGTGTGTTTCTAAGGAATTTCAAATTAGACTCTAAAATCCTATCCAGGACCAGGCAAGGAATTCCTGTCAAGCAATCGCCACTAGATTTTACCAGCAATACTTAGAGATTTGGGTGTATTTATTTATTTATTTATTTATTTTTGGTTTGCCTTATTTCTGAAAAGCATATGTGTCTTAGTTCAATATTTCATCAAGAACACAAAAAAAAACCCATGGCCCAAGGAAGTGAGGGACCAGTTCCATAAGACCGTACAACTAAGTACTAGTGCAGTCTAAGCTTTGGTAAAATAACAAAATTTTTCTTATTACATCTTATTTGTTTTTTTAATGCATTTGATACAGGATCTGCAGGGTCTACAGGGTCTCATTACATAGATCAGAGTAGTAGTGATTCTCCTGTTTTCAGTCTCCCAAGCACTGGAATTACAGGCATGTGCCACCATACCCAGTCTCTTATTATATCTTATTTTAAAGAGATTTTTTTGTTTATTAAATTCATGCAAGTAGCTATATATTACCATGAAAAAGAGGTCACTCACATATACTTTCTGAATTTTAGAGGGATCAGCAGTGAGTAAATTAAATGCTTCAGTTTTGATGATAAAAATATGTTATCCAATTTCTCTGTTTTAGATAGTTTAAGAAAAAAAGAGAAAGTTTCCTAAGTCTAGGAAACAATATACTGTGATAAGTAATTTTAAGTGCATGAAAATTTATTATTTGTTCAGTTTATTCAGTTCTATGTAATTAATTCTTGTTTTACTTGATGTTGGATTCCAGTTATATGGAACCAGTCAGTTTCTTCATAGGAATTCTGTGGTTATAACCAGCCCCATTCTATGATCTTAAAGTTATCAGAAGCCGTCCCACATCAGAATTCTATGAAATCCTTGAAGAAAAAACATTGTGCAATTATACTTGCTCACAAAACCTTGCAGGAAAGCATCAGAATAAGACAATTAATGGCCTGTGAAAGACAAATTTTAAAATGTCAAGGTTAAAAGTCTGAGGAGAGCTCACTGTAAAATAGCTGACAAATTTGGTCACTTGTATGCCCTAAAGCACTTTCACATAATCGCATAAATTTTGACTTGTTACACTATAAAAACATAGTTTTAGAACACATTATCATTATGGAACAATGTTGTACTTTGTGTAGTTTAGTTTTTGTTTGTAGTATTGTGGATTGAATCTAAGACCTTTACATGCATTGTTTTTTATTATTTTTTTATGGCAGAACTCACTTAAATTTCTCAGGGCAGGCTTGATTTTGAGATCATCCTGCCTCAGTTTGTCAGAGTGCTGTGATTATTGGTGTGTACCCCTGTGCCTGGCTGGAACACATATACATAACATCCATCTATACAATACAAAAGTTATTTCTTAATTTATAGTTTTACCATATATATTTAACATGGCAAACAGTTCTGCTTATTTTCTTCTGCAAAGTATGAGAATGTATTCTTTTGGCATACTTCAAAGTTAGTGTGAAAAATGTGGAAAATTTTGGTGAACTTATCAGAAATATCACAAGTTCAATAGGATCATGTGCCACTGTGTAACAATGTTAAATTGACAAAAAAAAATTAAAAATAAATAACACAAGTTACAGAGAAGGGGAGAAAGTAAGCTGCTTTGAAAATAGAGACAACTCATTCAAGGGTAGTAGAACACAACAGGAAGCACACGCCATCGTACAGGTAAAACACAAAATCTTTGTTTCCTAGGTGAATTACTTAAGAGACAGAGAAAACTTTCCACAACTTTCAAGTCAATGGTTCAACTAAACTTTGTCATTTTGACTGAAAACTAGCTTATAGTTTTGTATAAATATATTTTAGATACAGTATAGAGGGAAATAAAGAATACAGTGCAAGATCACTTTTATGTATCTGAAATAAAGGGGAAAGGCAAAAGGCAAACTACCATTATGACTCTTGGGAGTAAGTGTTATTTTTCCAGATATTGCTAATATATTCAAGTTTTCTTATATAGAAATCAATTTGTGGAAAATATGAATTCACATTAATGAGTTTAAGATTAGCATATTTTAAATCTTTTCCAGTGTTGTCACTGATACTGTAATAGAGGTATTTATGAGTTCCATTCATGGAGCACGAAGAACTGCTTCCCATAGGGAATGGCAATGAAAGCTCAATAAATCCAAAGTCCTTTATTCATTCAGTCAAGGAGAATGCTTTTGTTCTTGCTCCCCATAGCAGCTTTCTAACTGTTGAGGAGCTCCCAATAGATTTGATGAGCATCTGCTTTTTTCAGTAATATGTGCATTCAAAAAGGAACACAAATTCCATCTAAGGAAGCCTAATGCACAAACACAGCCTTGTTCACACATCAGCAAGTGCTGCATGCACATGGACCAAGTCTCAGTTCCCTCCTCATGCATAGGCAATGATTTGATGTGAAATGTTCTGCATATTCTCAGCCTAGTACAAGGAGTGTTGCATCTCGAAGTGTCCTTAGATTTTTCTTAACGTGTTTTAGTACAGGCTCTACAGGTTTTCACTACACAGTGATCCTCCTGCTTTCAGTCTCCCAAGCACTGGGATTAAAGGTGCACAGCACCATACCCAGTCTCAGTCACTGTCACAGCACTCCCTGGGGGTGGGGGTGGCACAACATCCATATAGAATCCTGGTCCCTGTGTCTGCCTAAGCAAGCACTTTAGTCTGCTGAGCTATCTGGCTGGCCCTCCTCTGATGTTTTGATATGAAAAATAAATCCAATCCTCCCTGAGAAGCCAAATACTCTAGACAGAAAATTATGCAATAATGTTCACATCTAACATGAACAGCTTTTTATCTCTAGAAAGATGGAGTTTATGCGCTGTGGCTTCTTTCCTCCTACTAACTCTGACAAAGCATCTCATTACATAGAAAGCAAACATGAGAAGACCCTGAAAAGTGGAAAGTAGAGAGCAAATGGGGAAAAGATGATCAGAAGGTGGGTTTTCTAAGTGTTCTTTGGCTTTATAATGCAGAGTTGTATCAAAGAAATCAGCAATATAGAAACATCAAGAGATTCAAGAGAAGAACATCCCAACAAAAGCTTATTGTTTCCATTCAAAGGAGGAGGAAACATCCACACAAGGCAGAGAATGCATAGGCAGTCACCACTGCACCACTGTCCAATGCTGTGGAAGAGGCATTCAACTCACATTTGCCACATGCTCCCAGGCACACTGACCTTCCACCAGCGTCCTCAGAGAAGGGTAAGCAGAAACTGGAATGGTCATCCATTCCAATGGCCACATAAGAAGCATTCCTGAGGTGTTCCTAGGGCCCCTGACAGCATGGATTCCTGGAAGCCTAGTACAGATGAAAAACTCTATGCTTTTCAGCAGCAGTGAAGACTTCTCACCTACATGCGTGTGCACAGAGGTTGCAGAAAGAGCTTTCTCTTATCCTCTCTTGGCAATAATGCAGTGTTCTCAGCACTTTTATCTTGATGGAGTGATTGGAGAGCAAGTTGGTTAAGACACCAGGTTTAAAAAAGATCCAGAGTATCATTATACCTAAGATCTCTTGGGTCACTAAAAAATCATGTACCCTTCCAAGAGCTGGGAAAACTTCAGCTTAAAGAAAAAAAGCAATCTACAGTGGCCATAACAAAATGTTAGAGATGCTTACAACTATCCGAGAAAAGAGCTGTAAAGGAGTCATGATAAAGCTGCCTTGCTGAAAAATTACAAACAGTATGGAAAAAACTGAAACAATCTCACCTAAGAAGTTGAAATGTATAGAATGGAGAAATGGAAATTTTGGAACTCAAAGTTACAACTTCAATTAAAATATGAAATCTACACAAAGAAAGACACACAAAAATATCAGTGATAAACCAAAATGAACTTGGAAGATAAATTTTGAGGTAGTATGCAAGAATGCAAATATAGGAAACATGGGGGAAAATAAAAATGTAAGATAAAATGGCAGATTGAAGATCAATGTGTCTTTATTTTTAATTTTAGGGAAGGGTTTACAGGGTGCTCAGGGTCTGACTACTAGATCAGATTCACAGTGGTCTGCCTGTTTACAGCCTCCCAAGAGCTGGGATTACAGACATGTGCCACCATACCCAGCCTCAATTGCCATCTCCAGGTACCCCTGAGGTGGGGCCAACACAGCAGACACAGGGATTGAACACCTGGCCCCTGTACCTGCTTACAAGTGCTTTAATCCACTGAGCTATTTGGCCAGCCTCATGTGCATTAATCTTGCTAATATATATGTCCCAAGGTAAATGGTTAAAGTGAGTAAATTCTTAGGTTGGAGAAACAGAATACGTTGTACTAGTATCAACACTTAGGATATCTATGTATTGTACCTAAACTGCACATTAAATATTATTTCTACATAAAGATATAGTACTTAAGTTATACATTAAGTTAGATTGCAGTGGTGACCTTAGCACCTGGAAACTGACCTCTGCAACCCTTTTGCAGCAGATTGAAGTAGGTATCCAACAGAGTATCCATCTCTGGGAGGACAACACAGCCCAGAGAGAACATACGAGGTGCAGAGATAGTTTCCTCTGATTTGATTTCCGCTAAGTGTCTAACCCTATGCCACAGCTTCCACTAGGTCAAGCAGATGCAGGACCTGAGAATCTGTAGCAGTACCACATTCCTTTTCCTAACCTCAAGGCACTTAAACTGCTACACTGGAAGTGGACACAAATGCACTCAGGAGAAGGATCTGGTGAAAGGTCTGTCTCCCCTCATACCCAGAAGTTCCTAATAGCAGCACTGGAACTTGCATAGTGTCAAGTGTGCCTACCATCTCTGCACTCCCCAACCCTGCTTCCAGCTAGCTGAATGTGGTACCTCGGTAAGAAGGTCAAACATAGGACAAAGCACTCGAGTTCTTTTAAGTCTATCCTAAAAAGCCTGTAACAATCAAGTCCCTCAGAGACTAACAACATGAGAAAATGTGTAGCTCTTTAGCTTTAACTGCTCTCCATTCATGAGCTCTTTGATTACCTTGTGTTGATATTTG
Source organism: Octodon degus (assembly GCF_000260255.1). Taxonomy (NCBI): domain Eukaryota; kingdom Metazoa; phylum Chordata; class Mammalia; order Rodentia; family Octodontidae; genus Octodon; species Octodon degus. Next base: position 24,250,046 of record NW_004524594.1, on the reverse strand, counting down.
AGAGAAAAAATGGAGTGTATTTCTTTTTTGTAAACTAATTTTATTGGTACGTTTTAGGTGTACATAATTATCACATTCACTATGTGGAATTGCAAGTTAACTCTCAAAGGCCAGATCTTCAAAAGCATCCTCAAACATGTAAGTTACATATTTAGTGGACATTCTTAAGAAATGAGATGTTAGGGATCAAAGAGATAACAGTGGAATAAGTGCTTGCCTGACAAGCACAAGGTCCTGAGATCAAACCTTGGGGAGTGGAGGTGGGGGGAGAGAGAGAGAGAGAGAGAGAGAGAGAGAGAGAGAGAGAGAGAGAGAGAACAAAAAAAGAAACAAATAAATGCGAGTAAGAAAAGGGACACAGAAAAAGATATCCCTGTCTTTGAAGACTGGACACTTTACCTGGCTTTTCACTGGCTTCTTCCACAAACTTAAATTTGGGAAACTCTAGGTCCTTGGAGAATTCCAAGAAAACAAGAAGGAAGGCAGGTGTGACCACCAGCCCAATGCAGGAATCCATTACCCTGAGGAAAGCAGTGTTTCCCTCAGGGTTGCCCTCCAGCAGGGCGATGGAATCAGCAATGCCTGGCTAGGCCTCCTTTGAAGCAAGACCCGCACTTACTGAAAGTTCTCCAGGTACGTGACTGTGCTGCACTCTGGGCTGGAGGTCGGGTATGAGTCAGTGGTGCAGTCTCAGTCCCAGCTACCTCCAGACCCACACCAACGGTTGCCTTTAGATCACTGGCTGATTCCAGTAGGTCAGTGGTTGATTCTAGAGGAGGCAGAAAGAGAACAGCTCGAGGTCTCTCATGAGAGTGCTTTTCCACACCCTTCCCGTTCGCAGCTAGACCCTTCCTCTGGGGAAGATGTGGAATGGGAAGGGTCCCTGATCCAGCGTGGCCACTCAAGTCTCTCTTCCCCATCTGTGCAAAGCTGGGAGGCTGGCGCTGCCCAGGGCCCACTCAGGGGTCCCTGTCTGAAGGGCTCAGCTCAGCAACGAGCAGTTGATGCTCTGCCTAACTGAGTGTTGTTCAGGCTACAGCAGAAGAAAGGACTCAGGGCTCCCCCTCCATAACCTTTGCAGGTTCCTGAAAGCTGGAAGCAGAAATTCAAATGGGAAGAGGACCAGGGGATGGAGCGAGGGGAAGGAAGGCAGGGAAGCAGACATATACAGAGTTAAAATGTGCATGTGCACATACCGACTCTTCAGGATGAATGCAATTAATATGACTTCTTCATAGGCCAATAAACATAAAAATGAAAAAATAAATAAAAGTAAAACTGCAGAGTTAACGAGCAAGGACATTGGCTTTTTTTTTTTTTTTTTTTTTTTTTTTTTATGCATGTAGTACAGGGTCTACAGGGCCTCACTACTTAGATTGGACTCATAATGATTCTCCTATTTTCAGCTTCCCAAATGCTGGGATTGCAGGCATGCACCACCATGCCCAGTCTCCATCCCCATCTCAGTGTGCCCTGGGGGCTGGGCCAGCCAGGCTCACCGGGGATTGAACCCAGCCTCTGAGTCAAATCCGGCTGCTGCCGGAAAATGGCTATTTCTAAATACAAGCAATTGGAATCAAATCTAAACAGGGATACTCAGGTGATTTCTCCATTGAATAGCCTCTGTCTAGGACTCCAGTTTCAGTGCGTACTGTAAAACACCCCATCCTAACATCCTGAGGCCCATCAACTGCATACGCATCAGAACCGTGAAAGTCTGTGCAGCAGGGAGCAGGGTCTCTGTGGCCTAGAGTGAAGATGGATGCACAGTTAGTGTGGCACCGAGCACATCCTGCCCCATGGGCCAAAGTCAGACCTCTCTAGTTCATCACGTTGCTTCCCTTTTATAATTTAGTATATGTTTGCAATGCATAATAAATGCACTCATCAGGGGAGACTGGTCCCTATACGTACTGCATCTTGATCATCTGTCTTTTGTTTTGCTCTTTAGATTGTCTGTATATTAAGTTTCACATAACAGAAAACATGCTACATAAATTAACCTTCTGCGTCTGCTAATTCCACTTAGCTGTATGGCCCCAGGGTGCATTTTCTTACAAATAATTAAGATTTAATTCTTATCTTTTTCAATTTTTATATTTTATTACTACATGTCTGCAATACAACAAACATAAAGATCATATTTCTTCTGGAGAGTTGGCACTTGCACACGGCACATTTTTTATACTTGATCTTAGCCAAAAGGCCAAGAAGTGATAGAACAACACATTTTTTAAATGATTTTTTTTTAGATCTTTTATTTATTTGGTACAGCGTCTCACTACACAGCTCATAGTGATCCTGCTATTTCAGCCTCACCAGCAATCAGATTACAGGCATGTGCCACCATGCCCAGTTTTGGTGGCCAGCTTGGTGCACCTTGGGTAGGACAGACACAGCATGCAGTGCTGAGGATCAAACATGGGTCCTTTCACTTGGCAGGCAGGCCATTAGACCACTGAGCTATCTCTGCAGCCCAGGAATCAGTTCTCTTGAAAACAATCTCTGGGCACGAGTGGCAGAAGTTGTTTATGCCTTTAAGCATGCACGTAATCCCCAGCCAAGGGGGATGCCTGCTGTGGGACTGCTGTGAAGCAGCCCTAGCCCTCTGCTTGAGGGTCCTGGTTCTGAAAAGTCACCAGTCTGTGAAGCTGCCCCAAACCATGCCCAGCCAAACCACATCCCTTACCTGTGCCTTCCAGGGTTTCCATGGCACTCTCCTGTGGGGGGCTCATGGGCAGCCCTAGGGTTCATCCCATAGTCAGCAGCACCAAGGGCAGAGATGAGAAGATTTAAGCCTTTCCAGGCACACCTGGCTTCCTACCACCAGACCTACAGCTGCATTTATGGCAAGCTCACCTGGCCAACTGTGATGAACTGATTTCCAAGTCCTTTCAAGGAAAGCCAGGATGAGCTTTTCTCCTTAATTCAGTAGTCAATGTGGGCAGAAGAGTGAGCATTGCCAACAGCACTACACACAGTTGCAGACATTGACTGTGAAGCTGCAAAACCACTCTGGGATGGAAAAAAAGAGCACATTTTTTAAAGTAGTCAGAAATATAAAGAAGGCAGGTACATCACTGCACTAGAACTCACCTTCAAGGACAATGGTTGGGACTGAGTAGACAGCAGCCATGCTACTCAATGTCCACAGGAATGCCATCCAACTGAACATCCTACCCAGCATGAGGGAGTGGCTGGGTGCTTGGTTCCATCCATCTGGGAACCTCGCCATCTGGGGCGTCCTCCCACCCCAACACCATCTTTCTGGTAAATGGCCTCTAAATGGCTCTCTGTGTTCTTGTCTTTGTATCTGTTTGTGAGTAGATCCTAGTGTTTGCTGAAAACAAAGGAACTGAAGGAAGAGCTCCTTGGCCACAGGGCAGCTGCCCACCTTGTAAAGGGTCCCAAGGGGCCCTGCAAGAGCTACCTCATGGCCTCTTGCTAGGAGAGCAGTGGCATGTGATTGTGAGGAAGAAGGAAAAGGGGATCCCTATTGTCCTGGGTATCAGCAAGGAGGCAGGAGGGTGGAGGAATAGGACAGAACTGTGCCACACCTGGAAACCTGGTAACTTAAGCTTCAAATATTTGACTTGTCTAAATGGGCAAAGAGAAGGAAAAAACCCAGGACTGCATTCTCTCTGACTAGAAGCCTCTCTCCCTAACAGCAAATGTGAGAAGACTGGTCCTAGTGCTAGCTGGTGGGGCAAATGGCCTGGTTCTCTCCAACTGGCTAGGGAAAGGCCAGGCAGCAGAGAGAGGTGGGTGAAGCTCAGGTGGAATTCAATGACTGATGCCTCACACAGTCTCTGGACAGTCATCATCTTTGCCTCCTCAGCCACTGAAGACACAGGGAGAGTGGACAGCCATTTGCAATGAGTGCAAGATACAACTATCTCAAAGGCATTGAACATCAACCTAGTGAATTCAGAAACTGAGGGGGGACAGGGAATGAAGGGATGTTTCAGTATAGGAATTCATGATCAAAGGCTCAGACATTGAGCCAGAAAAAAAGAAAAAAAAAAAAAAACAAGAAAAACATAGAGCCAACTAGTAACTCTGACAGTCTGCCTTTCTTTTCCTGACCCTCAATAAAAGGAATATAGAGCCAGGGACATAGCTCAGTGGCATAAGCACCTGTCTTGCAAGTGCAAGGTCCCAAGTTCCGTCCCTGGTAACAAAAAAAAACAAAAACAAAACAAAGCAAAAAAAGTAATATAACAGGGAGAGGGACCATGGGCAGAATAGATCAGATTAATGCATATTTCCTCTTCTCTTATCCATGTGATCAGCAATCTTTTGTTCATAATGTTTCAGGTGTTTTCTGCCCAGCTCCATCATTATAGACCATGGAAAACACAGAGCTGAGGCTTTGAGCCTAGTGATCACCTTGTTAGTGAGTGTCTCATGCTTCTAGTTGTTATTTGTGGATCTGAATGTCTTATGTGTGAAAGATCTGTTAATGGAGTCCAGCAGTGGGAAGGGGTTAACAATTCCAGTATGATATTCTGCCCCCATGGCCCCATTAAAATTTCATTGTGTTAGTGAAGTGGAGAGCAAATTCCTACAAGACTTGAGAGA
>NW_004524594.1:24206022-24221409 GCF_000260255.1 Octodon degus | reverse complement strand
GCACACTCACCGGACCTGGGCTAGGACTGGGTCCGGGTGCTCCCGGAACATGGCAGAAAATCGTACTCGGCGGGCGGGGTGGGGGAGGCACTGAGGAGTGGTGGGTGGCGGCCCGAGGGGCTGGGAGAGGGTCCGGCTCACGCTGCACCTGGGCTGGGACTGGTCCCGCCGGCGCAGGGTAGCAAGAAACTCTCCGCACACTCACCAGACCTGGGCTAGGACTGGGTCTGCGCTTCTTATATTTGATCGACTCTATCAAGTCTGTTCTACCTCAATTCAACCAGTGTACAATGCATGAACAAAACTCATTTTACTTGAGTTAATTTCATTTTGTAGGCTGAAAACATTATTAAGATGTGTGTGTGTGAGTACTTCTTAGCATCTCATTCTGCCCAGAAGCTAACCTTATTACAAAATATAGCTTATAGGTCTCAAAAACAAAAGTGAGTTCACTCAGACAAGAATCTGTAAAATTGATTAACCAAGATTAGAGTAGCAAACCCCGGACATTTTCAGAACCATATCAGTACCAAAACTGTTCCCACAGAGAGTGGATCTGTGGTGGAAATACCTGTTTGTGTCCACGTGTTGATTACAGAATGTGAGACTGAACACTGATATGGTCCTGCCCTGCCAGTAGCAGAGGATAGGATGACAGGAAGGAGGTTAACCCATGTCTAGCAGTGGATTGCCTCCTGCTCAAAAAAAGGGGAGGGTCTCCTAGAAATTGACTTGTGTTCCCAAAGGTTCCTTGTCCAGCCCTTTCCAGCACTTTCATGGCCTTGGAGATTAGTTTGTTCCTCCTGCTTTATTGCAAGACAGACTTGGGAGAGCACACACCCAGCATGTGAGTGAGAGGACCCTAGGCTGGGGATCTTGAATAGATCAGGCCGGTGTGTGAGTGAGACCACCCAGGGCTTGTCGGATTTTGAATAGACACAGAGTGCAGGACCAGCAAGTAAGTGAGAGGAACTGGGGCCACTGGATCCAGAATTGATGCAGAGCACAGGCCGTGTTTGAATGAGACCAGCTGGGTACCACCAGATGCTCATTTGACCCAGAGTACAGGTCCAGCATGGAACCCTTCAGCAGAAATCCCTGCAAAGAGGTTAAAGGCAAGGCACATCCAGCTGATTCAGGAGCAGAATATCGTGCCAGAGTGACACAAAGGGTTCAACTCCAATGGCTGCAACAGAAAGAAGTGGAGCACAGCAGCCAGACCCCAGCCAGATCCTAGCAACACCCACTTAGAGGAATCTGAACTTTGTAGATCCAGACCTGGTGTTAAGGTAATGACTATCTAACCTCTCCACCAAAGGTCAGAGGAGAGTGCTATACAAAATGAAAAAGAGAAGGAACAAAATGCAGTCTCGGGCCCTGAGTTCATGCAGTACAAATGCAGAGGACACTAGTACAGAGGAAACTGGAAATCACACACCTGATATCTCTGAAATAAAAGTGTTGGAAGTAAAGAAACAACTACAGAAAGGTATAGAATAAATCAGATCAGAAATAATTTCTGAACTAAAAAATGTAAAGATAACTATAATCAAAGAAGTACTAAGTGCTTCTGAAGAATACACTGATAAAAAATAGAGCAGAATATAAAAATGATGGAACCCCTGAATAAGCAATTTAGGAAAGAAATAGAATTTAGAAATGAAACAGATTCAAAGTGATATACAGGAAATTAAAACCTCAATCACAAGCTGGCAAAACCATTTGAGTGGAAGTGAAAATAGACTTTCTAACCTTAAAGACACCATTGCAGTTGGCAAAAAAGTAAGAAAAAATCTCTTAAAACCAACTAGGATGCAGGAAAAAATAATTCAATACCTGCAAGATGATGCAAAGATGAACAATGTGAGACTAATAGGCATCAATGAGAAGGAATGAGTCAATATAAATGCTATAAAAAGAATATGGGCAGAAGTAATAGCAGAAAACTTCCCAAGTATGGGGCAACAATCTGACATTCAGATAACTGAAGCATATAGAACTCCAGATTACATCAACCCAATTAAAACCGTACCCAGATATACAATAATCAAGATCCCAGAAATTCAGCATAGGAACATTATACTAAAAAATGCTAAAGAAAAGAAATAGATCATATTTAAAGGAAAACCCATCAGAATTACAGCAGAGTTCTCTTCACAAACCATCAAGTCAAGAAGAGCATGGAGCAAAGTACTTCAAGTCTTCCAAGAAAAATTCCAGCCCAGACTGATACACCCTGCAAAACTCTCTTTCAAGAATAATGCAGAAGTGAAATACTTCCATGACAAAGAACAACTAAAGAATTTCATGATGACAAAACCAAAACTACACAGACTACTAAAAGATGTTCTAGAGAGTAGCTCAGTCCCACAAGTGACACCTGGCCACCAGTCACTGTCATGGTCATTATGCATGTCCGCAACACACTAGAACTTTGTGTGATATCCTATCCTCAAATTGTTAGAAGTGCTGGTCATTTACTAGCCATTCCAGTATTTATCTTATGTTTTACTCTTAGTACCTCTTTGCTATCATGAAAAAATTTTCTTAGTTCAATTGTTTTGAAACATTTAATTTTTAATTAATTAGTTTTTAATTTTCTGAATATTACTTAATCTTAATTTTTTTCTAAGATTTATACTGTATCTGACTTATAATTTATTTAAAAGACATCGTATGATATCTTCTCCTAACATTAGAAAATTTAAAAAGTATACTTCCATTTTCTGTTGACTATATTTTTTCTTCTTGGTCTTTTATCCAAAGATAAGATTGGTACTCTTTCATACAAATCTGCAATGATCTTTAAATAAGGGTTCATCTAATGTATTTTATATAGTCTTGCATAACTATCACATTGAGAGTTCTTTATTTTCATCCAGGACCATACTGCAACTTCTCTTGCCTTTTGAATTATGCTCTTTGTTATTTCCTATATGCTACTTCTGGAGGTATTTAAAATATTTCAAGTTTGTATAACTAGAAAAGCTTATTTTTAGTTTTCAAAGGTATGTTTGCTAAGTATAAAATTCAAAGAGGACATATCTTTTCTTTCAGTCCTTTAGTTAGTCTAGTATCTTACACACTTGGTCTTTTTTTTTCCTTTCTAATGTGGAATAAGATGCTATTTAATTTTGTTCTTCCATAGCTAATATTTTTATGTATATGCTTTAAAGATTTTTTCTTTACAATAAGTTTTAGGCAATTTCATTTTTGTGTATCTTGGTATGATTTTATTTAAATTTATTGTGCAAAAGGTTCATTTTTCTTGGAAATGTGGTATTATAAGTTGAACTAAATTCAGAAATTTTAAATCTTTAAATATTTATTGCCTACTCCTTTCTACTTTGAGGAATTCTAACTATATGAATATAAGTTTTTGATTTTGACACAGTGAACTATTATGACTGATCTGTAAATTCTTTCATTTTTATTTTGGACAGTTTTTATTGTTATATACATTTATGTTTGTAAATAATTTATTTTCAATTTGAAATTTATTAAAAAACTAAAATAAATAAATAATTTTTTTAAAAAAAGACAGACTTGGAAGGTCAGAAGTATTTAATTTCTGCTCCCAAAGAAACTGACCCCTGGCTGTCAGGCCTAATTTCTCAGTAAACATTTTTCAACTTTTACATACCTATACTGGCTTGCCAGCACAGAAATTATGGATTTCTCTTTTCTCTCCCTCTTAAAGAAAGTGGCCTTCACTTATGGCCACTTTACTTGACTAGATCCTTTGCCTAGAGAATGTCCTGGCTATTAAGATTCCATTTCATTAAAAAAAAAAAGAAAGAAAAGGAAGAGGGAGACCAAGCCAGGTAGAAGTTTTGTTTCTAAAGCCACAGTTGGAATGTAGTGACACAGAAATTGGATGTGGGTGTTAGGATTGTGGGGCAGAGAAAGAGACCAATGTGCTCTTGTTCTTCCTAGGGATGGTGCCTGGATCAGAGCAGGTGGCAGTCAGAGCCTGGTTCTGGTTGTTTCCATTCAATTCATTGAGCACCCAGTGGGTGCATAGCGCCATACTTGCTGCTGCAGCATGAGTGTTGGTTTTCCATATCTACAAGGGAAAAGAAAAGAAAAGGTCACTAGGCTTCTCTTTGTGTCAGCGAACCCAAAAATGCTTCTTATGCCATTAACTCCTCTCACAACCACAGTGAGCAGCAGACACATCACCTTGTGGCCTGAATTGTTTCATTCCTTTTAATTCCCTCAACAAATTGTTGACTCAGTGCATAACCAAAGACCTCATGCATTCACCCTCATAGGTTGGTTCATGGAATTGGAGTCTGTCAGTTATACTAAAGTGGAGGCTCAGGGAGCAGAGGAGGGGAAAGGAGGAGCAAGAAAAAGGCAAATGTGAGGCTCCACACTTTAGCCAGCAGTGCCTTCACTTTAAGCCAAAGCCCAGCTGGCAGACTTGAGTTCCATCTCCGTGTCATCCGAGATAACATGCCTTACAACAGGGGTGCACCCAGGCCCCTTGGAATAGTAGTCTTGGGCTGCTGATGGGTTGACTTGACTGGTATCAAACACAGCCAAACTTGTCCCCAAGTTCTCAGCAGGGCTGTGAACACTTTGGATTGTGCCTCCTGCTTTGTTTTCTATCAGGGACACTGTACGTGCAGTTTACATCTTGGATACATAAGGTTTTTCTTCTTTTTCCATTTTCCTTTGTTGTGTGCTCAACTTTTGTAGACTGTAAAGGAAATTTTTTCAGTGACTATGAAGATGATTCAGAATTGAATCTGTGCTTCTGAGATGTGATGCCCCAACCATGTATCCCAGGGCTCCAGTTGCTTTAGAAGCTAATGATATCAAACATTAACTACTTTGGAGTAAAAGAACATTAACTACCTAACATGCATACCTTGTAGGTGAAAAGTTTTATTCTATTTTTTAAGGTCAGGTGTCTTAGGTTCAAGAAGAGGCTGGAAAATCAAATCTTGAAGATAGTCAACTCATGTATTGAAAAAGTATCTGTCTAATAAGAAATTCTAGTCTTGTAGGTGCAGGAAATAAATGATTGATTTTTTTAAAATTTAAAACACAGTCATGAATCCTATGGACAGTAAAAAAGAAAGCCAAGAAGAAACAAAGCTGTCCTCTCATTACCCAGCTCTCTTTGTCCATAGTTTATATAACATTTTGCAGAAATTAGGAGTTGAGTCCCTTTTCCCAGCCTGCAGAGACTCTCTTGTAATACAGAGTATGTGTATTTCACCTGTGTTTAGAAATTGTACATGTTAAAAAAAAAAAAAGAAATTGTACATGTTGGGTTTGGTTTGGATTTTTTTGTTTGTTTGTTTGTTTCTTCTCATTTTCTTTGATGGCATTTTTCAAGTCACTTTTTTCAATAACAAAGGTATTTTTTTATTAATTTGTCTTCACCTTTTCCTCTATTTGTACATAGTGATTGAGTATTATTGTAGAAAAAAAGTTCATTGTTTCTGTCATATTTCTAATCTGTGCTGGTGCTCATTTGAGAAAATGAAGTTTTCTTTTGTCTGGTACCGGGAATTGAACTCAGGACCTTGTGCTTTCCAGGCAGGTGCTGCACCACTGAGCTATATCTTTGGCAAAGTTTCCTAATACATGTATATTTTTTAAAAATCTCTTAATTTTGGGAAGGTCCTGGAGGGAAATTGTGGCTGCTAAGAGCAACAAAATAGCACGACTGTCTAATCACTATGACTATTTAACTAATAGCAGCAATATCTAAGTTTCAGATAAGACACTACATCATCTGAAGTAGGCATGAGCCTATATGGTTAGAATGATTTTCTCCCACTTCCTGTAAGGAACCTTGAGGCTGGATGGGATGAGAGGTACTCTTTATGGGGGCCATTGAGAATGTTGAATCTTTCTTAGCAGCATAAGAGGGCTCCTGTACTGACCTCCTCAGCTTTCCAGCAGTCAGAATAAAGACCGTCCCTGGTGTGGCACTTACTACCCTACCAGAGAAATAGATTCAGACATGAGGATACCTCAGGTAGGAGGTCAATCTGCTTCCCTGTTCAAGGAAAGCACACTCAGAGGGGAGATCTGTGGCTGACAGGCTGCATTTCACTCACAGGATGCTGTAGGCCTTTTGGTCTGTTTTCCTTACTCAGAAGTTCATAGCTGATCCACAATTCTCACAAACCCCAAACTTGTTAATACCATTGTAATAATCTTCTCAGAAATAGTCAGAGCTAGCAGTTATGAAATGTTCACATAGCATAAGTATATACTGTCTCATCCTAAACCAATCCTGATGTCCTCTCATTATTCTCCTTCAAAAGAGAGAAAAATCATGGTCCAGAGATGTTAGGTAACTTTTTTTTAAATTTTATTGTGAAATAAATATGAATGAGACAGTTTCACAGCTGATTAATAAGACAGTTTTGATAGTCAATACACTGTACATTGTTATCTTCTTAGTGGTTATCCATAGTACAAGAACAGACAGGATATTCTGTCCAAACACTGTTAGTACACCTCTTTCTTCTCATTGAATTAAGCAAAGGTAGCTGTAAATTTATCCTATTTTGTATATATAAATACAAAATGATCTCTCTTCTGTATACTTTTTTTTTTGCTACTGTCAGAGGCGAATATTCCATTGGCATCTAAATACTGTAGGTGTTTGAATTCAACTAACCAATCTAATACTGTCTAGCTGTCTATAATATTAGGGGGTTTTCCTCAGAAGTTATTGACTTGAGCCTTTTACAGCTCATCGTATTAATATGAATTTACTTTATATACCTCATTTTTATACTTTTTTGCTGACTGGCTAAGACCAAGATATAGCAAGACCTATATAACAAGAAATGTAACTTTTGTATCTGATAAGGTCAGCCAAGTACTCTCAGGATTTATCCTGTAGCCCCGTACTGCCCTTTGCACATTCTTTTGTCAGTGTCTGAAATGAGGATAAGTCACGGCCATTGCTTGACTAATTTGCTCTCTATGAAAGCTTAAGAAAATGTTTTTCCTCTCCATGTGACTCTCCCCAGGCTCACTTTACATCATTGAACACATTCCTCTGTGGCTCCATAATCTTCTTGATCACAAAATTTGGAGCACAACTGAGTTACATACAGTACAGGTTCTCCTATGTCCTGAGTCTTCACTGACCTTGAAAGGCTAGGGACAAAATGTTGGCTAACCATGCAGGCCTTCCTTTTCTCCAATTTTGATCTGCTAACTTAGGTTGCTAACCCTCCAGAAGAGAAGCTAATTATTAACCTACAATATATGCAGTTTGGTTTACCCTATCTGTCGAAATATCAAACATTTTGGCATATCATGGAACAGGTATTTTTCATCAGCTATTGATATGTTGAACTTTAAATCCTTACAGAATATGAAGGGAAAATAATTATATAAAAGTAGAAATAAGCATTTATGTATTTTTACAAAGAAATTAGAAACCTAACCATATATGGAATTGTAAGTCCTTATACTAGAAAGACAATATGATATTTACAGATGTGGGTCTGATTTATTTCACTAATAAGTATATTTTCAAGTGGCATCCACTTAAATATGAAGGCTTCAAGTTTATCATTCTTTATAGCTGAGTAGTACTCCATTATATAAAAGTACCACATCTTTTTCAACCATTCCACATGTGACGGGCATTTTGGTTGTTTCCAAGTTCTGGCTATTACAAATTGTGCTGCTATAAACATAGGTCCACATATATCACTATGATATGAAGCATTCAGTTCCTCCAAGAAAAATCCCAGTAGGGGGATAGCAGGCTTGAATGGGATTTCCAGTCATAGTTTTCTAAGGAGTCTCCACACTGATTTCCATAATTGTTGCACCAGTCTGCACTCCCACCAACAGTGGAGAAGGGTTCCCCTTTCCTCACAGCCTCTCCAACATTTGTTGTTGGTTGATTTCTTTATGATAGCCAATCTTTCTGGGGTGAGATGGCATCTCAGGGTTGTTTTAATTTGCATTTCATGGATGGCTAGTGATGTGGGGCATTTTTTCATATATGTATTCACTTCTTTAATTCCGTCTTCTTAGGAGTGTGTGCTCATCTCAGATGCCCATTTCTGGACTGGGTCTTTAAATTTAGGGACCCTAATGTTCTTTAGTTCTTTATAAATTCTAGAGGGCAGACCTTTGTCTGAGTTCTTATGAGTTAAGATTTTTTCGAAGTTTGTGGGTTGTCTTTTCACTTTGTTAATAATTTCTTTTGACATGAAAAAACTTCTCAATAAGGGGTTTTCCCAGTTGTTAATTCTTTCAAGTGTTTCCCATGCAATTTGGTTTCTGTTCATGAACTCTTTGCCTACACCTACATCTTCAAGAGATCCACCTACTTTCTCTTCTAGGAGATTTAGTATTTCAGTTTTAATGTTCAGTTCTTTAATCCATTTTGACTTTAGTTTAGTGCATGGTGATAGACCTGGGTCAAGTTTTAGTCTTCGGCATGTAGAGAGCCAAATTTTCCAGCACCATTTGTTAAAGAGACTATCTTTCTTCAAGTAAGTGTGTTTGGCCCCTTTGGCAAAGATCAGGTGGCTGAGTGCTTTCCTAGAGGCCTCTGCAACTATTATTCTGTTCCATTGATCCTCAGGCCTATTTTGTTGTCAATACCATGCTGATTTTATTGCAGTAGCTTTGTAGTATAATTTCAAGTCAGGAATTGTAATGCCTCCTGCTTTGTCTTTGTTGGCCAGGATTGCCCTTGCTATTCTATGTCTTTTTTGGTTCCAGATAAATTTTAGGAACAATTTCTCTAGGCCTGGGAGGTATGTTGGTGGTAGTCTCATAGGGATTGCATTAAATCTATACAACAATTTTGGGAGTATGGCCATCTTCACGATGTTGGTTCTTCCTAACCAGGGGCAGGGAATATCTTTCCATTTTCTGAAATCCTCTACAATCTCTTTTTTCAAAATACTGTAATTTGCCGTGAAAACATCTTTGATTTCTTTAGTTAGATTAATTCCAAGGTGTTTCATTTTTCTCATGACTATTGTAAAAGGTATTGTTTCCCTAATTTCCCTTTCAGTGTGTTTGTTGTCTGTGTAGAAGAATGCTATTGACTTTTGGGTAATGACTTTATATCCTGCTATGCTACTGACTTTGTCTATCAACTCTAGTAGTTTCTTAGTGGAGTTTTTTGGGTCTTCCAAATGAAGTATCATGTCATCTGCGAATAATAATAGTTTTACTTCTTCTTTACCTATTCTTACTACTTTTATTGTTCCCTCTTGTCTAATGGCTCTAACAAATGATTCCAGAACTATTTTGAAGAGGAGGAGTGATAGAGGACATCCTTATAGCTGATTTGTGAGTAAAAGATTTCAGTTTTTCCCCATTGAGAATTATATTAGCCATTGGGTTGTCATAGATGACTTTTAACAGATTGAAGCAGAGGCCTTCTGTTCCAATTTTCTGTAGGACTTTGAACATGTATGAGTGTTGGACTTTGTCAAAAGCCTTTTCTACATCAATTGAAATGATCATGTGGTTTTTAATTTTTGCTCTATTGATATAGTGTACTATCTCTATAGATTTTCAAATATTGAACCATCCTTGCATCCATGGGACGAATCCTACCTGGTCATGGTGTATGATCTTCTTGATGATTTGCTGTATTCTATTTGCTAAAATTTTATTGAGGATTTTTGCATCTATGTTCATGAGGGAAATTGGCCTGTAGTTCTCTTTTTTAGTTGCGTCTTTCCCTGGTTTTGGTATCAGCATAATACTCACCTCCAGGAATGATTTTTGGGAGAACTCTTTCCTTTTCAATTTCACTGAAGAGTCTGAAGAGTGTAGGGATTATATCTTCTAGGAATTTGTTGTAGAATTCAGCTGTGAATCCATCCGGACCTGGACTTTTCTTTGTCAGCAGGCTCTTCATTATACTCTGTATTTCAGTGGCTGTTATTGGGTTATTGAGAGTTGTTATATTTTCTTGATTCAGTTTTGGTAATTTGTACCTTTCTAGGAATCTGTCCATTCCATCTGTGGCTTCTATTCTGTGAGCATAAAGATTCTCAAAGTAGCTATTGATAATCTTCTGAATTTCCACTAGGTCTGTAACAGTTACACCCTTTTCATTCTTTTTTGCTTGTATTTGAATTTTTTCTTTCTTCTTTTTGATGACGTTGGTGAGGGGCTTATCAATTTTATTTAATCTTTCAAAGAACCAGCTTTTTGATTCGTTAATTCTTTGAACTGTTTTCTTCATCTCAATTCAATTAATTTCTGCTCTAATCTTTATGATTTCTTCCTGTCTTTGGGCTCTGGATTTGGTTTGCTCTTCCTTTTCTAGATGTTGGAGGTTCAACATTAGGGTGTTTATTTGTTCCCATTCTGTTTTCCTAATGTGTGAGTTCACAGCTATGAATTTCCCTCTGAGAACTGCTTTCATCGCATCCCATAAATTCCGATAAGTTGCGGATGAATTTTCATTGAATTGTAGATATTGTTGAATTTCTTGTTTAATTTCATCTGTGACCCATTGGTTACTGAGTAGGGAGTCATTTAATTTCCATGTATTTAAGGATTTTTCTGGTTTCTTTTGTCATTTATTTCATTTCATTGCATTGTGTTAAGATAATATGCATAGGATAATTTCTGTTTTCTTGCATATACTTAAGCATGACCTATCTACTAGTATGTGATCTACTTTAGAAAATCATTGTGTGCAGCTGAAAAAAATGTATATTCCACTGTGGTTGGGTGGAACACTCTGTGTATGTCTACCAAGTTCATTTTTTTCAAGCTCTGGTTCAGTTGTGCTACTTCTTTGCTAATTTTTTGTCTGGTTGGTCTATCTATTTGGGATAAGGAGGTGTTATGGTCTCCTGTTAAGATTGTTGTATGGGATATTAGATCTTTCATGTCTGTTAAAGTTTGATATATTTGGGTGCTCCCATGTTTGGTGCATACATATTTATGATTGTTATTTCTTCCTCTTGAAATTTCCTCTAACTAGTATATAGTGGCCTTCTGTATTTCGTTTGATCATTCTTGGTTTGAAGTTGAGACTGTCTGAGATCAAGATTGCTACTCCCCCTCCTTCCCTCCCCAGCCTTCCTGCGGGGGCCGTGTCTTATTTTTCCCCTTTCCCCGCGCCCCTCCTTTTCTTTTCTTTTCCCCTCCCCCCCTTTCACCATTTCTCCTCAGAGGCTCTTCCCCTGGGCTGGGCTGAGCCAGTCTCAACCCCCGCCTCTCCCCTGTCCCCGCCACCCTATGGCGAGAGGGAGCCCCCTCTCCAAGGCTCCGGCGGCAGCGGCAGCAGCGGGACGGCAGGCTCAGGCCTGGTGTCTTCAGGGAACTGATTCGTTGACGACCCGGGCAGGAGCCTTGTGTCCCGCTGTGCACCGCGACCCCGGCTTGTCTCCCCTTCTCCCTCTTTGGCTGGTCTGGTCCTCTGCGCGCCCCAATGCCCGGTGGAAGGAAGGAGGAGGTAACACCCCAGATGCCCCTGCATCACCCCTGGGAGGCCTACAGCTCCACCAGGGAGGAAGAGGAGGAGGACACCAAAGAGGAGGTAGAGGTAGTTGCATCAAATTGGGTGACAGGCAGATCCAAAGGTTATCATGAAGTTTCCAGTCCCTTTGGAAAACCACAGATTGTCTTTTTTATTGGAAAAGTCAATCTCTAGGGAAGCCCAGATCTGGAAGGTGAATGTGCCGAAAATGCCTACAAATCAGAGTGTTTCTCCATCCCAGATAGATGAAGTAATTCATTGTCTAGCCAAACTCAAGTACCAATTCAACCTATACCCAGAAACATTTGCTTTGGCTAGCAGTCTTTTGGACAGGTTTTTAGCTACTGTAAAGGCCCACCCAAAATACTTGAGTTGTATTGCAATTAGTTGCTTTTTCCTGGCTGCCAGGACTGTTGAAGAGGATGAGAAAATTCCGGTACTAAAGGTATCGGCAAGAGGAAGTTTCTGTGGGTGTTCCTCTTCTGAGATTTTGAGAATGGAGAGAATTATTCCAGATAAATTGAATTGGAATCTTCACACAGCCACACCAATGGATTTTCTTCACATTTTCCATGCCATTGCAGTGTCAACTAGACCTCAGTTACTTTTCAGTTTGCCCACGTTGAGCCCATCTCAGCATTTGGCCAGCCTCATCAAACAGCTGCTTCACTGTATGGCCTGCAGCCAACTTCTGCAGTTTAAAGGATCCATGCTTGCCCTGGCCATGGTTAGCTTGGAAATGGAGAAGCTCATTCCTGATTGGCTTCCTCTTACAATTGAACTCCTTCAGAAAGCACAGATGGAGAGCTCCCAGTTGATCCACTGTTGAGAGCAGGTGGCACATCACCTTTCTACTCCACAGTCTTCCCTGCCTCTAAATTCCGTGTATGCCTACCATTCCCTCAAGCACACCCTGGTAACCTGTGACAAAGAAGTGTTCAGATTACATCCCTCCTCTGTCTCAGGCCCAGATATCTCCAAGGACAACAGCAAGCCAGAAGTGCCAGTCAGAGGTACAGCAGCCTTCTACCATTCTCTCCCAACTGCTGGTGGGTGCAAGCACGCCTCTGCTGAACGCAAAGTGGAGGAAATGGAAGCAGATGACTTCTATGATGGGATTAAACGACTCTATAATGAAGACAGTGCTGCAGAAAGTGTAGGTTCTGTGTTTGGCACTGATTTATCAAGGCAAGAGGGATATGCTTCCCCTTGTCACCTTTGCAGCCTGTTATTGTTATGTAGTTTCAACATGTGTTACCTTCCAGTGCAAACAAAGATTGCCTACTTTGGGAACAACCTGTAAAACTAGGAGAGGCTATGGAGGAATGTGTACTTTATCAGGCTGATTTGAAGTGAGCCAGAAAAAAACACACCCTCATTTACTTACACAATTAATTATAATTTAGCATTGTTTGAAAGCAAAAAATATTTACCAAAATATTTTTTGAAAGTAAATTTTTTGTAGTATGTCAATTTATGCTCTTTTGTGCTAAAATGTAGTTTGTTCCATTTCAAAAATTGTTTGAAAAATTCCAAAATTAACAGCTGTAAGCCCTTTCCCCCAGCCTTGTGATTTTTCTTTTTCTTTTGGTTTTTTATGGAATGCTTAATGAATTTTATGCTCATTGACCTATGTTTTCTACCTTCCACTGGATAGGTACTTCCCTCATCCCCCCCATAGCAAAATTAGTGTGACAGCCATGTTTATTCCATGATTTAGATTCCATTTAGTCTGGAAAATATACTTTGGAATTGTCCAGATGAATCAGAAGTGGTAAGAGAAAAAGTTCTCACATTATCACTTGATTTTGTGTTTGTCTCATTTTAGGTTTTAGAGTTTAAAAACAAAACAACCATATTTTATCTTAAACTTTAAAATAGCATATAACTAGAACACTTATGATTTCTTAAAAGCATTTTTGACATTTGTATAAAGGGATTTGTGACAAAATTAATATATCCAAGTGCTCACCAAAGAAATGTAACAGAATTAGATTTTTGTAACTGATCTGTTTCCACTCATTTATAATCAGTAGGAGACTGTCTAGATGTTGGGGCAGCTCTGTGATTTGCATAACATGTAATTCAGTACCCTCCTTTCTGTTAGGATGTTAAGATTTTTCTGATAAAGATTATGCCCCATCTCCCAACCTACCCATGCTTCTCGTAATGACTATTGGATCTTGGGCTCCCTTTGTAGTCTGAGGAAGGTATTGTAGTCAGAGCCATGCACTGATGATAAAAGCCTCTGGTAGCAATAAAAAGTTGTCCTAAAAAAAAAAAGATTTCTATCCCTGCTTTTTTCTAAGTTCTGGGGCATGTAGTATTGTTTTCCATCCTTTGATTTTCAGCTTGTGAGTTTCTTTATGCGTTAAATGTGTTTCTTGTATACAACATATTGTTGGGTTTTGTTTCCTAATCCACTGTGCCAATCTATTTCTCTTAATTGGTGAATTGAGTCGATTTACATTGATGGTTATTATTGAGATGCGTTGACTTATGATTGACATGTTATTTGAATGCTGTTTTGTAACCGTATTTTCTCCTGTGTTTAATTATTTGTCCTGTTTAGTGGGTTTCTTCTGTTCTCATTGGTGGAGTTCTGATCATTTTGGTCCCTCTCTAGAACATCTTTCAGTAGCCTGTGTAGGATTGCTTTTGCCATCATGAAATTCTTTAGTTGTTCTTTGTCATGAAAGTATTTCACTTCTCCATCAAACTTGAAAGAGAGTTTTGCAGGTTATAGTAGTCTGGGTTAGAATTTGTTTTTGTAGAGGATTTGAAGTACTCTGCTCCATGCTCTTCTTGGCTTCATGGTTTGTGGAGAGAAGTTAGCCATAATTCTGGTGAGTTTTCCTTTGAATGTGATCTGCTTCTTTTCTCTAGTGGCTTCCAGTATGATATTCTTGTGTTGGATTTCTGGGATCTTGACTATTATATGTCTTGGTGGGTTTTTAATTGAGTTGAAGTCATTTGGAGTTCTGTATGCTTCAGTTACATGAGTATCAGATTGTTGCCTCATATTTGGGAAGTTTTCTGCTATTACTTCTGCCTGTATTCTTTTTATATCTTTTGTATTGACTCCTTCATTCTCATTGATGCCTATTAGTCTCACATTGTTCATCTTTGCATCGTCTTGCAGGTGATGAATTATTTTTTCCTGCATCCTAGTTGTTTTTAAGAGATCCTTTCTTACATTTTCACTAGCTTTACCAGAATCTTCAAGATCTGAAACTCTATCTTCACTTTCGCTCAAATGGTTTTCAGGCTTTTAATTGAGATTTTAAGGTCCTTTACATCTCTTTGACTCTGCTTCGTGCAATCTATTTCTTTCCTGTATTCCTCATTCAAGGAGTCCATCTTTTTTTAATCTCCTTTATGTTTTTTATCATTGTCTTCTTTAGAAGTAGTTATTAATTCTTTTTTTAAAAGAATTACATTTTTATTTTATTTTGTTGAAAAACAAATATCAATGAGACAGCTTCCAAGCTGATTATGGCGCCAACATTTTCAATAATTAATGCATTGCACATTGTTATCTTCTCAGTGGTCATCCACAGCACAAGAAGCAGCCAGGACATCCCATCCAAACACTCTTACTAAAAATCCATCCTCTCACTGAACCAAGTGAAAGCAACCATACATTTATCCTAACTATTCTGCATATACAAATACAAAATGGTCCTTCCTCTGTATCCCCCATCTCCCATTCAGTACTGTCAGAGATAGGTATTCTATTGGCATTTAAATATTATAGGTTCTTGAATTCAGCAAAACAATCCAACACAGTCCAGCAGTCCACAATTGTAGTGGGTTATCCGCAGTTGTTGACGAGAGCCTTTAACAGCTTAGCATATTAATATGGCTTTACTTTACTTTATTTTAAGTTTTTCTTAACTATATTTGATGTTTTTATTTTTTTATTT
>NW_004524594.1:24193686-24197253 GCF_000260255.1 Octodon degus | reverse complement strand
CTCTCCACACACTCACCGGACCTGGGCTAGGACTGGGTCTCATGGCTTTACTTTATATACCTCATTTTTATACTTTTCTGCTGGATGGTTAAGACCAAGACAAGACCTATATAACAAGAAATGTAACTTCTGCATCTGATAAGGTCAGTCAAGTTCCCTCAGGATTTATACTGTAACCCTGTACTGCACTCTGTAGATTCTTTGTGAGTGTCAGCCATGTGGATGAGTCATGGCTATTGCTTGACCAATTTGCTCTCTGTGAAACCCTGAGAGAATGTTTCCTCTCCATGTGCCTCTAATTAGGCACACTATATATCATTGATCACATTCCTCTGTGTCTCCATAATCTCCTTAATCAGAAAATTTGGGACACAACTGAGTTACATGATGTCACAGTACAGGTTCTCCTATGTCCTCAGTCTTCACTAACCTTGAAAGGCTAGGGCTAAAATGTTGGCACATGTGTAAATATCATATAGTCTCTCTAGTGTAAGAAATCAAAAGAAGAAATACAAATAGAAAGGCACAGCCCAAGTAAAAAGAAAGTGAGAACTTGAGGACTGGACAATGAGGAGAGAGTAAGGAGAAAAGCTGGAAAGGGACAAAGCCATACACTTGTAAGCACAAGATGGGCAAGGCAATGATCTTGAGAAACATCAGCAGGTTTTTGAAACTAACAGTTAATTGGTAGGATTGTCAACCTGACTAACTATATATGCTGATACCTGTGAACCAAGGAACCACACTGAAGATAGCAATGTGTAACAGAAGGGTCATGCTTGGAATGCCTTTCATTCTGGTCTTCTAAATACACACTTCTTGTCATGACATACTAATTATTACCATATGTCTCACAAGTAAAAGGGTTTTTTGGTTGTTTTTGTTTTTGTGTGTGTGTATGTTTGGATTTTTATTTTATTTTATTTTCTGTATTTTTAGGGAATAGTCTACAGGGTGTTCAGAGTCTCACCACTAGATAGAACATGTAGTGATCCACCTGTTGTTAATTCTTTTACTGCAGAGTTTTTTACAGATTGGGTTTCCTCTTTATGTTTCTGTATTTGATACTTTAGTACAGGTGCTATGAATTTCGAATTTTCTTTTTTTCATTTCAGACACTAATTCTGCTTTGAATTCCTTTAAACCTTTCTGTAGTTGCTTATTTACTTCCGACGCTATTAATTTATGTATTTCAGCTAAGCTAATGTCCACTGCACTTGTTCTGGTTGTGCATTGTGTTTCCTCCATATGCTTCTGCATTTGATTCTTAAGTTAAACTACTATAAATTCAGAGTTTTCTTTTTTTTTTTTTTCCAGAAATTGATTCTGCTTTGAGTTCCTCTATATCTTTCTGCTGTTGTTTATTTACTTCTGACGCTATTGATTCATTTATTTCAGCTGAGCTACTGTCCTCTGCACTTGTTATGGGTGGGCTTGAGACCTGAGATTGCATTTTGCTCCTTGTCTTTATCATTTTGTTTAACACTGACCTCTGGCCTTTGGTGTAGAGCTTTGGTGCAATTATGTTATCACTTAATGAAATTCAGGTACTGATATACCAAGTTCTAGTTCATGCAGTTGTGCCTGTCTTGGGTTAGGCTACTGTACCCAGCTCCTTACTGTTGTTGCCTTTGGAGATGGGCCTGCTGTACACCTCTGGTAAGATGATCTGTTCCTGGATTAGCTGTGTGGTTTTGACCCTAGTCTCACTGCAGGGACTTTAGCTGCAGGGTTTTACCTCAAGCCTGTATTCTAGGTCGGGGCTGGTTCTGGAGAGGTATGAGGAGAGAGGGTGAGAGAGACCATAAGCTATCCCACACACTCACCAGTCTTGTGTTTTGGTGGGTCTGCAGGACTTCCAAGAGTGTGGCAGAAGTTCTTACTCAGATGGCGGGCTGTGCTGGGTCTGGTCGGGTGGCAGAGGTCTGGAGAATGCGAGGAAGTGCCTCTCTTTATGCGGCAGGCCTGGGCCTGGAGCAGTCGGCAGGTGCAGGACAGAGCAGAAGCTCTCTCCCACACTCTCAGGGCCTGGGGTTGGTCGGAGATGGAGGGCCCAATACATGTCAGCAGAAGTTCTCACTCAGAGGGCAGGCTGCATTGGGTCTGGTGGGCTGTGCTGGGTCTGGCCAGGCAGGGGAGGTCTGGAGAACGTGGGGAAGTGCCTCCTTCATACCACGGGCCTGGGCCTGGAGTGGTGAGCAGGCGCAGGAGAGAGCAGAAGCTCTCCCCCACACTCACAGGGCCTGGGGTTGGTCGGATATGGAGGGCCCAAGGTGCGGCAGAAGTTCTTGACGTAAGGTAACTTAGGAAGAAACACGCAGCAATGTTGCACATCCAGGAAGCCAATCCTCCTGCAGTGTGAAACTACAAGCTATGCTCTCAGTCATTCCACTGCTTGTCTCCACACCTCTGCTTGTCTTGTCCAGCATTTCTCTCTCTGACTTTTGTCTTGTGAAGTGTGACACAAAGGAGGCTTTACCCTAATGAAGGGAAAATATGCACACTAGAGAACATCCTGTTTTTCTTGAAGCAATTTCCTTGACAAACCCTGTGCAACGGAGCAGAACCTACATACAGTAGGAGCTTGGAGACTTGAAACTCATGAAAATCTTGCAGGAAAAAAACACCTGCAAACTATAAGACTCAAATGATGCAATGATACACTAAGTCACAGGCCAGTGAAGGAAGAGAACATTTTACTAGGATGAGGCACAGTGTGAAAAATATTTCCTGCCCCTGAAAAACATAAGAATTAACTCCAAAGGTGCTGAGGTGAATCTCTGAAGTTCTTGAGAAGAGTTAGACTAAAGTGTTAGAAAGCTGCTGAAGGAACACAGCCTTCCTTCTTCTAAGCTTTGACCAGGTTCCAAAGTACAGCTGAAGATGCTCCTCTGAGGTCACACCTCTGTGTGTGCTGTCCAGAGATGGCCTCCTGCTGCCCGACATGTGAGTCAAGGGAGAACAAGCTGCCCCCGGTAGTCGAGATGGCCACAGATTCAGGCTCTGTCTGCTGGGTGATTGGCACTGGGAGGCCCTAACGGATCTGAGTCACTCCTGAGGTGAGGGCTGACAACCTTCTGAGACATCGGTTGTACAGTTTATCTGAAAAGGGATTTTGGTTCTATTACAATCTTTAAAGTACCAAAAATAACCAATTGCTAACTGAAATCACAGGTCTAGCAAAAATGCCTTTCCAAAATGAAGTGAGATAGATATGCTTTCAAATGAGGGCTATTGGAAGAATTCCAGGCAGTGCTGCTTGAGGCAGAGGTGAAAGGAATGGAAGCCTGAAGAGCAGTGATATCAGAAGAGAACCTGAAAATTTAGCAATGGGCTTAAAGATAGTGGAACTGGTTACTATGTGAATAAATATAATACATTTAAATGTATGTGATTAAAAAGAAAAAAGAGGGCTGGAGAGATGGCTCAGTGGTCTAAAGCACCTACTTAGAACAAGCTTAGCAAAGCCTCAGAGACCACGGTTCAATCCCCCAGCACCACATGCCAGCCAGCCCTGCCCCCTGGTGGGCTGAGCTGGCCACACACACACACACACCACTCTCTCTC
>NW_004524594.1:24189235-24193421 GCF_000260255.1 Octodon degus | reverse complement strand
AAAGAAAGAAAGAAAGAAAGAAAGAAAGAAAGAAAGAAAGAAGAAAGAAAGAAAGAAAGAAAGAAAGAAAGAAAGAAAGAAAGAAAGAAGAGAAAAGAAGAGAAAAGAAGAGAAAAGAAAAAAGGAAAAACTGTCCAGGGGCTTTTGATGAATGTAAATACTACATATATGGTGAGTGTACTATAAGGGGAGTGTGTACAGGGTCTTATATGATAAAACATCTTTTAAGTGCTCACTTCGGCAGCACATATACTAAAATTGGAATGATACAGAGAAAATTAGCATGGCCCCTGCCCAAGGATGACACGCAAATTCGTGAAGCGTTCCATATTTTTATCACTGGGCTTCTTTTTCTCATACCATGTTCTTTCCCCATTTCCTTACATTTTTCTTTGATTGTTTTAAAGTTGGATTTCTTTTTCTACCAGTTCAGATCTGAGGCAATTTTATGATCCAAATTACCTTATCTAACACTTTTTTTGAGGTTTTACTAAAAATCAGTTACATTTCTTTTTCATAATCCAGATGTGTAAAAAGGAGCTATAATTTTGTGTTTAATTGGTTGCTTGAGTTTCTTAAAGAAAAATGTTGTTTTTGACTCTTGGAGTCAACATGGTAAAACTACTTTTGAGATGGTGATGTAACAGTAGAAAAGCTAAGGAATTCCTGTAAAAAGAAAGCTGGGTGGAGGATTTACTCTAGGTATCACTGGATTAGAGTGAATTTAGCATTAGCTAGAACTGTATTGAGTTTTTTGGATAATAAAGAGATTTCCATTTTTATCTTGGAAGAACTAGTGGTAACATATCCAAGAACACTAGGTTTATGATACATAATTTATGAGGTTGGTGGGTCCACCCCCCCCCCACTTTCCCCTGGTAAAATATCACTAATGAATTCCATATATTTGGATACTATGCCAGCCATATAATCAGATTTATTTAATTGGGGTGGGAAGCAGACGTGTTTACTTTAGAAAAAATGAAAAAGACAAGATTTATAAGATAAATATTTGAAAGCCGTATACTCTGGCCAACTGTTATCAGTTGGTATTTCTGTAAGACCAGAATACTTTAAACCTGATTTACTAGACCTGGGAATTTTCAACACGGTCTCTAATTACTAACTCAGAGAAATAGGTGTAAAAACGTTAGGCAGCCTTTCAGACCTTTTTCACCTTGGATGAAGGTATGACTTAAAAGATAATTACATAGGAGGATTAATAGGAAATCAGAGTTTGAAATAAAACTTGGCCCACTTTGCATACACTCTTCTCACTTGACATTTTAGCTACGTAATATGTACTTTGAGTATAGCATCAAATTTTAACAAATAAAGACAAAAATCATATCAGTAAAATACTAAAAAGCTCATTTTTATATTTGTTTTAGATGTTTTAAATAGTTTCAATGGCTTAAAAATGACGATTTAAAATGTTGCTTGTAATACAGTTTTGCCTGCTAAATTCTCCACTTTTTGTAACCTGTTTTATTTCTTTGGGTATAAAGCGTTTTTGCTTAGTATTGTGATCTTGTATATGTTTTGTCCCAGTTGTATAGTAGTGTTTCAGTCCATCATCCAGCTTTGGCTGCAGAAATCATGCAGCTGTGAAGACTTGCCTTTGTTTCTGTTAGACTGCTTTTCAGTTCTGTATTTAGTATTTTAAGTACTGTAGAAAAGATGCCACTTCTTCCTTTAATGCTGTTTTGTAATATATATAAGGACTGGAGTTGTGTTTTTAAAGAAAAGCATTCAAGTATGACAATATACTATCTGTGTTTTCACCATTCAAAGTGCTGTTTAGTAGTTGAAACTTAAACTATTTAATGCCATTTAATAAAGTGACCAAAATGTGTTGTGCTCTTCATTGCATTTTCACAGCTTTTATTTAAAAAAAAATCTTTTAAGAGAGAGAAAATAGTAAAAAAATTATTACAAATGATACAGAAATTCACTACACAAAATGATAGGAATTCAGCCACTGTTGTTACACTGTAGATTGTTGTCTTCATGTTTTACGTGAAGCCATAACATCCCAACTTTCAGTAGATGGGGATGAATTACAAACTCCATACCCCTGTATCAACCACTAAAGTGTTGATAAACTGAGTAAAAGAAGATTAATGGATCAGTAGAATGCTAAAAACAATGAAATAATCAAAAGGACATGGGAAGTGAGGAAGTACACAAGAGCCACTCTTCCCCTCTTTTCCTTCCTCCTACCCTCCCTCCCTTCTTCCCTCCTTCCCTCTTCCTCTCTCTGATGATCATGAGACTGAACCCACAGGCTTCTCACTGGACTACATCCCAGTCCTCTTTATTTTCAGTTTGAGACAAGGTCTTCCTAAGTCACTAAATTAAACATTCTGGACGTAAACTTGTGCACCATTTTGCATCCACCTCCTGGGGGCTGGGATTAAAGACCTGTGCCATCAAGTCTGGCTACCAACAAATTATAAAGGCAATAAACAAAGAATATCAAAAAAGGTTAATAGTGTTTGGGGGTGGGAAAGCAAAGAAAAATAAAATATGAGAATTAGAAGGCTGCAGTCAAAGAAGAGTAATGAGAAGAAATTTATTTATTATTTTTAATAGGCCAATTTCAATAATTAGTACATTGTGCATTCTTATTATCTTAGTGGCTATCCATAGTACAAGAAGTAGACAGAATATCATGTCCAAATACTATTTGTACAAATCTTTCTTTTCAATGAATTAAGCGAACGTAGCTGTATATCTATCCTAACTATGCTGTATATGCAAATACAAAATGGTCCTTCCTTTGTATACCCTTTTGTTTAGTCCTGTCAGAGATGTGTATTCCATTGGCATCTAAATACTATAAGTGTGTGAATTCAAACAAACAATTCAACACAGTCCACAGTCCACAATAGTAGTGGGTTATCCGCAGAAGTTGTTGACTTGAGCCTTTCACAGCTCAGCATGTTAATATGGTTTTACTTTATATACCTCATTTTTATACTATTCTGCTGGTTAGTTAAGACCAAGATAAAGCAAGACCTATGTAACAAGAAATATAACTTTTGTATCTGATAAGGTCAGTCAAGTACCCTCAGGATTTATCCTGTAACCTTGTACCACACTTTGTAGATCCTTTGTTAGTGTCAGCCATGTGGATGAGTCACGGCCATTGCTTGACCAATTTGCTTTCTGTGAAAGCCTGAGAGAATGTTTTCTCTCCATGTAACTCTCTTTGGGCACACTATACATCATCAATCATGTTCCTCTGTGGCTCTATAATCTCCTTCATCAGAAAATTTGGGACTAAACTGAGTTACATGATGTTACAGTCTAGGTTCTCCTATGTCCTGAGTACTCACTGACCTTGAAAGACTAGGGCCAAAATGTTGGCTAACCTTGCTGTGCTTCTTTTTCTTTCATTTTTGATCAGCAAACTTAGGTTGTTAATGCTCCAGAAGAGAAGCTCATTATTACCCTGGAATATAAGCAGTTCAATTTACCTCAGATATTTGTCTAAATATCAAACATCTTAGGCATAACATGGAAAGGGTATTTTCCATCAAGTATTAATATGTTAAACTTTAAGTCCCTACAGAATATGAAGGAAAAAATAATTTTAAAAATACGAATAAACACATATTTTTACACAGAAATTTAGAAATCTAATCATATACAGCATTACAGCAGGACAGTCATGTGATGATTTTTTTTTCTTGCCTTATTTTCATTTATTACTCTTTATTTAAAAAAAGAACAACAAAATTTACTTGAAAGACCATATGGTATAATTGATATGTCATGACAAGAATTACATATTTAGAAAACTAGAATGACAGGCATTCCAAGTATGACTCTTGTATTACACATTGCTATCTTCAGTGCAGTTGCTTGGGTCACAGGGATCAGCATATATAGTTAGTCAGGGTGAGAATCCCAACAATAATACTCCATTGTGTAAAAATACCACATCTTTTACATCCATTTCTCAGGTGATGGTCATCTTGATTGTTTCCAAGATTTGGCTATCACAAATTGTGCTGCTATAAACATAGGCACACATATATCACTAAGATATGATGTTTTCAGATCCTCTGGGAAAATTCCCAGTAGAGGAATAGCTGGTTTACATGGGATTTCCAGTCCAAATTTTCTAAGGAGTCTCCATACTGATTTCCATAATGATTGCACCAGTCTACATTCCCAC
>NW_004524594.1:24183202-24185614 GCF_000260255.1 Octodon degus | reverse complement strand
CACCAGCATCTTCAAGATCTGAAACTCTGTCTTCACATTCACCTAAACAGTTTTGCAAGCTTATGATTGAGTGTTTAATTTCTTCTATATCTCTTTGACTCTGCTTCATGCGATCTATTTCTTTCCTGTATTGTTCATTCAAGGAATCTGTCATTTTTCTAATCTTCTCTATTTTTATCAATATCTTCTTTAGAAGCAGTTATAAATTTTTTCACTGCAGTGTTTTGTTTTTTTTTCAGATTCGGTTTCCTCCCTAAGTTTCTGTAGTTGCTTTTTTACTTCAGATGCTATGAGTTCTGAGAGTTCTTTATTTCAGAAAAGAATTGTGCTCTGATTTCCTCTATATCTTTCTGCTGTTGCTTATTTACTATCGATGCTCTGAATTCATGCATTTGAGCCTAGCTAGTGTCCTCTGCACTTGTTCTGGGTGGACTTGGGTTCTGAAGTTGCATTTTGTTCCTTCTCATCATTTTGTATAGGACTGTCTTCTGACCTTTGTTGTAGATCCTTGCTGTAGTTATAATCTTCACATGTACTAAAGTTCCAGTGCAGCTCTACAAAGTTTGGACTTATCCAGCTGTGCCTGGCTTGGGTCTGGCTGCTGTGTTCAGCTCCTTACTGCTGCTGCCCTTGAGTGTGAACCTGTTGTGCCCTTGTGGCAAGATGTTCTGCTCCTGGACTAGGTGGGTAGATCTATCCTCTACACTCTCTGCAGGGATTGCAGCTGCAGGGTTACACCCCAGGTATGTGTGCCAGCCCTGAGCTGTGCCTGGAAGGGGCAAGGTGGAGTAGGAGTGAGAGGAAGCTCTCCCTCACTCTCACTGGGTGTGGGCTAGGACTCGGTCTGGGGGTTCCCGGAAAGCGGCAGAAATTCCTAGGCGGCGGGTGGGGTGGGGGAGGTGCTGCAGAATGGTGGGGTCATCCCAAGTGGGTGGGAGAGGGTCTCGCCCACACAGCACCTGGTCTGGGACTGGTCCCGCCTGGCGCAGGGTAGCAGGAAGCTCTCCCACACACTCACCGGACCTGAGCTAGGACTGGGTCAGGCATTTACTTTAGATAGGAAGAAGTCAAGTTGTTTTTATTCATGTAAGAAATTTTGACTAGTACAATAGTCAATGGCATCTACAAATGGAAAGCAAATTTTAAAAATACAAATATCCTTACTGGAACTAGTGGGAGTGTTTGGCAGAGTTGTGTTATACAAAACCAAGATATAAAAATAACCATATTTCTATAGACAAGTAATAATAACAAAATAAAATTTCAAGAAAATATGATACAGTAGGTTTAAAAATGTAAGATATTTATGTGGAAACAGTAAAAAAATTTCAAAATCTATGCACTGGAAACTACAATAAATTAGCACAGTGATATATCTTATCTTTGTTTCTCTTCCCTGCTTCCTCCACAGGCATTTCTCCCAAAGGCTTACTCCTGCCTCCATGCTCTACTAAGACACCATATTTTACTGATAAATTTAATGTTTGTAACTTGATAACTAAACAAAGGAGAATGCAAAAACTTAAATCATAAGGAAAAAAGACATTAAGATTTAAAATTCTGTCTCTACTTTGCCCTTTAATTATTCTTGCAATGGAAAACTTTGTACAGAAATTATAAGCAACTTCACAGCAGGAAGTAGTATCTGGCTGAGCAACTACTAACTGAGATTTCAAGTGGTTAACCAAGAGATAATTAACACTTTTGGAATATGTGGAAAGTATTTATTAGAGACTATCAACAATAAAACCAGGCCAGGGAGATAGCTCAGTAGAATAAGCATTTGCCTGGCAAGTGCAAGGCCTGAGTTCAATCCCTGGTTCCAAAAAAAACACAGTACAGCCAAAAGAAACTTACTGAGTCTTACTTAAATATTTGGGTACCCATATTGATAGTACCTCATTTCTAAGTCAGTAGTATGTGAAAGGCAGAGATTTCTTGTTATCAAACATGATGGACAGTATGTTAAAGAATATATTTGTAGGGTGAGTGTGGAGCGGGGGTCGGGGTATGAAGTCGGGGGGGCTGTGTCCCGGGGGGCCCGCACGGCCGGCGCTGAGCAGCCCCGGGACCGGGGGCCAGGGGCGCGCAAGGCTCCTGTGCCTCCGCACTGTGGGGGGAAGAAGGGAATTTAAACTTCTGAAGAGCGTGCCTTCAAACCAAAGAAGACAACTGCCAGCCCGGGGTCATCTGAAGTTGACTGGCTCCGGGGACAGTTAGAGGTCGCTGCTCAAGCATAAGTTTTCTTAGGACCACTACCGAGATGTTTGATGTAAAAGCTTGGGTGGAATATGTAGTGCAATGGGCTGCAAAGGACCCGTATGGTTTCCTTACAACCGTTATTTTGGCCCTTACTCCACTGTTCCTAGCAAGTGCAGTCTTGTCCTGGAAATTGGCCAAGATGATTGAAGC
>NW_004524594.1:24179836-24181992 GCF_000260255.1 Octodon degus | reverse complement strand
TAAACACTGCCACTTTCTTAGAGATGAGTTTTTGAGTAACGCTGATTTAAAACTTGCAGTAAAAATGCCAAGCACTGCAATACCTTGCAAGCATTTTTTTTCTTGTGCTAAAACTGAAATATTTCACAGTTAAAGTGTCCAAGTTAATATTCCGAGTTAAAATGTATTATCGGATAGTTTGCTCATTATATAGATAATACTTGTTTTCTGTTCCATTCTTTGTTTTAACTTTCATGGTAATGACGTCCTGTACTTCTGGTTAGACAGGTTGAGGTGAAGATTACTACTCTGTTTTTGTTTAAGGAGCTCTGAAAGAGTTCACATGTAAGCCATACTGCCTAAGTGATAAAGACCTAAAAGTAGGAAAAATTTGGTTGGACATAATAGTAATTGCATGAACAAGATAAATTATTTTAAAATAAGGATGTGCTATAGTTAGGTCTAGAATAAAAGATTTTTCAATTATTAACTTTAACCAGAACTTTTGACTATTAAACATGACTTTTCTAGATGAATGATCCAGTAATTTTATTTACTGTAGCATTTAAGTAAATGCTACAGTATTTTTGTTTACTGCACCTCTGGTGATACATTGTAAGTTAGTCATTATCCAACAGCTCTAATTTAAAAATGAAATATAAAATAAATTTGATACATATATATATACATATACATATATATATATATATATTTGTAAACATTGCTGTTGTAGAATGCATGATGGAAACTCGGAAAGACAGATTCATTGCATTCATTAACTGTTTTGATTGGTTCCAGAGCTGGAGGGTCTTCATGACTGATTTTATTCTCACTTGTTTGCAAATTTCTAGAGCATTTCTACTCTGCACAATAATTTTATATGTGGAATCCCATGTAAATTTTATATAATAATATTTTAATGATAAATTTCAACATCCTCTGAATAAGACTTAATTAATTCTAACTGGCTTATGTCAGGTATATCTACCCCTATGCCCTGTATGTCCTCAACATAATCACTTCTGTTTTCCTCTGATCAAAATGGAGAATTGCTAAGGTACTTGTCATTATTGTAAAGGGCAGCCTTCTCTTTCTACTTGTCCCTTCTCATGACAAGTAGAATAATTAAGGACAAGATCAAACCCTGCATAAACACTGTAGAGATCTGACAAGGGACCTCATAGCGAGGAAATATCTTTGGTGAACTTTTGACCTACTCCACAGCATAATCTTCACCATGTGTTTTTATAATGTCATCAAAATCCTGCCTTGATTTAATGATTTCCTTATGGTACCAAATAGATATTAGCACAGAAGCCCATGAGACAGCTGCAAAATCCATTGTTCTAGTTCTATATTCCTTTGCTATGTACTATTGAAATAATATTGTGGTAAACTTGACCTATCCTATGTTAGACACTATCAAGCAAAGAGTTATGCTCATCAGCTAGTTTTGCTCTATGTTCCAAGAAATCCATTTCTTCTGATTATTGAGGAACAGCAAATTAAAGCAGGCTTCCATTCTGTGGCATGTGGAAAGTAGAGTACCATATACTCATAAGAAAGTCTTCATTCCGGAGTGAGACGACCCAGGCTGCAGGATCCTGAATAGAACCAGAGCGCAGGCCCAGCGAGCAAGTGAGACCACCGGGCTGCGGGATCCTGAATACACTCAGAGCGCAGGCCCGGCAAGTGAGTGAGACGATCCGGGCCGCCGGATCCTCATTCGACCCAGGCTGCAGGCCCAGCAGTGAACTCTTCAGCAGAACTCCCTGCAAAGAGGCTAGAGACAAGACCCACCCAGCTGATTCAGGAGCAGAACATCTTGCCAGAGTGAAACAAAGGGTTCAACTCTAAGGCCTGCAGCAGAAAGAAGTGGAGCAAACAGCCAGAACCAAACAACACCCACCTAGAGGAATCTAATTTCGGAACTAAAAAATGTAGTGGTAACTATAATCAAAGAAGTACTAAGTGCTTCTAAAGAATACACTGATAAAAAAATAGAAGAGAATATAAAAATGATGGAACCCTTGAATAAACAATTTACAAAAGAAATAAAATGTATGAAACAGGTTCAAAGTGATATACAGGAAATTAAAACCTCAATCACAAGCTGGCAAAACCATTTGCATGAAAGTGAAAATAGACTTTCTGACCTGAAAGACACCATTGCAGCT
>NW_004524594.1:24168898-24170674 GCF_000260255.1 Octodon degus | reverse complement strand
CAGTTAAACAGAAGACCCAATGCTATTTTGGGCTACTGGACTCTTTTAGAATATTGTGCTCAGTTTACACACCTATAATATTCAATAACGGAACTTAGAAAATATGGGGTATACAGATGAATGTCCCTTTTGTATCTGTGTATTCAAAGTGGTTAGGATAGATATATAGTTGCATTCTCTTAATGAATAGAATTATATGTTCTAATGGTGTTTGTAAATAGGATATCAAGTCTGCATCTTACACAGCAATTAACCACTAAGAAGAATTTATGCAGTGTGTTATTTGTTGAATATCTACTTCCAATTTGATTTGAAACTGTCTCATTGCTATCAGTTTATCAATAAAATTTTGAAAGAGAAAAAAAGTTTCTAATGCTAGGAGAATATATCATATGATACCTTTTAAATAAACTTTTAAGTCAAAGATATAGTATAAATCTTAGAACAAAAATTAAGATTAAGCAATATTCAGAAAATTAAATACTAATTAATTAAAAATTAAATGTTTCAAAACAATTGAACTAAGAAAAAGTTTTCATGATAGCAAAGAAATACTAAGAGTAAAACACAAGATAAATACTGCGATGGCAAATAAATTACCAGCACTTCCAACAATTTGAGGATAGTCTATTGCACAAAGTTCTACTGTGTTGTGGACATGCATAATGACCATGACAGTTACTGGTGACCAGGTGTCACTTGTGGGACAGCTATTTCTTTGAAATCCACTCTGTAGACTCCCATGGAATCATGACCCATAGGGTAGAAGAGAAATCCATGTGTATTGTGTGCTGATGGAAATATTGTGCTGCTGAACACAAAAGAGTAACTAAAGACTACTATTATATACCTCTTATTCTCCTGTGTTTGTTTGCCCTATTTGGTGGGTTCTTTCCATTCTCATTCATGGGGCTGTGATCAATTTGCTCCCTCTCTAGAACATCTTTTAGTAGTCTGTGTAGTTTTGGCTTTGTCATCATAAAATTCTTCAGTTGTTCTTTGTCATGGAAGTATTTCACTTCTGCATTATTCTTGAAAGAAATTTTTGCAAGGTGTATCAGTCTGGGTTGGAATTTTTCTTGCAAGACTTGCAGTACTTTGCTCCATGCTCTTCTTGACTTGATGGTTTGTGAAAAAAATAGCTGTTATTCTGATGTGTTTTCCTTTAAATGTGATCTGTTTCTTTTCTTTAGCGTTTTTTAGTATAACGTTCCTATGCAGCATTTCTGGGATCTTGATTATTGTATGTCTGGGTACGGTTTTAATTGGGTTGATGTAATCTGGAGTCCTATATGCTTCAGTTACCTGAACATCGTATTGTTGCCCCATATTTGGGAAGTTTTCTGCTATTACTTCTGCCCACATTCTTTTTATAGCATTTATATTGACTCGTTCCTTCTCATTGATGCCTATTAGTCTCATATTGTTCATCTTTGCATCATCTTGCAGGTATTGAATTACTTTTTCCTGCATCCTAGTTGTTTTTAAGAGATCTTGTCTTACTTTTTCATTAGCTGCAATGGTGTCTTTCAGGTCAGAAAGTCTATTTTCACTTTCACACAAACGGTTTTGTCAGCTTGTGATTGAGGTTTTAATATCTTGTGTATCACTTTGAATCTGTTTCATACATTCTATTTCTTTCCTAAATTGCTTATTCAGGGGTTCCATCATTTTTTACTCTGCTTTATTTTTTTATCAGTGTATTCTTTAGAAGCACTTAGTACTTCTTTGATTATAGTTACCACTACATTTTTTAGTTCTGAAATTATTTCTGAT
>NW_004524594.1:24167256-24167828 GCF_000260255.1 Octodon degus | reverse complement strand
ACACCCTGTAGACCCTTCCCTAAAATAGAAAAATAAAAAACAAAAATAAAAGTAAAATTAGAAAGGGTCAACATTAGAAAGAAAAATAAAAAGTGTCACCAAAATGAGACTAACAAATGTGTCAAGTAATGTGTTAAGATGTTAATAAAACATTAAAAATGTGGATATGAACACTAAAACAAAGTCAGTTGAAGCTCATGTCATTGTTGCTATTTCCTAATGCAAGTTATGCCTTGTTAGTATTTGAAACAAAAAGCATAAGGTAAAACAGTTTTCTAACATTAAAGAAAGTAATGATATAAAGGCAACTTAAGTTCCCATGTAAAAGTGTTGAAGTAAGTAGTAGACTTAGAATTTGAAATGTGTACTGTTAAAACTATCCTCTACTTATCACTAAATACTAAAGCAAAGATGTATTGGAAAATTGGGGAATTCCAGAAGGTGGCAGTGGAAGTCTATTGAATCTTATTTTGTAACTACCCTTTAGCTAGGAAGCCAGTACATCTTTCTCAATGGGATAAAACATAATAGGCAGCTACAAGAGTTAAAATATATAAATTCAATTTAAAAAT
>NW_004524594.1:24160710-24167154 GCF_000260255.1 Octodon degus | reverse complement strand
AAGAACCAGATTAAAAAATTTATTATAAGCCTAGAAATTGTAGGATCAAGAGTTGTTATGTAAAGGAATACTACAGATATCTTGACTGGAAAGTGAAGATACTACAGGTCTTGGTCAGTATTTTATCTGGCTACATTTTTAAAATACAAATGAATAACTTCTGTGTATATAAATTGAAAACCAAATGACAACTAAGTGTTGCCTCCAGGAAGCAGGAAACTTGTTTGTATCTTTAACACAAAAAGAATAGATAAAAAGCTGGAAAAATGAAGAAAGAAAAGAAAAAAAAGTGAAGGCTCTTTAGATAAACTGATTATGGATATAAACAGAAAATTCACAATTAAAAGTACTTGTTCTGGGTCAGCTAAATAGTTCAGTGGATTAAAGTGCCTGCAAGCAGGTGCAGAGGCTGGAGGTTTGATCTCTAGGCCTGCAGTGCTGGGCTCACCCCCGAGCATGCTGAGATGGTGATTGAGACTGGGTGCAGTTACACACTCCTATAATCCCAGCACTTGGGAGGCTGTAAACAGGAGAATCACTACAAGTCTGATCTAGTAGTGAGACCCTGAACACCTTGTAAACCCTTCCCTAAAATACAGAAAAAATAAAAATAAATAAAATAAAAGTACTTGTTCTGCTTTTCCAAGTTAACATAAAATTAGTGATGTTATGTTGCGTAGACTATTGGATAGAAGTTTGAATTGATAAATATACCTTATAAAATTTTAGGCTGGGGAAATAGCTTCACAGCATACCTGCCCAGCAAGCACAAGATCCTGAGTTTGATCCCCTGTACAGACAGAGAGAGAGAGAGAGAGAGAGAGAGAGAGAGAGAGAGAGAGAGACAGAGACAGAGACAGAGACACAGAGACAGACAGAGAGACAGAGAGAGACTTAAACTGCTCATACATTTAAGCTTATAATCCCACTTACTGATATTTTATTTAATAGAGAACTATGTTATGTGCATAATTGTATACAATAGAAAAAAATGAAGAAGGAAAAAATATATAAAAGTAACTTAAATGCCCCAAATAAGGGTTTTCCAGCATGACCTGATGTGATATTATAAAATTAGTAAAATCATGGTGGAGCATTTACAAACTTACATTACAAAAATGGTAGCATAATTCCTATACATAGCAACAAGAAAAAGTAGTGACTTACTAAATATTAAATATTTTTGAACTTCAAGGTTGTTATCTTTATGCTAGGAAATAAAAGTTCACCTGGAAATGCTGCCCACCAAGACCCCTGAAAATCTGAAACTCTGTATCTTATTTTGTGCGTGCTTTATAATTAACCAATAATGTGAGTGTTGCTGGTATTATCTCTATGTATTTCATTTATTCTGGTAAGAATAGATGTTTGAAGTTGCTATTTCATGCTACTGATGAGTTAGTCTAAAGGTGTAGTTCTCTTAGAGAAGAAAAGATTTTCATTTAAAAAATGAAAATTAGTCAGTTTGTATTTACATGTTAGCAAATAAGAATTCATCTTTTTATTATCTCTATTCTTAAAATAAGTTTGCAACTGCAACTGAACCAAGACTGGGAACTTTTAGCAGAGGTGGTTGGAAACTTGTTCAGAGGTATAATAGAGAATGATTCCCTGGTCGTATTGCAGAAGTTCAATAGACTTCACAGCTAGAAAGAGCCACAGTACAAGCAAGGGAAGTACTATTGCATCAAGAGACATAAAGTTTGTGTCATTAGTAAGTCATTTGAAAATTTCAATCAACAAATCACAGATCAGAGTTTTCTCTTTTTCTATAATGTGGTAAAACATTCATGGTTGAAATTAGAGACTCAAAA
Organism: Octodon degus; assembly: GCF_000260255.1. Lineage (NCBI taxonomy): Eukaryota > Metazoa > Chordata > Mammalia > Rodentia > Octodontidae > Octodon > Octodon degus. Next base: position 24,165,340 of record NW_004524594.1, on the reverse strand, counting down.
ATTGCATTGCCTCTATTAGAAATCATTTCTATTTGGTTGACTTCATTCTTATTATTCTTGCTTTTGTCAAATCAGTTATTATTAAAATTTATTGATTTATTCTTCACTACTGTCCTGTCAAGAAGTCCCTGACACTATGGTTATAAACCATCTCCTAAGTTGGATGCTCTTATATGGTTTGTGTCTAGTTGTTCCCCCCACCAAAGCCTCATGCAGTCACAAGGTAGCTTCTGGAGTTTGTGATTGATTCTTGATCCAATGCTGGGATTGCAGGTGAGTGCTACACCGTGGCCCTACGTGGGTAATCAGCATTGATGTGAGGAGGGGAGAGGGGTTAGCTATCTGCTGGCATTGTAGCCCCTCCCTTTGCTCTTCACTATTTGCCAATGCTATGTACTGCTGCTCTGAGCCATGTGCCACTCTGTCTTGGAGCCAGTTGAGTATGGACTGAAACCTCTACTAACTGTGAGATAAATAAAGCTTTTCTTCCTTAATTTTGGTTGTTGGATATTTTGTCCCAAAAACAAGAGGAGAATAAGTGAGACAGAATTTCATACCAGGAGTGGGGTCATTTGTATGACTACCTGATCATGTGAATTACAAGCTTTTTGCAATGACTTATGGGAACAGATAGGAAAGGTTCAGAGATGTCACCTACAAGAGAAGTACTTGAACAGCTTCAGCTGTTCTGTATGGGAGATTCTGGTCAGAGCTCAGAAGACAAGAAGACTGATAGAAATCCTGCCTGTAAAGACCAGGCTAGGGAGGTTTCTTTTGAAAAGAAGGATTGAATTGATTGTTGGACTCCAGATAATGTGTGTTATGGCTTGGCAGAAAGTTTGTCTGAATTTTGATCATGTCCAGATACTTTGCCTGAGACTGAGATTAAGTGTGGTGATTGATTAATCTTACAAAAGAAATTTCAAGGCAGTCAAATTTTGAGAGAGTAGCATGGATATTGGGGGGGGGCTTTTAATAAGATTTATGTTGAGAATCAAGAGCAAAGAACCCAGAAAGATGATTTAAAATATGAGTTTGGCCAGAAAGGAAGCTCCAATAAAGCTGTGGAATGAAAGGATAGAGCTGAGAGTATCTCCATTTCCTGAAAGGAACAAGAGAATTAAAAGGATGGCCAGAGGACATCACAGAAGGCAGCAGGTCTCCACCCTTTGCAGCCTCAAAACTGCAATGTATAAAGAATATGCTTTGAAAAGAAAGCTGCAGAGCACCATGTTTCAGAATGGAGGCGGTGGCCACAAAAAAATCCCAGAATGGCAGGTGAAAATTTGTTCCTGGGAATAGAGTCAGAGTGCTTAGCAATGTAGGCACTCAACCTATAAAGCCAAGAGAAGGAAGCCTGGCTACTGCTCCAGCTGGCAACAGACCTTGGCATCATTCATGTGGTGTTTATTTTAGGCCCATGCAAAATGCAGGAGTTCTGGGCTTAAAAAAATCCTCCACCTAGATTTCACAAGGCCTGGGATGCCAGGCAGTGTGCCTCTGAGAGGGAAGTGTGTAAAACTGTGAGAAGCCTACTCACTCAGAAGCTCAGAAACTTGTAAAATCCAGAAACATGGATCATTTAAGAGAAAAGAAAGGAGCAAAGCAGGCCTCAGAGAGAGGCTATGGGAGTTAAAACCAGCAGCAGAACAAAAAAGGGGATACAGATGAATGTTCATTTTGTACCTGTGTATTCAAAATGATTAGAATAGATATATAGTTACATTCTCTTAATGAACAGAGGGATTTGTTCTAATGGTGTTTGTAAATAGGATATCATGTCTGCATCTTGTACAGCAAAGAACCAGTAGGAAGAAAGTTTGCAATGTGTTAGTTATTGAAACTGTCATACCAATTTGATTTGAAATTGTCTCATTGCTACATGTCTCTCAATAAAATTATGGAAAAAAAAACCCCAGCAGCAGAGCCACAGAGCTCACAACCTGCCACAGATTGCTTTGGATGTTCCTCATGGAACTTAATGTTCACCCTTCTGGATTTTGGATTTGCTTTGGTTCAAATGCTTGGTACCGTGCTGTGTGTAGCTTTTAGAGTAGTAATGTTTATCTTGTGCCATTGAATGTTGGAAGTCTTTAACTTCATTTGTACAGGGGCTCATAGCTGAGTTTGACTTAGATCTTGGAGGAGACTAGGGACTTGGTCTTTCCAGCGATGCTGAAACTGCTAAGAATTTTGCAGCTCTTAGAGATGGACTAAAATGTGTTTTGCACAAAGGGATGTGCATGAGTCTTTGGGGAGTCCAGGGATGGAATGTTATGGTTTGTGTCTAGTTGTCCCTCAAAAGGCTCATGTAGTCTTATGGTGGATTCTGAAGTTTGTGGTTGATCGTTGTGGGAGTGGGCACTGCACCAACCCTGGGGCAGGTAATCTGCATTACAGTGTAAGAGGGGAAACAGGCTATCTAGCTGCCTGAGCTGCTTCCCCTCCCTTTGCTTTTGCTCTTTGCCACCATGAACTTCTGCTCTGAGCCATGTGCCCTTCTGCCTTGGAGCCAGATGAGTATGGACTGAACCCCCTACTAACTGTGCCTAAATAAACTTTTCCTTGGGCTAGTGAGATATCTCAGGGGTCTAAGCACCTGCCTGGCAAGCACAAGGACCCAAGTTTAATCCTTGGTACTACAGGTTGTGCAGGTCCCATACTGAGCCAGCCACCAAATCCAGGCAGGTGCACACCTGCAATCCCAGCACTGGGGAGGCTGAGACAGGAAGATCAGTATGAGTCTGAGCTGTGTAGTGAGACCTTGTACCAAATAAATAAATAAATAAACCTTCCCTTCCTTAATTTGAGGTGTTAGGTATTTTGTCCCAGAATTGATAGAAGAGTAACTGAGACAGATGCTGACCAACTACTTGAGTACTCAGGTTGCCAAATTTCTCACTGTTCTGTATTTCCTGAAGATCTCCAGTCTCTACCCCTTTTCCTCTAGCTAAACTAGAAAAATTCATAAAGCGATATTAAAGTATCTGCTGGTGTCTGTTCCTTTCAGTTCATGAGATTCCCTTCCACCTTCTGAAAATTATGTGGCCATCTAGCTTTGATGTCTTCTAGTATCATGTTCAAAACACATGAACAGGGTATGACTCTTCTTTTTTACTTAAAAAATGGAAGCTTTAGTGATATGATTATCTTTATTATTATGTCCCTCCTTTATTTCCTTTTTGTTATTGTTTTTCTCCTCCTCTTTGTAGGATCATGAAGCAAAATAAGTTTCATGTCAGGCATTCCAGAAATACTACCACAGAGGCTCATGTCAAAGCAATAGAAACTAATTTTCTTTCTTGTGTTCTTTGCTCTATACCATTGGAGAAATTTTTAAAATTCATTTTATTTTTTTGCAATAGAACAAATTAGCTGTGGTCTTTGGTCAGATAATGGGAATTCTCTTCCAGATCACCTGGGAGCTATGAATTTTGAATGTAGCACTCTACACTACACAGGTCTGTGGGAGAAGTCACTGTTGGGAACTAGGGCATGTACATAATATATCATAATTCCTTTTTTTGTATCCCTTCCCTTTCTTCCTTCCTTCAGCCATTTCTTGATCTCTTTCCTGTGAGTAAATCACACTCCATTCACACGTACCTATGGAACATGAATTTTGTTAGATAATTAAACAAAAGTGATGAAAACAGAATGAATGAATGTAATAAAATTTAATAAAGAAAACATTAAGTAGAAAGCATATTCAAAGAAGAGTTGAGCCACATTATTCAATAAAGTCAGGATGTTAGAGCTTAACATTGTTTTTTGGAAGTATGATACTAACATGGATCTTTAAAACTATACAGTTACTAAAGAGATTTACAGTTTATATCAGTACCTTATAACACAGAATCACGTATCTCCTCTAGCTAACCATCCTGTCTCTGTAACTATAAGGATATAGCCACTTTTATTTTGATCATCTTTCACAGATTATATTTGTAAATACTTTTGCTGCTGATGTACCTGAAATGGGATAGAGCTCATGGAAGCTGTAAAAACCTTTCATGTGTGATATTACTCTTGGAATTTTTTTTATAATCATATATTTTACAATCTGATGGATGAAGAGACATCATATTATGGATGTACATTGTGGTTTTGGAAAAAGGAAGGTATCTTTTTTCATAATTTTATTGATAAACAGATGGCAATGAGACAGTTTCAAATTAAATTGCTAGGACAGTTTCAATAACTAATACACTGCACACATTCTTCTTAGTGGTTAATTGCTGTACAAGATGTGGGACTTGATATCCTATTTACAAACACCATTACAACAAATCATTCTATTCATTAAAAGAATGTAACTATATATCTATCCTAACCATTTTGCATACATAGATACAAAATGGACATTCATCTGTACCCCCATTTTTTTCTCAGTTCCGTTATTTGAATATTATTGGTGTGTAAACTCAGCAAAATATTCTAAAAGAGTCCAGAGGCCAAAATAGCATTGGGTCTTCTGTTTAACTGGCAATGTCAGAAATTATTGACCTGAGTTCCCCACAGCTCAACATAACATCATGGCTTTACTTCCTATATTTCATCTTCATACTTTTCTACTGGATGATTAAGACCAAGGTAAAGCAGGACCAATGCAACAAGAGTTGCAGCTTTT
>NW_004524594.1:24148209-24153515 GCF_000260255.1 Octodon degus | reverse complement strand
TTGGGGTATAACTATGAATGTCCATTTTGTATCTGTGTATTCAAAGTGGTCGGGATAGATGTATAGTTGCATTCTCTTAATGAATGGAATGATTTTTTCTAATGGTGTTTGTAATTAGGATCACAAGTCTGCATCTTGTACAGCAATTAACCACTAAGAAGAATATAAGCAGTGTATTATTTGTTGAAACTGTACTTCCGATTTGATTTGATTTGAAACTGTCTCATTGCTATCTGTCCTGGATTCACCACTCCTCCGTAGAGTCCTGACTTTTTTCCTCTGGTTTGATAAGTACACATGTAACTTTATACTCACATGTATAATGAATATATCTATAATAATAGTTCTAATTCCAATTAAAAATCATAAACTTCAGGGCTGGGGAGATAGCTCAACAGTCTAAGGTCCTGCCTGGCAAGCACAAGGACCAGTGTTTGATCCCTTTTACTGCATGATGTGCCAGCCCCACAAGCCTGTGTTCACTGCCAGCCACTGAAGCCGGGCATGGTGATATAAACCTGTAATCCCAGCAGGGAGGAGGCTGAGACAGAAGGATCTCTATGAGTCCAAGCTGCAAAATGAGACCCTGTACCAACTGAATAAATAAATAATTTTTTAAAAATCACAAACTTCATTCTTTTCATGTCAAAAATTTCTTCTTACAGAAAAAATGATGGATCTTCTTTTTTTCAGTATGTTTTCTTATTTCTTTAACCCTAAAATAAACTGACAGCTTTTTCAGATTTGCTAATGTATACTGGAAAGAAAGGAAGTCAGAAAGGAAAGGATGGAAAAAAGCAATTTTGCTTTCCTTCCTTCATTTAATTTTGATAAAAATAGGCAAATGTATGCATACTTAAAAATTTTCTTACTATTTTGTTTTGTCATTTAGAAATGAGGTTTCAGTATGCAGTTCATGGTGCCCTTGATTTTATAGCTGCTATGGTTTGTGTCTATTTGTCCCCCCAAAGCCTCATGCAGTCATTGGGAAGCCTCTAGAGTTTGTGATTAATTGGTGATCCAGTGCTGGGATTATGCATTTGAGTGTTGCTAAGATTATGAGTGTTTGTGCTACACCCAGCCTGGGGCAGAAAGCCTGAGTGCAACATAAGGGAGACAGACTTGCTCCCTATTGCTGTTGTTGCAGCTACTCCTCCCTTTCCTTTTTTTTTTAATTTTAGTGGAACCGGGGATTGAACTCAGGCCCTTGCGCTTGCCAGGGAAGCACTTATTCCACTGAGCCATATCCCTGGCCTCCTCCCTTTGCTTTTTGCTTTCTTCTGTCACCATGAACTGTGGCTCTCTGACATGTGCCACTCTGCCTTGGAGCCAGCTCAGTAAAGACTGAAACTTCCACAAACTCTGAACTAAATAAACTCTTCCTTGGGGACCAGGGAGATAGCTCAGTAAAATAAGTACTTGCTTGGCAAGCACAAGAGCCTGAGTTCAATCCCCAGTTCTGTCAAAAAAGAAAACAAAATGAAAGAAAGAAAGAAAGAAAGAAAGAAAGAAAGAAAGAAAGAAAGAAAGAAAGAAAGAAGAGAAATTCTTCCTTAATTTTCAGAGTTGAGTATTTTTCTTAGCCACAGAGAACAGAAAAGTAACTAAGGCAACAGCAATCCTCCTGCCTCAGCCTGCTAGGCTTACAGGCATGTGCCACCCAACCTGACAATTTTTCTTCTTATATAAATGATAACTTGCACTTTGCTTTTCCTTTCACATTACATAATAAATCACACTGTCCACTCATAAAATTATTTCTCATTCTGTTTCAGAACTTCACGTTAATCCTTTCTTTTGTTGTAACTGTACCAGAATTGATCCTACAGAGTTCATGTATATGTATTTATTTCTAATATTTTGACACAACATTCCAATGAATAATAATATATACTTTGTAATGCATCTTCAGGGTTAATTCAAAGGATAAGCATATAGGTAGGGCTGGCCAAATAACTCAGCTGACTAAGGCATCTGCAAGCAGGCCTGTTGTGCTAGTCCCACCCCTGAGGCATGCTGAGATGGCAATTGAGATTGGGCATGATTGTGCATGTGCCTGTAATCCCAGTTCTTGGGAAGCTGTAGACAGGCAGATCACTACGAGTCTGAGATAGTAGTGAGACCCTGAACACCCTGTAGTCCCTTCCCTAAAATACAAAAAAAAAAAGCACACATCTAGCTTAATAAAATTCTACAAATTCTCCTCCATACAGTGGAATCACTTTGTGTTCCCAGAAACAGCATATAAGAGTACATACTTGCCCAGAAGCCTAGCCAAGAGAACACATTCTCAAAGCTCTTTAATTTATTTAACCTGGTAAATACCAGATAATATGCTGGTGCATTTTCATTTAATTTTCCTTTATTTGGAGGGCAATTGAATATCTCTCAGACATTTAAGGATAATTTTCCTGGGTGTTCATTCATAACTTATGTGTATTGTTCTTTACACCACACCTTACTGCATGGGAAGAGCTCCAGGTTCCACACATTTGTACGTAGGAGTTGATGGAGTTATAGTAATTCTTTTTTTTTTTTTTTTTTTTGAATCGGGGCTTGAACTCAGGTCCTTGTGCTTGCCAGGTAAGCATTTATTCTACTGAGCTATCTCCCTGGCCCCTGGAGTTATTGTAACTCTGATCACTTAAGAAAAATAATTTGGAAAATTACAGTCTTTTCCATTTTTAGTCACAGATCTGCTGGCTCAGAGGACATCATCATGCCTGCAGGGTTAGGAAAAAACACTTACAGTTTTGTCTTATTTGTTTTTACTTGAAACTATAGACACAAATGACACAACAAATGGCAGCCATTTTATCCTGTGACTTCAACCATAGGACCCTTTATCTTGTTCATCCATGAGTTGTCCTCAGGATTAAATTACTAAATCTACCTACAAGAATAAATCTGGGGCCAGTGAGATAGCTCAGTGGACTAAAGTGCCTGCTTAGGTAACCTTAGGCAAGCACAGGGACCATGGTTCAATCCCCAGCACCACATGCCACATGAGTCCCAATCACAGGGCAGGTTGAGCCAGCCACAAAGCCCGGGCATAATGGTGCACACCTGCAATTCAGCACTGGGGAGGCTCAAAAAGCAGGAGGATCACTATGAGTCTGAGCTGTATAGTGAGACCCTGTAACAACCAAATACATTAAAATAAAAAAGAATAAATCTACCCTAAGAAATTGTGCTTTAAATTAAAAATTCATCACAGTACTCTAAAGACTACATAGATTAATGAGAAAAGACAAACCTGTCAGAACCCTCACCCTCAACATAAATAAAACATAAATAATGTTAAAATATTTGCACTACTCCTAAGTATAAAATTGGACACCAATACCAAGAAAAACTGTCTCTTGAATTTTCAAAAGCCCTTGTGGAGTTTGTGGTGGTCATGGTATGGAAGATTTCCAAAAATATTGTGTGAAAGACATGGAACCAGAGTGAGGGTCTAAGAGCTGACTTAAATCTCTGTCTGTCTCTGTCTCTGTGTCTGTCTGTCTGTCTGTCTGTCTGTCTGTCTGTCTCTCTCTCTCTCTCTCTCTCTCTCTCTCTCCCTCTCTCTCTCTCCCTCTCTATTTCTCTGTGTGTGTGTGTCTCTCTCTCTCTGCCTCTGCCTGTCTGTCTTTTTCTCTGCCTCTGTCTGTCTGTCTCTCTCTCTCTCTGCCTCTCTCTGTCTCTATCTCTGTCTCTGTCTTTCTGTTTGTCTATCTCTGTTTCTCCCTGTCTTTCTCTGTCTCTGTCTAACTTTCTGTTTCTTTGTCTCTCTCTGTCTCTCTCATATATGAAAAGGAATTTAAAGGGGGATGATAATTGCTAAAGATTGCTTTTGAAGGAAAATATGGAAATAAAGGAAGAGAGAAGTAGTCCAGAGAAGCTGGGTGTTAAAAGACAAAAAATAAAAAAATTATTGGATCTAGGATATGCTGTACACCAAGACAATGTATCTGCAAAGATCTCTTTTCCAAGTAAGGCCTTATTCACATATGTATTCTTTGAGAACCACCTACTTCACTCTAGCAATGGTTGGAATCTTTGTTTTTTGTTTGTTTGTTTGTTTCTTTTTTTTCATTTTATGTACTTGGTACAGGGTCTTAATATGCAGTTCCAACTCATAGTGATCCTCTTGTTTTCAGCCTCCCCAGAGGTGGGATTACAGACATGTGCAACCACACCCAGACTTGGTTGCTGGCCCAGCACACCTCCCCATGGGGTGGGGAGTGTTGGTGCAGCATGAAGTACCAGGAACTGAACCCTCATCCCTGAGCTTGCTGAAGCAAGTGCTTAGTCTGCTGAGCTATGTCATCAGCCCTCAATGGTTGGAATTTTACATGGAGGGAGCAGACACCTCAGTATTTCCCTCCCTGAGGTTTACTATGTTTTTTCAGTTATTCTAAACTACTCAGGTGAGACCTGAAAAGTTTGTTAGCATGGAATTTAAATAAGAGCAGGAGAGGACATCGAATAAAATGTAAGATCCTGGACAGATAAATATTGTCCTCCTATTTTCCTTCTGATGTGTTCTAGAAATAAAATTTTAGACAAACTGAGTGTGACAGATCATCCAGCACTAGGAGGTGTGCACCCCGGCATAGACCAGCTTTTCCCTGGATGGATGGTAATGAAGAATTCATAAACATAGGAATTTCATTCCTTACAGAACTTGAAGGTCTAAAGCTCTAGTTAACTTTGGATATATTTAATTTCAAGAGCCAGAATTTAAAAGAAAATTTACAAAATGCTAGCTTTAGCTTGTATGGTTGAATTCCAAATTTCCCATTTGAGAAATAAGTATAATACAATGTTACAGAATTTCCTTTTCTATTGCTTTTTCATTATGAAGTTTTATAGGGAAAATGCCAAGCAAAACTAACACAAACAAAAGCAATGAAATTTGTAAAATATCTCTGATCTAATGAACACAATCCTTTTATGATGCCAATTTTAATAAAATTTGTTTATTTATTTTCTGAGACATAAACTGCACCTTGTTATGCAGTTCAGGCTGGCTTTAAATTCACTATGTAGCCCAGGATGCTCTCAAACTCACAGCAATTCTCCTGCCTCAGCCTCCTGAGTCCTGGGAATACAGGCATGAATGACCATGTCCAGCTTGGGTACAAATACTCTAGAGAATGTAAATGTGAATGACAAAAGACTCGAAGTTATGATTAAAATTTTGAGGACAGGGCGGCAAGATAGCTCTGTGGGCTAAAGCGCCTGCTTGAGACCCAGTCCTAGCCCAGGTCCAGTGAGTGTGCGGAGAGTTTCCTGCTACCCTGCGCCAGCGGGACCAGTCC
>NW_004524594.1:24137090-24140569 GCF_000260255.1 Octodon degus | reverse complement strand
TAGATATATAGTTGCATTCTCTTAATGAATAGAATGATTTTTTCTAATGGTGTTTGTAAGTAGGATCACAAGTCTGCATCTTGTACAGCAATTAACCACTGGGACGAATGTATGCATTGTATTATTTGTTGAAACTGTACTTTCAATTTGATTTGAAACTATCTCATTGCTATATGTTTATCAATAAAACTTTGAAAAGATAAAAAAATTAAAAAAATAAAAAATAAAGCGCCTGCTTAGGCAAGTTTAGGCAAAGCTCAGGGACTGTGATTCAATCCCCAGCACCAAATGCCTCATCAGCCCTGCCTCTAGGGTGAGCGGAGCAGGCCACACACACACAAAATAATAATAATAATTAATAATAATAATAATTCTGGGGAAAGTTGAGTGAGAACAAAATAAAATCTTATTTTCATTAGCAAGTACTAATTTAGTCCTTGTTTAACCTCAGAAACATAATTTTCAGCCTACAGCAACAGCAAAATGATATTTTTAGTAGTCAGCCTGATAGCAGCATTGCTGTTTGGAAGACTTGTGTTTAGAAGTGGCTTTTATGAAAAACAGAACTCAAAATAAAATCCTGAAGAAGTTTGCTTTTAAAGTACACATGAGCTTCCAAAAGTCATTTGGAAGCCAATCACAGCCACATCAGAAACACGTGGAAATTTATTTCTGCAAATATGTCAACTGCTCTTGAAAATGTTGTAATAATTATTGAACCTTTAGAATTTATATCTGGGATCTGGGGAAATGGATTCATTGGAATAGCAATATCTTCCAGTTAGGTCAAAAACAAGACCATTGCCTTAATTGAATTCAACCTCATGTGTTTTTCTGCGTGCAGAAATGGTGTCATAGGCATACTCCTCAAAGGTAGCATTGGAAGAGTGTTCTACCCAGGAATGTCTGAAGTGGACAAAGTGATAAAAAAAAAAGTAGTTATTGATTTCTTCTGGAACCTGAACATCTGGTGCATGTGGTGTGCTATCTGCTTCATTGTTCCCTATTTCCTCCAGCTACTCCATTTTTCTCACTTCTCTTTTCTCTAGTTGAAATAGAGAATTAATAAAGTTTTGAGTCATTCTGTGTGCTTTCTCTCTTTGGTTATTCATCTTCTCAGCACCAACATTTTTACTGTTTCAATGCATAAATATCTAAACTTTAACATAGGAGAACCTGTACTGTAACAACATGTAACTCAGTTGAGCTACAAATTTTCTGATCAAGAAGATGATGGAGCCACAGAGGAATATGATTGCTGATGTATAATGTGCCCGGGGAGAGTCACAGGGAGAGAAAAAATATTCTCTCAGGCTTTCACAGAGAGCAAATTGGTCAAGCAATGGCCATGACTCATCCTCATGGTTGACACTGACAAAGGATCTACAAAGTGCTGTATAGGACTACAGGATAAATCCTGAGGGTACTTGACCGACCTTATCAGATACAAAAGTTACACTTCTTTTTTTTTTTTTTTTTTTTTTTTTTTTTTTTTTTTTTGGCAGAATCAGGGATTGAACTCAGGCCCTTGCACTTGCCAGGGAAGTGCTTATTCCACTGAGCCATCTCCCCAGCCACTTCTTGTTATATAGGTCTTGCTTTATCTTGATCTTAACCATCCAACAGAAAAGTATAAAAATGAGATATATAAAGTAAAGCCATATTAATATGATGAGCTGTTAAAATCAATAACTTCTGAGGATAACCCCCTAATATTATAGATTGCTAGATAATGTTGGATTGTTTAGCTGAATTCAAACACCTATAGTATTTAGATGCCAATAGACTATCCACCTCTGACCAGACCTCCAAAAAAAATTTAAAAAGAAAAGAGATACAAAGAAAAGATCATTTTGTATTTATATATACAAAATAGGATAGATATGCACATACTTTTGCATAATTCAATGAGTAGAAAGAGGTGTACTAATAGTGTTTGGACAGGATATCCTGTCTGCTTCTTGTACTATGGATAACCACTAAGAAGATAACAATGTACAATGTATTGATTATCAAAACTGTCCTATTATTCAGCTTTGAAACTGTCTCATACATATTTATCTCTCAATAAAAAAAATCCTGCAAAATAAATAAATAAATAACCTTTGAAACAAACTTGACTTGGAAAATGTGTGCAATATAAGCCAGTCCTTTAGCCTTCAAAACAATTTTTTTTGTGTTTAGTATAGGATCTACAGTGTCTCACCACACAGATCAGACTCATAGTAATACTCCTGTTTTCAGCCTCCCAAGCACTGAGATTACAGGCACGTGCCACCACACCCTATCTCCATCACTGTCTCAGTGTGCCCCAGGGGTGGAGCTGGCATGGCACACTGGGTATCAAACTCCAGTCCCTGCATCTGCCTAGGCAGGCGCTTTAGTCTGCTGAGCTATGTGGCCAACACTTAGCCATCAAATTTTCCTCCATGTAGGATTTCTCATCCCACTACCCATATTGCTTGTTACCTTTTTCAGTGCTTGTCTTTTCCTTGTGAAGACATAGCAAGCAAGTGAATCATCATGCCAAAGAATCTGGGGACCACAATCAAGAGGTTTCTGGTGAGAACCAGAAATATTGTGTTTTCTCTCATGGTTGTCTTTGTTGTATGCTATTTGGCCTTCTGAAAACCTGGCCCTACTCCACACCAGAAAATTCTGAAGTATCATCATTGCTGAGACTATTGTAATCCTTTATCTTTCATTTCACCCTTTCAATTTGATTTGAGGAAAAAAAGAAACTAAAGCAGGATTGTATGAACTGGGTAAGGAGAACTGAGTCCATTTGTTAGGGAGTATAAACCTTTCAAGCATGGAGGTACCTAAATAAGAGAGGGAGAGGGCCCTAGTAGAGTTTTTTAAGAGGTGACTCATTTCCGTATGCTCTGCCATTGGTTTTATTGAGTGTCCTACAAAATTTTAAAAAACCATCCATGGACTGCAGAGATTGCTCAGCAGTCTAAGCGCCCACTGAGGCAAACACAAGGAACAGATTTGAACCCGGTACCACATGCAGTACCAGCTCTGCCTCGGGTCTACCAAGCCAGCCACCAAAACTGAGTGTGGTAGCACACGCCTGGAATCCCAGCCCTGGGGAAGCTGAAGCAGGAGGATCACTACAACTCCAAGGTGTGTAGTAAGACCCTATACTGGACTCAATAAAAAAAAAAAAGTGCTCTCATGGACCAGCCTATTGAGACAGAGAAAGTCTCCTGCATTCTATGAAATTTAGGTAATTTGGCATAAATTATTCAGTTTAATCATCACAAAAATTGTACAGCATTTTATTATTGTTAACATATTCTGTGACTAAGGCATGAGGATGCATCATGTTCAAGTGACTTCCTAAGATGCAAACTTCAGAATTCAAACACATCTTCTGACTTCAAAGTAAAAGAGTATGCAAGGGCTGGTGAGATGGCTCAGTGGTTTAAAGCACCTACTTAGAACAAGCTTAGCAAAGCACAGGGACCGCGGTT
>NW_004524594.1:24119544-24130590 GCF_000260255.1 Octodon degus | reverse complement strand
ACGGGAGCACCCAACTATATAAAGCAAATCTTAATGGACATGAAAAATCTAATATCCAATACCACAATTTTAACAGGAGACCTTAACATACCCAAATAAATTTTAGAAATGATTTCTCCAGCTCTTGTGAGGTATGTTGGTGGTATGATAGGGATTGCATTAAATCTATATGGCAATTTTGGGAGTATGGCCAAATTCACAACGTTGGATCTTCCTATCCAGGAGCATGGAATATCTTTCTATTTTCTGAAATCCTCTACGATCTCTTTTTTCTGAATATTTCAATTTTACTTGAAAAGGTCTTTGACTTCCTTAGGTAGGTTAATTCCAACATATTTCATTTTCCATGGGCTATTGTAAAAAGTATTGTTTCTATAATTTACCTCTCAGTTTGTTATATGTGTAGAGAAATTATATCGACTTTTGGTATCCTTCTATGCTACTGAACTTGTGTATCAATTGTAGTAGCTTCTTCGTGGAGGATTTTTGGTCTTGCAAGTAAAGTATCATGTCATCTGCAAATAAGGACAATTTAACTTCTTTACCTATTCTTATTCCTTTTATTTTTCTCTCTTGTCTAATGGCTCTAACTATTGATTCCAGAACTATATTGAATAGAAGTGGTGATAGAGGACATCCTTGTCTTGTACCAGATCTGAGAGAAAAAGATTTCAATTTTTCCCCACTTAGATTTATGTTAGCCATTTGTTTTTCATAGATGGCTCTCATAATATTGAAGTCGAGGCCATCTATTTCAATTTTTTTGTAGGACTTTGAACATGAGTGAGTGTTGGACTTTGTCAAAAGCTTTTTCTGCATCAATTGAGATGACCTTGTGGTTTCTAGATTCCGCTCTATTGATATGGTATATTACATTTATAGATTTGTATATATTGAACCATCCTTGCATCCTTGGAATGAATATTACCTGTTCATGGTATATAATCTTCTTGATGATTTCCTGTATTCTGTTCTCTAGGTTTTTATTGAGGATTTTTTCATCTATATTCATGAGGGAGATTCACCTGCTGTTCTATTTTTTAGTTGCATCTTTCCCTGGTTTTGGTATCAGTATAATACTTGCCTTCAGGAATGATTTTGGGAGGATTGCTTCCTCTTCAATTTCATTGAAGAGTTTGAGGAGTATAGGGATTAAAAGTTCTATAAATTTCTTATAGAATTCAGCTGTGAATCCATCAGGACCTGGATTTTTCTTTGTCAGTATGCTTTCTATTATATTTCGTATTTCATTGGCTGTTATTGGGTTATTGAGAGTTGTTCAACCTTCTTGAGTCAGTTTTGGTAATTCATACCTTTCTAGGAATCTATCTACTTCTTCTGAATCTTCTATTGTGTGAGAGTAAAGATTCCCTAAGTAACTGTTGATAATCTTCTAAATTTCCACTGGGTCTGTAGTAATTACAACCTTTTCATTCCTTATTGCTTGTATTTGATTTTTTTCTTTCCTCTTTTTGATGAGGTTCGCTAAGGGCTTATCAATTTTATTCAATCTTTCAAAGAGCCAGGTTTTGATTCATTAATTCTTTGAACTGTTCTCTCCATCTCAACTGAATTAATTTATGCTCTAATCTTTTTGATGTCTTCCCATCTTTGGGCTCTGTGTTTGGTTTGTTCTTCCTCTTCTAGATGAGGGAGGTGCAATATTAGGGTGTTTATTTGTTCTTATTCTGTTTTCCTAATGTGTGAGTTCACAGCTATAAGTTTTCCTCTGAGAACTAGTTTAATCACATCCCATAAGTTCTGATAAGTTGTACTTGAATTTTAATGAATTGTAGATATTGTTCAATGTCTTGTTTAATTTCATCTGTGATCCTTTGGTTGCTGAGTAGAGTGCTATTTTATTTATATGTACTTATGGGGTTTTTCTGGTTTCTTTTGTAGTTTATTTCCAGTTTCACTGCATTGTGGTCAGATAATGTGCATGGGGTAATTTCTGTTTTCTTGTATATACTTAAGCATTACCTATGCACTAGTATGTGGTCTATTTCAGAAAATGACCCATGTTCAGCTGAAACAAAATGTTTATTCAGCTGTTTTTGGATGAAACACTTTGTGTATGTCCACTAAGTCCATTTGTTCTAGGCTCTGGTTCAGTTCTGCTACTTCTTTGCTAATTTCTTGTCTGCTTGACCTGTCTCTTTGGGATAAATGGATGCTAAGGTTTCCAGTTAAGATTGTGGTATTGGATATCAGATTTTTCATGTCCATTAAGATTTGCTTTACATAGTTGGGTGCTCCCGTGTTTGGTGTATAAATATTTATGAGTATTACCTCTTCCTCTTGAATTTTCCCATGAACCAGTATATAGCAGTCTTCTTTATTTCATTTGATCATTCTTGGTTTGACTATGAGAGTGTCTGAGCAGAGGATCGCTATCCCTGCTTTTTTTTTTTTTTTTTTTTTTGAGTTGCTGTGGTATGTAGTATTGTTCTCCATCCTTTGACTCTCATCCTATGAATTTCTTTATGAGTTAATTGTGCTTCTTATATACAGCGTATTGTTGGATTTTGTGTCCTAATCAACTGTGCCAGTCTGTTTCTTTTAATTGGTGAATTGAGTCTATTTACATTAATGGTTATAATTGAGATATATTGACTTATGATCAACATGTTATTTACCTGCTTTTGTTCACTCCTTTTTCTTTTTTTTCCTGTGTTTAACTGTTTGCCCTATTTAGGGGGTTCCTTCTGTTCTCGTTCATGGGGTTCTGATAATTTTTGTCCCTCTCTCGAATATACTTCAGTAATTTGTGTAGGGTTGGCTTTGTCATCATGAAATTATTTAATTCTTCTTTGTCATGGAAGTATTTCACTTCTCCATCAAACTTGAAAGAGAGTTTTGCAGGGTGTAGCTGTCTGGGATGGAATTTGTTTTCATAGAGGTCTTGAAGTACCCTACTCCATGCTCTTCTTGCCTTCATGGTTTGTGAAGAAAAGTCGGCTGTAATTCTGATGGGTTTTCCTTGAATGTGATCTGTTTCTTTTCTCTAGCATCTTTCAGTACATTATTCTTGTGCTGAATTTCTTGGATCTTGACTATTATATGTCTCGGTGAATTTTTAATTGGGTTGACGTTACTTGGCGTTTTGTATGTTTTGGTTACCTGGATGTCAGATTGTATCCTCATATTTGGGAGGTTTTCCACTATTACTTCTGCCCATATATTTTTTAATATCATTTGTATTGACTCCTTCTTTCTCATTAATGCCTATTAGTCTCACATTTTTCATCTTTGCACCATCTTGCAGGTAACGAATTTTTTTCCTTAATTTTTATTCATTTTAAAGGGAAAAAATAGCAATGAAACAGTTTCAAAACAGGTTAGTAGGACAGTTACAATAATTAATACATTGCATATTGTTGTCTTCATAGTAGTTATTCAGAGGACAAGATGCAGACATGATATTTTTTTAAACCAAATTGGCAGGACAGTTTTAATAATTATCACATTGCATACATTTTTCCTAGTGGTTAATTGCTGTACAAGATGCAGACATGATATCCTATTTACAAACACCATTAGAACAAATCCCTCCATAAAGAGAATGCAACTATGAATACACAATCCTAACCACTTTGAATATACAGAATGGACAATTCATCTGTATCCCCTTTTTTTGTTAAGTTCCGTTATTTGAATATTATAGGTGTGTTAACTCAGCAAATTATTCTAAAAGAGTCCAGTAGCCCATAATAGTGTTGGGTCTTCTGCTTGACTGGCAATGTCAGAAATTGTTGACCTGAGTCCCCTACAACTCAACATAACAGCAAGGCTTTACTTCTTATACTTCGTTTTATACTTTTCTGCTGGATGGTTAAGACCAAGGTAAAGCAGGACCTATGCAACAAGAATTGTAACTTTTGGGTCTGATAAGGTCTTTGTGCTGCGTTTAAATCATAACATTGGGCAATTATTAGGTCCTTCGTTATGGGAAATTGGCTTCCACATAAAGAAATCAGTCTGTAAAAATGATAATGAAAAACCTGAAGGATTATTTCATGTGAGGCCTAAAAGTTTTCCCACTTGGAAAATTTTGCTTACCCTTTCTGCAGGCAAAACAGAATGGAAAAACACCACAGTGAGAGCACCAGGGAAAAATTTTCTTTTATGAAGTAGAAAGGGAAAGATCTATCCATGAATGTTCCATACTTAAGGAAATCAAGTAATGCAGTTATTTCAAGGGCACTGTCTTCATTTGTAGATACTGCAGAGATCCGATCATGCCCCTGTGACTTCATGACTCAGGAGCAGGCTGTCTGTCATCTGGCTTTAGCCTTGTCTGGTCATCCAGCTCCACTGTCAGGGAGAAGGAACTGTGAAGGACAGAGGGAAGCAGAAAGTTTGCGTTTAGGCCTTGCTACCTACTGATCTCGTGAATTTGCATAGCCTGCATGTTTTTTGAACCTCAGTGTTCATGGAAGAACAGTGAGCATCATGATGCTTACGAGGCTGCTCCAGGGCACAAATGCAGTGCACAGGAACAGCTAGGTAAGCTGCAAAGTGCCGTGCAAATATGACTGCAGAGCAGAATGTTCACAAGTAGTTAGAAAAGACTCCCTCTTTTTTGTTGTCATGACCAAGCTGTGTGCCAACCCATCGAAGCGGATACTGTTATTATCATCTTGAAGTTATAGAGGAGGGGAATGATGCAGACGCAGGATAAGCTACACAGTGCCTAGCTGGTAAAACCAGGGCTGAAGCTTAGGTCTGGTTCCAAAACTTTGTCTCTAATTCACTGTATTTCGTAGCATCAAAAGGGTAGTAAAGCCTGGCTGGCTCCAAAGCAGAGCGGCACATGGAGGAGGGCAGCAATTCATGGTGGTGGAAGACAGCAAAACAGCAAGAGCAAAGGCAGGAGCAGCAGCCACGAATTATTTTTTCCTACATCCTAGTTGTTTTTTTTTTTTTTTTTTTTTTTCAGAACCTGGGATTGGACTCAGATCCTTGTGTTTGCCAGTCAAGCACTTATCCTACTGAGCCATCTCCCCGGCCCCATCCTAGTTGTTTTTAAGAGCTCTTTTCTTACCTTTTCACTAGCTGCACTAGCATCTTCAAGATCTGAAACTTCGTCTTCATTTTCAATTAAATGGTTTTGCAAGTTTAAAAAAAAATGCTCATTGAATGAAAATGGGGAAATGGTATGAGAATACACATACAAACACCTAGACTAATTGTACAATAATCTCTATGTACATTACATTTTTAAAATCAACTGCCAAATGCATCTTCTGCTGCAGACTGTCATTAGACAAAAAAAAATACTGAAAAAGTGATTTGGCTGTCACCTTGTCCAAACCTAAAAAATGAGAAAACAAAAAAAAATTTTGATAGAAATATAGAAAAAAATAAAAAATTGTACCAACTTGTTTCTTTCTATGGTGTCTTTGCTGTCATTTCTGGTAACTGTTAAAGGTAATTTTAGTTATTGGATTAATTTAGACTTTATATGCATGTCTAAATTCTTCTATTTGCTTTAACTTTTGTAGGAATAGCCTTTATATCCTCAAGGCAAGGCTGGAATTTTGCTTCCTATATACCTATAATGCCCATGACAAGACTCTCCTTCCAGAACATTGTTCCAGCATTTGCTAGAAGCACTAAAGAAGAGAACAAAAAGAATGATTGAACTCTAGATAACCATACATTTAGAAATGCTAGCAATCACAGCCACAGCTGATACAGCTGGAAAAGCCTTGAGTCAAGGTGTACAAACTGTTCTCTTTGTTCAGCAGTGGTACAAGGACTCAGAACAATTATGGTCTTTAAAGACACACAGATTCAGAGTTAATACTAATATAAATGACTTAGAACTAGCTGTTGTTATGCTAGTAGATCAAATTGTTAATCTATGGCATCAACTTTGTTTTAAAAATGATTGACATACCTCCCCATTTGGTGTAATTCCAATTTCATGGAATCAAACTCATTTCCCATTGGAAAGTGTAAGAAAGCACTTATTGTATCACAGTAATATTTCCTCTGATATCCTGTCTCTTCAGCAACATAATTGATAATACTTTTGCACAACAACTGCCAGAATTGTCTGGTACTAATCTGTTATAAGACATCTCTAATGGTGTTTAAACCTTAAATCCTTTTCATGCTATTCCATTGCTTAGTGGGAGTATAGTAATAATTTGTTTATGTTGTCTCTGTACTGTTTGTATATCTTGCCTAGCCTGGCCATAAGGACAAGGTAACCAACTAGCCATGAATCAACAATCTATAGTCCTTGCTCTGATGCTTCACAAGAATTCAGCATAAAACAGAAATGGGATGTGTAATGATATGAGTCAGAAGTTTTCTGTCCAGAGGGTGCAAGGAACAAAAAATGGAGCCTAAGGATCCTGGCTCTTTGCAATTCCAGCAAGCTGGAGACAAGATAGTAACAGATTCCTGGAGGCAGCACCCACCCCATCTGTTGTTTGTTCCTTTACCTGAGAAGTTACCAACTAGTGATATGTAAACTAGCTGGTAAATGCCAGAAGACAATATAGATAGCAGTTTGTTTACACCAAAGACAATATAGATAGCAGTTTGTTTACACCAAAATATTTATGCACATTCCTTAGCCTGTTTGTGGTCAGCAATAAATGTGAGAAGGTTCCCTGGCTCAAGGCTCACTTAGAGAGACTAATCTCAGTGAGACCCCTGTAGCCCTTTTCATCAATCATTCTACAACAGGAAAGTACCAAAAACATGTTATAAAGTTTTTTAAAACTGCTAACATCTGGAAAATTTAAATTTTAACCAAGTAGATCATGTCCCTGTCTACATGCAGTACACAGACTCTGTACCCCATTTCAGTAAGTGGCTGCTGGACACTCCAGTTATTTAGACCCACTCTTTATTCCCCCCACAAATCTTGAAGCCTGGTGCCAATGGACACCTGGCCATGAGCATATCACCACTAGGGAAGTACTCAGCCATTACCTTCCCTTAAGATATTTTAGAATTCTAAATTCTCTTTTGCAAAATAAAACCTTACCTTTAGAAAAAAGAAAAAGCTTGAATTTATGTGGAATTATCCTAAGAAGATATCTAAATATCAGATATAATTTCACTTCCCCTGGCAACCCTGGGAAGAATCTAATCAGTACCAGCTCCAGGCCAAGCACTCCTATTGCTGTAAGTTAAAGAATCTTAAATTTGCCAGGTGTGGTGTTACACACCTGAAATCCCAGCACTTGGGGGGGCTGAGGCAGGAAGATCACCATGAGTTCACTGCCAGCCTGAACTGCTTGGCAAGACCCTGTCTCAAAAAACAAAACAAATATCCCTCCCTTCCCACTTCCCCTAAAAACAAAACATGCCCCAAAATTTAAATCTCTGGTAGGGTTTTACTGTGCATTAAGAAACCAAGTTGAGGGGCTGGGGAGATGGCTCAGTAGAATAAGCTCTTCCCTGGCAAGCGCAAGGGCCTGAGTTCAATCCCTGGTTCAGCAAAAAAAAAAGAAAGAAAGAAACCAAGTTGTGTCAATGAACAGCAAAGCAGCAGAAGTGGTTCTGAAAACAGTTATGATACAGACGGGTTGAGAAACTTTTGCAATGATCCTCTGCATGATGTTACAGAGTTTTAGAAGGGATAAGGTGGGTTTACCAAAGCACTGCCTTCTAAATTAATACTATAAGGGCCAGTCAGATAACTCAGTTGGCTAAGTGCTTGTTTTGGCAAGCACAGGGACTAGGGTTCGATCCCCATTCAGCCTGCTCCCAGGGTTCCCTGAGTCAGTGAATGAGTCTGGGCATGGTGGCACAGGCCTGTAATCCCAGCACTGGGGAGGCTGAGAACAGGAGGCTCTCTATGAGAAAGATCTGTATAGTGAGACCCTGTAGGCCCTGTACCAAAAATACATTTAAAAATGATAATTAATTAATGTTATATCTTGGTGTGGAGGGAATATATCCCATAGATGAAAATATATTTCTATATTCAGAGAGAAGTAGTGTTACATTTATAGTCTGGTTTCTATGACTATATCTGAAAAGTGATAACTATATCTATGACATTTCTGAGAAGCTCCCTCCAAATTTAACACACAACATGGAAGAGAAGGTCCTCTGTTAAAAGTGCTAGTGGACCCAACTCTTCCAGGCTCACTTAGATTTCTGGGTCACTATGATTCAGTCCTTCCAGCTTGGGAAGACAAACAATAAAAATTCATGTACAGTGAAAAATAAGATAATCAAGTCACTCATCATGTCAGGGGGACACTTAGCCCTGGATTCAAGGTTAATCCTGAAGACTGAATAAGCAAAGTAAAAGAAAAACCAAAAAGATCTTAAGAAGAACAATAGTTAGCATTGGAAGCATTCTTGATACGCAGAAAGAAAAGAATGTAGTTTTCAAGAATATAGAGCCTGCATGATAGCTCAGCAGGCTAAGCACCTGCTTTAGCAAGAGCAGGAACCAGAGTTTCCTCCCCAGTCCTGTATACCATGCCAGCCCCACCTCAAGGGTATGCTGCAACTGGTGCACATCCGTAATCCCAGGACAGGGGAGGCTGAAAACAGGAGGATCACTACGAGTCCAAGCTGCATAGTGATACCTTGTGCCAAATACATAAATGAAAATAATAATAATAAACAATAAAGAGTCAATGGAGGAAATAGAGATGGATATTACATAATATTTTCTTCTAGACCTCAGATAAGGTTTGGGAACTTCAGCCTCCCTCAGATGAGCTTTGTTAACTGGGAACAGTCACAGATGAGAGCACAGCAGGGCCTCTCCCAGCTGACAATGTGGCAGGTGAAGAACCAGCTACACTATGGATTTTCCCCCACCAGGGGAAGAACAAGATGCAGAGTCAAAAACCACTCTGGCTTTGGCTCCTGTGAATAGGACAGTAGATGAGTAAAAGGAAATTGATGAAGACAAAGGCATCTGCAGTCGCGATGGAAATGACCTAGCGACAACATACCAGGGGATATGATGATTCTGAACTGCAAGGGGCTGAGCCAGTTCCCTGAAAAACTGCTACAGAAAATATAAAGGAAGCCCTGGCAATCAAGGTGACTGAGGGAGATTTTGTTTGTATCTTCTGTGATTGTTCTTTTAGAAAGGAAACAGATTACAACTAACACCTCAATTGGTTTTTTTCCTAAATATTCTCTAACAAATTAAAACACACACACACACACACACACACACACACACACACAATTCTATGACAATGAGGGAAAATATGAGCAGATCTAAAGAGAAATTTGCATAAAAGAGTAAAGAAAAAAATCAGACAAGAACAAAAGGGGAAAAATTAAATAGGAAAAATTAGTGAAACAAGGCACCTGACAACTTAATTTTTAAACAATATGTTGTGTTATATAACAATATTGCAGATCAAGGGTCAGAAAATAAATATCACACAGGAGAACATAAACTAATAAAGAAAAACTGCTAGGTAATGATGGCAATTAACATGATTATCTAGGTTTTTAGTATCCAAAGATATTGCAAAACACGGACAGATATGAATTAGCAATGCAAAAGTCAATCTTGGCCCTCTAAAAAAACAATAAATGATAAGAATATATTCCTTGATAATAATATTACAGTCAACTGAATAAAGCATGTGTGTGTCCATTTGGGGGTTTATTTGCATTTTAAAATTTTTATTAGTGGAATGTGTGGGAGAGCTTCCAGCTATCCTGCGCCCACGGGACCTGTCCAGTTCAAGACAAGGCGCAGCGTGGGTGAGACCCTCTTCCACCCCCTTGGGACACCGCCAACAGGGAGAGCTTCCTACTGTGTTACACTCTCGGGCCCTGTCCCATCCAAACTCAGGGGCAGCATGAGTGAGACCATTTTCCACACCCATCGGACGCTTCCCCTCTCATTGCACAGCCAACCCCCATGTCAGCCAGTGAGTGAGAACTTCTGCAGCGTTTTTGGGACTCCCATATCCAGCACTAGCCCAGGCCTGGTGAGTGTGTAGGAAAGCTTCCTGTATCCCTTACTCCACCTTGTCCCCTTCACACTCAGCTCGTGCCTGGCATACAGGCCTGAGGTGAAATTCTGTAGCTTCAGTCCCTACAGAAAGAATAGGGGACAGAACCACTCAGCTAGTCCAGGAGCAGAACATCTTGCCAGAAGGTCACAACAGATTCACCCCCAAGGGCTGCAGCAGGAAGGAGCTGAGCACAGCAGCCATATGCAAGCCAGGCACAACTGGATAAATACAAACTTTGTAGATCTGCATCTGAATTTCAGTAGGTGTTAAGGCTATAACTACACTAAAGTTCTACAACAAAGTTCAGAAGATAGTGCTATACAAAATGACAAGAAGGAGCAAAATGCAATCTCAGACCCAAAGCCCACCCATAACAAGTGCAGAGGACACTAACACAGAACAAATTGGGAATCACACAGCTGAAATCAATGAATCAACAGCTTCTGAAATAAAGAAACAACTGCAGAAAGGTATAGGGGAACTCAGATTGTAAATAAAAAAAGAAATCCCTGAATTAATGGCATCTACAGAAAAATTCAAATGCAGAAACATATGGAGGAAACCCAATGCCCACCCAGAACAAGTGCAGAGGACACTAGCTCAGCTGAAATGTATGAATTAATAGCGTTGAAAGTAAATAAGCAACAGCAGAAAGTTATAGAGGAACTCAGAGCATAATTATTTTCTGATATTGAAAAAAAAGAATTCTCTGAACTTATAGCACCTGAAGTAAAGAATCAAATACAGAAACATAGGGAGGAAACCCAATCTGAAAAAAACTCTGCAGTAAAAGAATTAATAACTGCTTCTAAAGAAGACATTGATAAAGAAAAAATAGAGGATATTAGAAAAATGATGAATTCATTGAATGAGCAATACAGAAAAGAAATAGATCGCATGAAGCAGAGTCAAAGAAATATAGAGGGGGGCCAGGGAGATGGCTCAGTGCAATAAACGCTTCTCTGGCAAGCCCAAGGGCCTGAGTTCAATCCCTAGTTCCACAGTAAAAAGAGAGAGAGAGAGGGAGAAGGAGAGGGAGAGGGAGAGAGAGAGAGAGAGAGAGAGAGAGAGA
>NW_004524594.1:24115524-24119444 GCF_000260255.1 Octodon degus | reverse complement strand
GATAGTTCAACTGACTAAAGTGCCTGCTTAGCCAGAGCGCAGTGGCTGACGTATAATCCCTGGCCTGCTATGCTGACTCCAACCCCGGGACTGGCTGAGACAGAGACTGAGACTGGACATAGTGGCACGTTCCTGTAATGCCAGTGCTTGGGAAGCTAAAACAGGAGGATCACTATGAGTCAGATCTGTGTAGTGAGAACCTGTAGATCCTGTACTAAATCCAAAAAAAAAAAAAGAAAGAAAGAAAGAAAGAAAAAAGAAAAAATATGAAAAGAAAAAGATTAAACTCCTTTTATTTGTTTTACTATAATATTAATAACAATGTCCCAAATGTTAAGTACTGTGTTTAAATTTTTGGAGTTAGGGTCTCACTATGTAGTTTAGGCTGGCCTTAAACTCACTATGTAGCCCAGGCTGGCCTCAAACTCACTGTATGCTGGACATGTACATGTGCCACCATGCCCAATTTTAGTTAGATTTTTAGGTGCACTACTTTATGAAGTTTTGCATTAATTGAGGACTTTATTTTAACTAAGAAAAAATAAATTCAAAAAGTAAATTTTAAAAGTTCTACTTAAGTGTGAAATGTTTCCTTCAGTAATAAAATTATGAGAACTTATGAGTATTTAACTGTAAAAAAAGAAGATGTATATTTCTCACCTTTTCTGTTTAATAATCACAACAAAGTTTCTGAAAAATGATGAGAATTTGGTACCGGGACTGGGGCAGATTTTTTTATGTGTTTTAAAAATATTTTTATTGAGAAACATATAGCAATGATACAATATCACCACTGATTAGTAGTACATTTTCAATAATTAATACATTGCATATAGTTGTCTTAGTGGTCATTCATTGTACAAGATGCAGACCTGATATCCTGTCTCAAACAGGATATTATAACAAACCTCTCTATTCATTGAATTAAGAGAATAGAGCTGTATATCTATCCTATTTTGACTATACAGATACAAAATGGTCATTCATCCCCCTTTATTGGTTCCTTTTGTCAGAGAAGGGAATTCCATTGTTATTTAAATACTGTAGGTGCATGAATTCAGCAAAATCTCCCAATATAGTCGAATAGTCCATAATAGTAGTGGGTTTTCCATAAGACTGTCAAGGTCTGAATTTGTTGACTTGAGCATTTTACAGCTCATCATATTAATATGGGTTTACTTTTCATACTTCATTTTTCTACCTTTCTGCTGGATGGTTAAGACCAATTTAAAGCAAGACCTATGTAGCAAGAAATGTAACCATTGTATCTGATAAAGTCAGTCAAATCGCCTTAGGATTTAATCTGAAGCCCTGTACCTTAGTTTGTAGATCCTTTGTCAGTGTCAGCCATATGGATGAGTCACAGCCATTGCTTGACCAATTTGCTCACTGTGAAAGCCTGAGAGAATCTTTTCTCTCCATGTGACTCTCCTTAGGCACACTCTACATCATTGATCATTTTCTTCTGTGGCCCCATAAGCTCCTTGATCAGAAAACTTAGGACACAACTGAGTTACAAGATGTTACAGTACAGGTTCTCCTATTTCCTGGGTCCTTACTGACCTTGAAAGGCTAGGGCCAAAATGTTGGCTGTCCTTGCAGCTCTTCTTTTACTCTAATTTTTGTTCTGCAAACTTAAGTTATTAACCATCCAGAAGAGAGGATTAATGATGTTATTACCCTATAATATAGGCCATTGAGCTTAACCTCACTACCTGTCTGAATATCAAACATCATAGACATAACATGTAACAGGTATTTTCCATCAAGTATTGATATGTTAAACTTCGAGTCCTTCCAGAATATGAAGAAAAAAGGTAAAAAAATATATTTTACAAAAATAGGAATAAGCATTTACATATTTTTACACAGAAATTTAGAAATCTAACAATATATAGCCTTGTAGCAGGACAGTCCTGTGACTGTTTTTGTTTCATGTTTTCATTTATTACTCTTTTTTTTTTCTTTTTAAACAAACTTTTACTTGAGAGAAAAAATGTTCTTAATTGGTATGTCATGACAAGCAGTACATAGTTAGAAGACTAGAATGACAGGCATTCCAAGAATGACCCTCTCATTACACATTGATTACTTCAGTGCAGTTGCTTCATTCACAGGTATCACCATATATAATTAATCAGGGTGACAAACCCAACAATTAACTTCTATTTCGAAAAACATGCTGAAGACTCTCAGGAACATTGTCTTTCCCATCTTGTGCATATAGAGGTATGACTTTGCCCCTGTCATGTTTTCTAGCTTTTTTCCCTGCCCTCTCTTCATTAACTAATCCTCAAGTTTTCACTTTCCTTTTTTTTAAAGTTTATTTATTTATTTATTTAGTGTGTGTGTGTGTGTGTGTGTGTGTGTGTGTGCGTGCGTGCTCGCGCATGCATGTGTGTGGCCAGCTCAGCCCACCAGGGGGCAGGGCTGGCTGGCATGTGGTGATGGGGGATCGAACCATGGTCCCTGTGCTTTGCTAAGCTTTTTCTAAGTAGGTGCTTTAGACCACTGAGCCATCTCACCAGCTCCTCACTTTCCTTTTAATTGTGTTATGACTTTCTACTTTTATTTCTTCCTCTGAGTTCTTATACTAGGGAGACCATACAATATTTGCACTTGTGGGTCTGGGTTATTTCACTTCTGAGTATATCTTCAAGTGGCATCCACTTTGATATAAAGGCTTCGAGTTTATCATTCTTTATAGCTGAGTAGTACTCCATTGTATAAAAAAGCTACATCTTTTTCATTCATTCCTTAGGTGATGGGCATCTTGGTTGTTTCCAAGACTTGACTATCACAAATTGTGCTGCTAAAAACATAGATACACATATATAACTATGACATGATGTTTTTAGTTCCTCTGGGAAAATTCCCAGTAGGGAGATCGCTGGTTTGAATGGGATGTTCAGTCCTAGTTATTTAAGGAGTCTCCACACTGATTTCCATACTGGTTGTACCAGTCTACATTCCCACCAGAAGTGGAGAAGAGTTCCTTTTCCCCCACAGCCTCTCCAACATTTGTTGTTAGGTGATTTCTCTATGACAGCAATTCTTTCTGGGGTGAGATGGTATCTCAGTGCTGTTTTAATTTGCATTTCATGGATGGCTAGTGATGTGGAGCATTTTTTAATATATTCATTGGCTTCTTTAACTTTGTCCTCTGAGAAGTGTGTACTGGGGACAGGGAGATGGCTCAGTAGAATAAGCACTTGCCTGACAAGCACAAGGGCCTGAGTTCAATCCCTGGTTCCCCCCAACCAAAAAAAAAAAAAAAAAAAAAAAAAAGAAGTGTATATTAATGTCAGTTGCCCATTTCTGGATTGGGTCTTTAAATTTTGGGACCCTAATGTTTTTTAGTTCTTTATATATTCCAGAGAGCACACCTTGTCTGAGTGCTTATTAGTCAAGATTATTGCCAAATTTCTGGGTTGTCTTTTCACTTTGTTGGTAATTTCTTTTGACATGCAAAAGCTTCTCAATAAGAGGAGGTCCCAGTTGTTAATTCTTTCAAATGTTTCCCTTGCAATTTGATTTCTCTTCATTAAGACTTTGCCTACCCCCATGTCTTCAAGACTTCTTCCTACTTTCTCTTCAAGAAGATTTAGTGTCTCTGATTTAATGTTTACATCTTTAATCCATTTTGACTTCAGCTAAGTGCATGGTGATAGACTTGGGTCAAGTTTTAGTTTTCGGCATGTAGAGAGCCAGTTTTTCCAGCATCATTTATTAAAGAGGCTATCTTTCTTCCAGTTAACGTCATTGGCCCCTTTGTCAAAGATAAGGTGGCTGAGTGTGTCCGTAGAGGCTTCAGCGTCTTCTAATTTATTCCATTGATCCTCAGCTCTACTTTGTTGCCAGTACCATGCTGATTTTATCACAGTAGCCTTGTAGTATAATTTCAAGTCAGGAATTGTAAT
>NW_004524594.1:24108486-24113823 GCF_000260255.1 Octodon degus | reverse complement strand
GAGAGAGAGAGAGAGAGAGAGAGAGAGAGAGAGAGAGAGAGAGAGAAACTTAAAATCTCAATCACAAGCTTGGAAAACTGTTTGAGTTAAACTGAAGATAGAATTTTAGATCTTGAAATTGCTGGTGCAGCCAGTGAAAAGGTAAGAAAAGATCTCTTAAATACAACTAGGATACAGGAAAAAATAATTTTTCCCTTGCAAGACATGCAAAGATAAACAATGAGAGACTAATAGGCATCAATAAGAAAGAAGGAGTCAATACAAATGACATTAAAAAATATGGGCAGAAGTAATGGCTGAAAACTTCCCAAATATGAGGAAACAATCTGACATTCAAGTAACTGAAACATACAGAATGCCAAGTAATCTCAACCCAATTAAAAATATACTGAGACATGTAATAGTCAAGATCCCAGAAATCCAGCACAAGGATGACATACAGAAAGATGCTAGAGAAAAGAAGCAGATCACATTCAAAGAAAAATCCATTAGAATTACGGCCGACTTCTCTTCACATACCATAAAGGCAAAAATATCATGGAGTGGAGTACTTCAAATCTTCTGTGAAAACAAATTCCAGCCCAGACTACTATACCCTGCAAAATTCTCTTTCAAGTTTGATGGAGAAGTGAAATACTTCCATGACAAAGAACAATTAAACAATTTCATGATGAGAAGGCCAAGCCTACACAAGCTCCTGAAAGATGTTCCACAGATGGACCAAAATGATCAGAACTCCACAAATGAGATCAGAAGCAACCAACTAAATAGGGCAAACAAACACAGGAAAAAAAGGAGTAAATGACAACAGGTAAATAACATGTCAATCATAAGTCAACACATCTTAATTATAACCATCAATGTCAATGGATTCAATTCACCAATTAAGAGAAATAGACTGGCACAGTGGATTAGGAAACAGAATCCAGCAATATGCTGTATATAAGAAACACATTTAACTCATAAGGACATTCATAGGCTGAAAGTCAAATGATGGAAAACAATACTACCCACCCGAGCACCTCAGAAAAAAGTAAGTGTAGCAATCTTATTGTCAGATAGTCTCAACTTCATACCAAGAATGATCAAGTGAAATAAAGAAGGCCACTGTATACTGGTTAGGGGAAACATTCA
Organism: Octodon degus; assembly: GCF_000260255.1. Lineage (NCBI taxonomy): Eukaryota > Metazoa > Chordata > Mammalia > Rodentia > Octodontidae > Octodon > Octodon degus. Next base: position 24,112,689 of record NW_004524594.1, on the reverse strand, counting down.
AGAGGAAGAGGTAACACTCATAAATGTGTATGCATCAAACACAGGAGCACCCAACAGTAAAAGTAAATCTTAATGGACGTGAAAAATCTAATAATCAATATCACAATCTTAACACCCCTTTATCCCAAAAAGATAGGTCAACCAGACAAAAAAAATAGCAAAGAAATAACAGAACTGAATCAGAGCTTGAAACAAATGGACTTGGTGGACATATACACAGTATTCCACGCAAACACAGCTGAATACATATTTTTCTCAGCTGCAAATGGGTCATTTTCTAAAATAGACCACATACTGGTCCATAGCTCATGCTTAAGTATATGCAAGAAAACAAATTATCCCATACATATTATCTGACCACAGTGCTATGAAAATGGAAATAAATGACAAAAGAAATCAGAAAAAAACCCTAAATACATGCAAATTAAATGACACCCTACTCAACAAACAATGGGTCACAGATGAAATTTAACAAGAAATTCAATAATACCTACAATTCAATGAAAATTCAAACACAACTTATTGGAATTTATGGGATACGATGAAAGCAGTTCTCAGAGGGAAATTCATAGCTGTAAACTCACACATTAGGAAAACAGAACAAATAAACACCTTAATGCTGCACCTCTTACACCTAGAAAAGGAAGAGCAAACCAAACCCAGAGCCCAAAGATGGGAAGAAATGAAAAAGATTAGAGCAGAAATTAATTCAATTGAGATGAGGAAAACAACTCAAAGAATTAATGAAACAAAAAACTGGTTCTTTGAATGATCAAATAACATCAATAAGCCCATAGCTAACCTCATCAAAAAGAGGAAAAAATTCAAATACAAGCCATAAGAAATGAAAAGGGTGTGATTACCACTGACCCAGTGGAAATTCAGAAGATTATCAATAGTTACTTTGAGAATCTGTACTCTCACAGAATAGAAGACACAGACAAAATGGACACACTCTGAGAAAGGTACAAACTACAAAAACTGAATTGACAAGATATAACCACTCCCCATAGCCCAATAACAGCCAATGAAATATGAGATATAATAAAAAACCTACCAACAAAGAAAAGTCCAGGTCTGGGTGGATTCACAGCTGAATTCCTCAAGAAATTTACAAAACTTATAATCCCTATACTCCCCAAGCTCTTCAATTAAATTGAAAAGGAAGCAACCTTCCCAAAATCATTCCTGGCGGCAAGTATTATACTGATACCAAAACCAGGGAAAGATGCAACTAAATAAGAAAACTACAGGCCAATCTCCCTCATGAATATGGATGCAAAAATTCTCAATAAAATCCTAGCAAATAGAATACAGCAAATCATCAAGAAGATCACACACCATGACCAGGTAGGATTCATCCCAGGGATGCAAGGATGGTTCAATATTTGAAACTCTAAAAATGTAATACACTATATCAATAGAGTGAATACTGAAAGCCACATGATCATCTCAATTAATGCAGAAAAGGCTCTTGACAAAGTCCAACACTCATTTGTATTCAAAGTCCAACAGAAAATTGGAATAGATATCCCCTACTTCAAGCTGGTAAAAGCCATTTATGAAAACCCAATGCTAACATAACTCTAAATGGGAAAAAACTGAAACATTTTACTCATAGATCAGGTACAAGACAAACATGTCCTCTATCACTACTTCTATTCAATATAGTTATGGAATCATTAGCTAGAGCCATTAGACAAGAGAAAGAAATAAAAGGAATATGAATAGGTAAAGAAGAAGTTAAATTACCATTATTTGCAGATGATATTATACTTTACTTGGAAGACCCAAAAAAACCCTCTAAGAGGTTCTAGAATTAATACAGAAATTCAATAGCACAGCAGGATACAAAGTCAAAACCCAAAAGTCAATAGCATTCCTCTACACAGATAACAAACACACTGAGAGGGAAATAATAGAAACAATACCTTTTACAATAGCACCAAGGAAAAAGAAATACCTTGAAATTCATCTAACTAAAGAAGTCAAAGATCTTTTCAAGGAAAATTACAGTATTTTTAAAAATGAGATAGCACAGGATTTAAGATAATGGAAAGTTATTCCTTGCTCCTGGATAGGAAGAACCAACATTGTGAAGATGGCCATACTCCCAAAATTACTGTACAGATTTAATGCAATCCCTATCAAACTACCACCAACATACCTCGTAGAGTTAGGGAAATCATTCCTAAAAATTATTTGGAACCAGAAAAGACCTAGAAAAGCAAAGGCAACCCTGGTCAACAAAGACAAGGTAGGAGGTATTACAATTCCAGACTTGAAATTGTACTACAAGGCTACTGTGATAAAAAGCAGGATGGTGCTGGCCCTGAAATAGACCTGAGGATCAATGGAATAGATTAGAAGATGCTGAAGCCCCATACGAAACACTCAGCCACCTTATATTTGATAAAGGGACCAAACATACTCACTGGAAGAAAGATAGCCTCTTTGACAAATCGTGCTAGAAAAAGTGGCTCTCTACATGACCGAGGTCTATCACCACACACTAAGCTGAAGTCAAAGTGGATTAAAGATCTCAACATTAAAACACAAACACTAAATCTCCTGAAAGAGAAAGTGGGAGAAACTCTTGAAGACATAGGGGTAGGCAAAGAGTTCATGAACAAAAATCAAATCGTATGGGAAACACTTGAAAGAATTACCAACTGGGACTTGCTTTTTTTGAGAAGTTTTGGCATGTCAAAAGAAATTATCAACAAAGTGAAAAGTCAACCCACAAATTTGGAAAAAATCTTGACAAATAAGTACTCAGAGAAAGGTCTGCCCTCTAGAATTTATAAAGAACTAAAAAACACTAGTGCCCCAAAATTTAAAGACCCAGTCCAGAAATGGGCCTCCAAGATGAACACACGCTTCTCAGAGGAAGAAATTTACAAAGTGAATATATATATGAAAAAACGCTCCACATCACTAGCCATCCATGACATGCAAATTAAAACAACATCAAGATATCATGTCACCCTAGAAAGAATGGCTGTCATAAAGAAATCACCCAACAACAAATGTTGGAGAGGCTGTGGGGAAAAAGGGACCCTTCTCCACTGCTGGTGGGAATGTAGACTGGTGCAACCATTATAGAAATCAGTGTGGAGACTCCTTAGAAATCTAGGACTGGAAATCCCATTTAAACCAGCTCTTTCTCTACTGGAAATTTTCATGGAGTATCTGAAAACATCGTATCATAGTGATATATGTGTGCCTATGGTTTTTTGTTTGTTTGTTTGTTTGTTTTTAACAAGCAATACTCAATTTATTAGACCAGCTTCTCAGGCATCAGCTGTGGTGACCTCCACCTCCACTCCCCACTCAATGCTGATGGATGTGATCTGCTTCACAATCTCCGAAGGGCTGTGCAGATCAATGAGCCACTTGTGGATCCTCATCTGGAAGTGATCCCATGTCTTGGATCCCTCCCCACAAGGTGTTTTTCTCATTGTGATTCTCAAGGACGTGGTGGGCATGCGCATGGGCCCCTTCACCTTGAAGTTCTTCTCCTTGGAGCCTCAGATCAGGTCAGCACACACCTTCTCCAGCAACTTCACATTGTGGCTGGTGAGGGTGGTCTGGCTCCATGAGGACTTCCCAGTGTCCTTAAACACCATGGCTGCACCATGACTTCCTGACTGACTTGTTCCTCAGCATGAGTGAACATAAGAGAGTCAGGAGTGGAGAGGCCACCACCCACCTTATACCCTTGGCCCTGGTCCACGGAAAGCTGTGTGACTATGCTTATAGCAGCACAATTTGTGATAGCCAAATCTTGAAAACAGTCAAGATGCCCATCACCTGAGGAATGGATGAAAAAGATGTGGTATTTTTATACAATGAAGTATTACTCAGCTATAAAGAATGAGGAAGTTTGGGCTGGAGAGATGGCTCAGTGGAGTGCTTCCCTGTCAAGCACAAGGGCCTGAGTTCAATCCCCGGTTCTGCGGAAAAAAAAAATGAGACACTAAGTGGATGCCACTTGAAGATGTACTCATAAGTGAAATAAACCAGACACACATGTGTAAATATCATATAGTTTCTCTAGTATAAGAACTCAAAAGAAGAAATACAAATAGAAAGGTATAACACAACTGAAAGGAAAGCAAGAACTTGAGGACTAGACCATGAATAAATGCTTGCCTGGCAAACACAAGGTTCTGAGTTCAATCCCCAGTACTGAAAAAAAAA
>NW_004524594.1:24105905-24108091 GCF_000260255.1 Octodon degus | reverse complement strand
AGTGTCCCAAATTTTCTGATCAAGGAGATTATGCAGCCAAAGAGGAAAGTGACTGACGATGTAGAGTGTGCCTAAGGAGAGTCACATGGAGAGAAAACATTCTCTCAGGCGTTCACAGAGAGCACATTGGCCAAGCAATGGCCATGACTCATCCACATGACTGACACTGACAAAAGACCTACAATCTGAGGTACAAGGTCTCAGGATAAGGCCTGAGGGGATTTGACTTACCTTATCAGATCCAAAAGCTACAATTCTTGTTACATAGGTCTTGCTTTATCTTGGTCTTAACCATCCAGCAGAAATGTATAGAAACGAAGTACAAGAAATAAAGCCATGTTGTTATGTTAAGCTGTAGGGAACTCAGGTCAACAACTTCTGACATTGCCAGTCAAGTGGAAGACCCAACACTATTATGGACTACTGGACTATTTTGGATTATTTTGCTGAGTTCACACACCTATAATATTTAAATGATGGAACTGAACAAAAAAGGGGATATAGATGAATGACCATTTTGTATCTGTGTATTCAAAATGGTTAGGATAAATGTATAGCTACATTCTCTTAATTGAAGGAATAGAGGGATTTAGTCTAATAGTGTTTGTAAATAGAATATCATGTCTGCATCTTGTACAACAAATAACCACTAGAAAAGCAGTATGCAATGTGTTAATTATTGGAACTGTCCTACCAATTTCATTTGAAACTTCATTGCTATTTATTTCTCAATAAAATTATGGAAAGAAAAAAAAAAGCCAATACAAGACTGGCTAAATAGCTCAGCACATTAAAGCACCTGCAAGCAGGCACAGGGGACAAGGGTTTGATCCCTGGGCCTGCTGTGCTGGTCCTGTCCCTGGGGCATACTGAGAAGGCAATTAAGACTGGGCGTGGTGATGCACACCTGTAATACCACTCTTGGGAGGCTGTAAACAGGCAGATCACTATGAGTCTGATCTAGTAGTGAGGCCCTGAACACCCTGTAGACACTTCCCTAAAAATACAAAAAAAAAAAAAAAAAAAGCCAATACATTATTAAAAAAAAAAAAAAAACAATGCTTTTGACAATGTTATCTTGTTGATGTAGACTACCAGAGTGTGTACCATATTTAATAAATATGATGCTTTGTGGCTGGTTTCAGGCTAGCAAGCCCTGTTTGGAGAGACAAATAAAGATGTGAGAATCAGAGATTATCTTTGTGGGGAAATTAGGTGGCTTCACTTGAATGAAGCTTTGAACAGAGTTACATTCTCAGTTTTATTGAGATACCAGCAAAGGCATTGTGTTCTGCTGAGCTAGAGTGCATATTTTAGATTAGAAAGGCATAAGAATATTTATGTTGAATCATTACCTTTATCAAATTGTTCTCAGGGTGTCTCTCCTCATTCCACCAGCAAGTCTTTCCTCTGGCCAGGCTGGTAGAATAAACACCACATGTTGACACTGTCCCAACTCCACAGGGTCAGCAGTCTTCAGTGCCACTCAACCCAACTACATGTTAACTCATAAGGTGCCCTGAGGAACCCTACATTTTTTACACATTTTAAAGTATGTTATACATACAAAAGAGTATAATTCTAATACATATTGTTAAATTTTCTAAATATTTCTTAGGTTCTTGAAATAATTGTTAAGCACTTATATGTGTTCTGCATTTATTAGTCTATAATTGTTAATGTTGCTTAAATATTCTACATAACTATTGAGTTGTTGACAACTTGATATGTTGATTACTAAGAGATTATACAAAAAATCAGCTATGATGATTTTTTTAAATTTCCTTGTTTTACTATATAAAAATTGTTACATCTTTCTACTGAGATGCTTTATATGTATAGTAATTCAAGTCATACTTTTTGTTTCAAAGACTTTTATCTGCTATTATTATAAAAATATGTTTTTTATGTCAGTATTACACTTACATTTTGTCCCTCCATCATATTATATTTTTTCCTTTCATAGTCTTTATGTTCTATATGTGTCACATGCAATGAGCATGTGGTTGATTTGAGAACTTACCTATTCAGACATGCTTCATCCCTTAAATGGAAAATTCACTCTATTTACATTGAGAATGTTTACTAATAGGGTTTTTCCAGTGCTTTTGTCAGAGTTATTGTTGTCTCCTCTTGATTAATTTCTATTAATTAGTTTCTCTCATTTTATTTTTGCCTTTTAGAAG
>NW_004524594.1:24101039-24105805 GCF_000260255.1 Octodon degus | reverse complement strand
ATAAAAGTTTTTTTGCTATTCTTTCTAGTAAAAAATCATTGACATTATATATACTATATATATTATTATTTAAAAATATATATATATAAAACTCATCATAGGGAGTTTGTACCTGTGTATGGTATATCTTGTTGCTTCTTTTTTTCCCATTCTGGAAGAGGGGTCAGAGGGAAATGGGTAGGAAAGAATGCACACATTTGTGTATATTACTGATTCAAGCACCTTACATATTCCAGTAAATAATCATTGATTAAAATCTTCACTGACTGAAATGCCATCAAATGAATACTATAATCTTTCCTTGAATACTATTTGTATAAGGAAATGTTTGAAAGCATATTAAGTCTATTACTACTTGAGAATCCATTTATCTTATTTGTATTTTTCCTAATTTCTCCACTCTCAAATATATTTGTGTATTTCTACCCAAAACTTCTATCTCAGAATTAAAACTTTTAAATTAAAATATATTATTCCTAGGCTATTTATTTGCATGATTTTTGTGTTGTTCTCCTTGCATAATTATAAATAAAAATTTTAAAGAATAAATAAAAATAATATATTTTATTATGAATGTGTCATAATAATATGTATTATAATAATTGCTTATTCTCACTTGTCCACTGTAATCATGTATTGCTCATTAACATAATAAATATGGTCTACATATGAATCTCAACGTTCATCGTGCCTTTTTTTTTCGGTACTAGGGATTGAACTCAGCACCTTGAACTTGCCAGGCAAGCACTTATTCTACTGAACTATCTTCCCAGCCTTATCATGACTCCTTTTGTGATGTTCTAAACATTCAATTTAAGGATCTATTTTATTACTTTTCTTTTTCTATTTTATTCCTGCTAAAATAATTATTAAGAGCAAGAATATGTTGTTTCAAGCATTATGTAATTTGCTTACCAGTAATACAGTTCTTGAACTATTATTAACATTCTAGAACTTTGAAGAAAACAACAAAACCTAATTTCCAAATGCACCCACAGTTACTTATGAGTGTAGTAGTGAAAATAGTATATCTTTGTTTTCAAACTGGAAGTGATGCATTTTTGTCCCTTACCCCAGGTCAATGAGAAATGTCTGGGAACATTTTTGATATTTATCACTAGGGGAGGTACTGCTATCATCTTACGAGCAGAAGCAAGGATTTGCTGAGGACTGTGCAATGACAGAACAGCATCTTACAGCAAAGAATTAGCCTTCTAAGATTTGCCACCTTATTGCATACAATATGATATAACACATATATAGTTAGAAACATCTTAAACTTCAAGAGAAAAGAAATTCTTAAGGACTTAAAAAATAATTGTCTGCTCAATAATCATGATATTAAATAAAATCATCAACATAAAAAGATAATTATTTCTTAGTGAGAAAAATATTACAAAGCAATATGTATTCTATGTGCTTTCCCTTAAAACACACAAAAATTGCACAATTTACATAGGAAAATAATGACTGGATTTTTAAAGTAATTATCATGGTTATTTCTAGGTGTTTGCATATATCAAGGCTCTGATGTTTTGGAAGTTACTTTAAAATTTTCCCTTCCAAAGTAGTTTTCTGGTAGGTGAGATTCAATTACCATGAAAGCTTTATCTACTTTCCATAAAATTTCAGTTCCTGGTAAAATGGAAATTCTCTTTATGGTATTATGTGACATTTGCATCTTAGTTTGGGTGTAATGATACAAGTTTGAAAAGAGAGAAAATCAGAGTATGTTGGTAAAGATGCAAAAATATAATGTCCCTAAGCCAAAAAAAGTTGAGCTATTCAAACTAAGGGGCATAAAAAATAGATGGTTATTGAAACTATATAACTTAAAGAAATAGTTTCCTACTTATCTCCTGCATCAGGGAAATCATCATGATTCTGTGGTTTAATATCTATTGCTGAGTGATGAGAAAAGAGAATATTTTCTGATTTATACTAACTTTACATGCTGAGTGAAACTTTCACACATAACGGCAATTACACAGATTCATTCCTAATATTTCGAGGGAACATGAAGCATAATTATACATCTTATGCAGCATGAACTTGTACCTCAAAATGTCTCTGAGCTGCTCATATTTTGGGAGAGACATTCATCAGGAAGCTCTTGACTCCAAAAAAAGAAAACTTTCCCACACAGATACAGATTCTAAGGAAAACTGCTATCTCTGTAAGGGTGAGAAGGTTCCACCCAGGTAATAGTAGAAGGCCAGTATCATAGCCAAGAATGAAGGTTGTTTTCTTAAGTAACGATCTCCGGAACTGTAATTTTTTTTATTTATTTGTGTGTGTGTGTGTGTGTGTGTGTGTGTGTGTGTGTGGCCAGCTCAGCCCACCAGGGGGCGGGGCTGGCTGGCATGTGGTGCTGGGGGATTGAACCGCGGTCCCTGTCCTTTGCTAAGCTTGTTCTAAGTAGGTGCTTTAGACCACTGAGACATCTCATCAGCCCCAAAGAATGGAATAAGGTTTTTTTTGTTTTTGTTTTTTTTGTTTTTGTTTTTGTTTTGTTTTGTTTTGTTTTGTTTTGTTTTTGCTCTGAATGCCCTCAGGGGTGGTTTGGCTGGCTGGAGTGTTGTGGGGATTGAACTACAGCAACCTGAGGCTGACAGCTTTGTGGAAGCAGCCACTTAAACAACTGAGCTAAGGCCAGGCCCCTGTATTTTTGTCTTAGAGCTTTTAACTTTGGAATTACAGGACTACTGCCAGCAGAAATTGAGTTTGTTTTCTTATCCGTGTCTGGCTGGACAGAAAAGCCTCCTTTAACCTTTGATTTAAAATAAAAAATCTGTCATTCTATTGAAACAGTTCAGAACCTGATGCCACATGTAAGCCAGGGACCCCTTGACAGAAGCATGTCATGAATTGATTGGTGTAAATGGGTTAAATTAGAATTGAACTCTGGAGTGGGGTTTGGTGTGTCTCCTGAACCAAGGTGTCATGTGAAATGTGACAGCCACAATCTTTAAAAAAAATTACAAATTGAACATGGAGCTGGGCTTGGTGGTGCACACCTGTAATCCCAGCACTTGAGAGACAGAGGCAGGAAGATCTTTGAAAGTTCAAGACCAGCCTGAACTACAAAGTGAGTTTAAGTCCTGCCAGAAATGCAACACAAGACCATGTCTCAATTGTAAAACTAAAATAAAAATTATATGGAATTTAGATTTGGGCACAGTGGTACATGCCTGTAATCCCAGCATTCAGGAGACTGATGCAGGAGGTTTGAAGACCAGCCTAGGCACATAGTGATACCACATCTCAAAAAGGAAGGAAGGAGAGAAGGGAGGAAGGAAGGAAGGAAGGAAGGAAGGAAGGAAGGAGGGAGGGAGGGAGGGAGGGAGGGAGGGAGAGACAGGGAGGGAGGAAAGAGAGAGGGAAGAAGGAAGATTACAGAGAATCTAGATTTTAAAAATTATTAAGTATTGATAAAAAGCTAATGTCCTTCTCCAGTAAGAAAAATCAAGTTTAGTTTTGTAGTCATTTTAACTATAAAAATGGGGCAGGGGAGATGGCACAATAGAATAAGCGCTTGCCTGGCAAGCCCAAGTGTCTGAGTTCAATCCCCAGTTCCACCAAAAAAAAAAAATTAACTATAAAACTGGGGTCGGGGAGACAGCTCAGTAGAATAAGTGCTTGCCTGGCAAGTGCAGGGTCCTGAGTTCAATACCCAGTACCGCAAATAAATAAATAAATAAATAAAATAAAAATAAAACTATATCCTCTCAAAATGATAAATACAATGTCTTTAAATGGTTTTAAATCATTTGGTAAGCTTTATTTTGTAGATAATAAGCACTATTTAACAACTGACTTAATGCTTTCTCACTAAAAAGCAGTGTCCAATACAGACATCTATCTGTACAGAAATCTATCCTGTCTATCAGCAGATATAGTAGAGTCAGGGAATTTCTCTCTCTTTTTTTTTTCTGAAAGTACTGAGTTTATTTTAAAGCATCACATCATTTCATTATCAATAAACAAAGTCATTTTTGCATTATATGTTGATTTGTATAGAGTACAGACTGGAAAACAATAGGATAAACTAAAGAGCTGTGGTTTTTAGAAATAGCTAGTACAGAGCTAGTACAAAAAGCTTTCTTTTCTGAATTAAGTGATTTAGATTAATTCTCCTGTCTAGAATTCTTTAATAATATTTTAAAAGATGTTCTTTGTCATGGTTTGTATCTACAGTGTCCCTCAAAAAGCCCATGTGTTGAAAGCTTGGTCCCCATAGCAGCAGTAGGTGGCCGTGAAGCCTTTCAAAAAATATTGGATAACAGAGGCTCTAAACTTATCAATATATTAACCTATATTAACCTATTGATGAATTCATATTGGAATGTGTTTTGGGGTAGGAGCTTTGCTGAAAAAGAGACCTTTCTCTCTGGTTCCCTGCCCCATGAGGTGAGCAGCTTTCCTCTTCCGTGCTCTCCCCAGCACGTTCACGCTCTCTTTTGCTGCAGGCCCACAGTGATAAGGCCAAGTGATGAGGACCTCCAAACCCAAGAGCCAAATAGAACCTTTTCTCTTCTTAAATTTTTTCTCAGATGTTTTGTCACAACAATGGAACTCTGATTAACATAACCCTTTTACTTGATATTTATACATTTTCATGGCATAGGTGCACAGAAGATATTATCTTTGCTTCATTTAATTTGTTCAAACAAGTTATGACTAACCTGAAACAAAAAGGTCCAATATCAAAACACAATGACATTCATAGTTACAATGTGTCTTAAAAAGGGGAAATCCACTAAAAT
>NW_004524594.1:24092415-24095114 GCF_000260255.1 Octodon degus | reverse complement strand
TTCAAATCCTATTTTGTTGGCTTCTAAGAAACCAAGCACATCTTGCTGTTTCTTCTTAATCGCGGTAGAGCCAGAAGAAGATGCAATATACACCCGGATCACCATCCTGGGAACAGTGGCTTGCGGTTGTTTGGATGCTGAAAACGGCTGCAAAGCAGCCAGAATTTCTCTCTTTAGACATGACCGTTTCTCTGAAAGTATCTTCACACTCTTAGCAATTGAAAAATTTATAAGACAATTTTGGTGATAAATCAATTAGATGGATTAATTAATTGAGATAATACCAAAATAAACAAATAGATAAACAAAATTCTCATTTGCTTTATCTTCATCAGCTTGATCATACCCAGAACTTCTTTGCTGTGGATAGCATTCATGGATTTTTTTTTAAGTTCGTAGTTTGTCTAAATAAGCAATGCCAGGAATGTATGCAATGTGTTAATTATTGAAACTGCCCTACCAATTTGATTTGAAACTGTCTCATTGCTATTTGTTTATCAATAAAATTATGGAAAAAATAAATAAAAACAGGTGATTCAGTCGTGAAAAAATAAATAAATAAACAATGCCATGCTGGCCCCACCTCCAGGGCACGCTGAGATAGCAATTGAGACTGGGCATGGTGGCACTTGTCAGTAATCCCAGCTCTTGGGAGATGGCAAACAGATGGATCACTTTGAGTCTGATCTAGTAGTGAGACCCTGAACATCATATAGACCCTTCCCTAAGATACAAAAATAGATAGATAGATAGATAGATAGATAGATAGATAGATAGATAGATAGATAGATAAGCTATGCCTTGATTTGAAAGCAAAATTTTTGTGTGGTGTGTGTGTGTATTGAATGTCTCTTCATATTTCCATTCCATGCTATATTGAAATATTGCAGCTTGTCTTCAAAGGATGAGATGAAAATAAAGATGTATGCTTAATCTCAAGAAGAGATATTTTGAATTCTAGAGTAAGAGGCTGGAACTATGTACCTAATTACAAAGATATGTATATATAGACAGTGTCTATATACTAAATAAAACAATAACAACAGCAAAAGCAAAAACTTAAAAGGCAATTGATAACTAGGTGAGACTAGAGAATCAAGACTAATTTTCATAAAGTATGAGTGATTTCTCCCAAAAATTTACAAACTGTGAGCAGCAATAGAAAAAGAATTGTAGGCAGTTAATAAGTAATTCACAAGTAAGAAAAAAAAAAACCTTCAGGTTCACTGGAAATGAACAAAAGCAAATTTATTTATTTATTTATTTATTTATTTATTTATTTATTTATTTTGCAGAACTGGTGATTGAACTCAGGCCCTTGCGCTTGCCAGGGAAGCACTTATTCTACTGAGCCATCTTCTGGGCCCCAACAAAAGCAAATTTAAAAATATATTATTTTCATTTTTAGCTATGGAACTGACCAAAACTTAAAGTGATTAGTGCCTTTCTTTGTGAAGATGTAAAAAAAAAAAAGTATTTTCATTCATGACGGTGTCATAAGAATGGGCATAGCATGTATACAAAGGGTGTGCTTGTGGATGCATATTTGAGAAAGTTGTCCCTTATTATTACTCCAGTAGTGAAGTCAGGTATGGTATGCATGATTGTAATCTCAGCATGCAGGAGGCTGAGGCAGGACGATTTGCTGTGAGTTTAAGGCCAGCTTGGACTACATAGTGAGTCATTGTCTCAGAAAACAGAAAAGAAAAACAAACAAAACATCATGAAAATACTACTAAAACTATTAAAGTAGGATGAAATAAGAAGCTGTATTCAGATTAGTAGAAAAATTTAACAAAGTACTATATGTGAGCCAGTATTCAAAGATCAAGGGTGTTCTTGTAACTTAACTGAAATATATTAGAAAATCATAAAACACTCTGTTTCTGAAAGTGACAAATGGGACAAACAGCCAATAAAATCCTCAGAGGTTAGGTTTTTCAATCCCCAGGCCTGCCGTGCACACAGAGAAGGCAATTGAGACCAAGCTTGGTGGTGTGAGCCTGTAATCCCAGACTTTAGGAGGCTGTAAATAGGGGGATTACTACGAGTTTGATCTAGTAGTGAGATCCTGAGCACCCTGTAGATCCAGCCCTAAAATACAAAAAGAAAAGGAAGAACAGATCCAGAGCGTAGGCCCGGAGAGTGAGTGAGACGACCTGGGGCCCTCCAGATTCTGAATAGACCCAGAGCGCAGGCCGGGCAAGTGAGTGAGACGACCCAGGGCTGGTGAGATCCTGAATAGACCCAGAGCTCGGTCCTGGAGAATGAGTGAGATGACCCCTGGCTCGCGGATCCTCATTCGACCCAGAGTGCAGGCCCAGCACAGAAACCTTCAGCAGAACTCCCTCCAAAGAGGCTAGAGGCAAGACCCACCCAGCTGATTCAGGAGCAGAACATCTTGCCAGAGTGACACAAAGGGTTCAACTCTAATGCCTGCAGCAGAAAGAAGTGGAGCACAGCAGCCAAATCCAAATAACACCCACCTGGAGGAATCTGAACTTCGTAGATCCAGTCCTGGTGCTAAGGTAATAACTCTATCTAAGCTCTACACCAAAAGTCAGAAGACAGTAGTATACAAAATGACAAAGAGAAGGAACAAAATGCAGTCTCAGGCCTCGAGTCCACCCAGTACAAATGCAGAAGACACTAGCACTGAGGAAACTGGAAATCACACACCAGATATCTCTGAAATAATA
>NW_004524594.1:24088763-24091285 GCF_000260255.1 Octodon degus | reverse complement strand
CACAACACACTAGAACTTTGTGCGATATCCTATCCTCAAACTGTTAGAAGTGCTGGTCATTTACTTGCCATTCCAGTATTTATCTTATGTTTTACTCTTAGTACTTCTTTGTTATCATGCAAACTTTTTCTTAGTTCAATTGTTTTGAAACATTTAATTTTCTGAATATTGCTGAATCTTAATTTTTGTTCCAAGATTTATACTGTATCTTTGACTAACAATTTATTTAAATGACATTGTGTGATATCTTCTAGTATTAGAAACTTTAAAAAGTTTTTAAAAATAAATAAATATTTAAAAAAGAAAAAAATGCTTTAGTTAGTACATAGGGAGTACATTTTTTTAATTATTAAACACTGAACTATACCAAAGGAAACTTAAGTAAATACATAAGTAAGCTATATATAGCTAAGAGTAGATCTAGATTTATGAAATACTTTGTGAGTTACAATTTTGTTAAAATGCCCTTAAAATTTTGATTTTGTTAGAAAATTTACAAAAACAAAAAAAGATGGGTCTGTTCACCAAGATGGCACCAAAGGAAAAGAAGGAAGCCCTTGCCCCTCCTGAAGCTGAGGCCAAAGCACAAAGTTTGAAGGCCAAGAAGGCCATGCTGAAAGGCACCCACAGACACAAAAAGAGGAAGATAAGAACGTCACCCACCTTCCGTCATCCCAAGACATTGCGGCTCTGGAGGCAGCCCAAATACTCTGGGAAGAGCACCCTCAGGAGAAAAAAGCTTGACACTATGCCGTCATCAAGTTCCCCCGACCACAAAGTCAGCCATCAGAAACATCAAGGACAACACACTCATGTTCATTGTGGATGTCAAAGTAAATAAGCACCAAATCAAACAAGCTGTGAAGAAACTCTCTGACATCTATGTTGCCAAGGTTAATTTCACTTATGGTTGAATGTTCAGATTTAGGAAAGACTATCACAAACCTTTAAAAAATTACATGTTTATTAGAAATTATTTTATGACTTAAAATCTTCCCTTGGTAAAAGTCTCATGCAGGTATAAAACGAATATATATTCTCAGTTATATATAATTTTCTGTAAGTGTTGGTTAGATCAAGTTGTTTCAAAGTATTGTTCAAATCATCTATCTCCTTATAGATACTTTACTTACTTTTTCATTAATTATTTTGGGAAAGTATCCTAGTCCATTTGTGTGATATGACAAGACCCTCAGACTGCATAACGTAATTTATAAGAAAATAATTTCTTTTCAGTCTTGGGGCTTGAAGTCCAAGATCAAGTCACCCCAGATTTGGTTGGTCAGCAAATCTGTTCTCTGCTTTCAAGATGGCGCCTTCTGTTGTATCTCTTGATATGATTCCAGAGAAGCATATTGTTTTTTTTCTTTAAAGAGTTCCTCAGTTGGGTGAGATAGCTCAGTGGACTAAGGACCTGCTTTGCCAATCGCAGGAACCAGGGTTCGATCCCTGGTCCTAATGCTGCACCAACCCCACCCACAAGGTGCGCTGACCTGGTGACCTATGTGGTGGCACACACCTGTAATCCCAGTGCTTTGGAAGCTGAAAACAGGAGAATCACTACAAGTCCGAGCTGTGCAGTGAGACCCTGTACCAAATACATAAATGAGAAAAATAAATGAACAGTTCCCTCATACGCTCCATACCACACATCTTCTGATGTGTCAGTTTCAGTGTGTGTGGTCTGTGTGAGGCCTCAGCTCATGTTTTGCTGTTATATTTTGCTGTCATTTGTTGCCTGTGCCTTTGCATTGTGGAACTTTAACTGTCATCCTGCTGAGTGACTACGTCTGTGGGAGTCATGCTAAAGTAAGAGAGACTCTACTTTTCTCCAAATATCTATGTATTTACTTATTTTTAAAATAAAGATTAAAAATAGCATCTTGGGGCTGGTGAGATGGCTCAGTGTTCTGGAGCACCAACTTAGAACAAGCTTAGCAAAGCACAAGGACCACAGTTCAATCCCCCAGCACCACATGCCAGCCAGCCCAGCCCCCTGGTGGGCTGAGCTGGCCACACACACACACACACACACACACACACACACACACACATAAATAAATAAATAAATAAATAAAATTTTTAGGAGACGACCGGGGCCTGTGGGATCCTGAACAGACCCAGAGCGCAGGCCCAGCCAGTGAGTGAGATGACCTGGGGTCCTCCAGATCCTGAACAGACCCAGAGCGCAGGCCCAGCGAGTGAGTGAGACTACCCGGGGCCGCGGGGTCCTGAAGAGACCCAGAGTGCAGGCCCAGCGAGTGAGTGAGAGGACCCAGGCCACGGGATCCTGAACAGACCCAGAGCACAGGCCCCGGCAAGTGAGTAAGACGACCGGTGCTGCGGGATCCTCATTTGACCCAGGCTGCAGGCCCTGCAGGGAACCCTTCAGCAGAACTCCCTGCAAAGAGTCTAGAGGCAAGACCCACCCAGCTGATTCAGGAGCAGAACATCTTCCCAGAGAGACACAAAGGGTTCAACTCTAACCGCTGCAACAGAAAGAAGTGGAGCATAGCAGCCAG
>NW_004524594.1:24071027-24086790 GCF_000260255.1 Octodon degus | reverse complement strand
AGGATTATTGTGAAGTAGAAATGAGAATATGGTCAGAAAGCACTTACCATAGTGCTGGCAACATAATAAAGGCTCAATAAATGTTAGATTTCTTTTTTTGAACTTTTGAACTGATATATTAGTTTCATTCTTTCTGCATTAAAATTTAAGCTTCATGAATCATAAAAGTCTTGAAAGTCTGTCTACCACTACCTTCCCTCATGGATGAGAGACAGCTTGATTTTTGTAGACATTCAGGAAATATTTTTTTCTTATTAATTTTATTGAGAAACAAATAGCAATGAGACAGTTTCAAAACTGATTAGTAGGACAGTTTCAATGATTAATACATTGCATATTGTTGCCTTCATAGTGGTTATTCATAGTTCAAGATGCAGACATGGTATCCTATCCAAACACTATTAGTACAAATCTTTCATTCTAGGAGAATGTGGCTATACATCTAGCCTAACCATTTAGAATACACAGATACAAAATGGACATTCGTCTATATCCTCTTTTTTTGTTCAGTTCCATCATTTAAATATTATAGGTGTGTGAACTCAGCAAAATATTCCAAAATAGCCCAGTAGTCCATAATAGTATTGGGTCTTCCACTTGACTGACAATATCAGAAGTTGTTGACCTGAGTCCCCTACAGCTCAACATAACAACATGGCTTTATTTCTTGTACCTCACTTTTATACTTTTCCGCTGGATGGTTAAGACTAAGCTAAAGCAAGATCAGGAAATATTTTGAAGAAATGAAAGCATGGGTGTCACCTGAGAGATATGCTACATAAACTACTCCTAAGAGCTTCTCATTTCGAAAGTGGCCAGCATAATCTGCATTTGTGGATGCAGTAACTCTGAGTATAAAAACACACTTTAGAGTGGAGCCTGCATTTCAATTTTGAGAGCGTCTATAATGGCCACATTTATTTGTTGCTTCTATCTGTTATTTTTCTTAATGTATATTCAAACTTTCATTTATAAACAGCACAAATTATGATGATTTGATAATGAAAAGGATGAAGCCCACTATTGCGTTCTACATGTTGTAAATGCATTTACCACTCCTACTTCTGAGTGCTGTTTATTAAATGTAACGCAATCTTAGAAGGACAAATTAAATATATGAAATAGAAATTTCCATTTGCATCTTAACAAACTATAAATCAGCATTCAACCTGGATATATATTTGCTAGGCTAGCTAAGTATTATAGAAGTAACCGGAGGGATCTTAACAAAGATATTTCTGATTCCATCACCAGATATTTTGGAGTATAGTTTGGTTTAAAGAAAGGGAACAGATTTCTTCTGTCATCCAGCCAATATGTATCTCAGTCTGCAGCAGGTGATTGAAATCAGCTGTAGCTAAGTACTGGCAGATATGCCAAGTGCGATGGAAATCTTCTTCATTTTTGTTGCAAGTACTGAGTTAGTCCTGGGTTTTAGGAAATGGATTCATCAGACTTGTAAACTACATTAGCTGTGTAAAAAAGAAGAAATTCTGGGGCCGGTGTGATGGCCCAGTGGAATAAGTGCTTCCCTGGCAAGCATAAGGACCTGAGTTCAATCCCCGGTTCCGCAAAAAAAAAAAAAAAAAAAAAAATTATCTTGGATTTGTTTCATGCTCACTGGCTTAGCTATTTCCAGAATTTGTGTGATATGGATATTTATTTATTTGTGTGTGTGTGTGTGTGTGTGTGTGTGTGTGGCCAGCTCAGCCCACCAGAGAGCGGGGCTGGCTGGCATGTGGTGCTGGGGGATTGAACCGCGGTCCCTGTGCTTTGCTTAGCTTAGTTTGTTCTAGGTAGGTGCTTTAGACCACTAAGCCATCTCAGCAGCCCCTGATATGGATAATAATTTTAGACAGATATGTAAAGATATTCACTCCAGATATGTATATCTTTGGCAACTTTATCTACCATATTAGTTTTCTATAGGCAATTTTCAATCATTCAAGCCTTTCATTTACTACCAGCCTCATCATCTTCTATTTCCTGAGGATAGTAAATTTTTCTTACTTCCTATTTGTCTGGTTGAAGAGAAGAATGAGCACTGTTTCTACCCTTCTGATGGGATGCCTGTTTCTGTTGTTTATGTTTCAGTTTCCACAAATTATGAAGAAAATTAATGATCTTATCGAGAAATACAGAAACACATCCTGGAAGCTTCATGCAGGTAACAGCGAGTTCTTTATTGACTACCTTTTCATTTATCTAGGACTCATTGTTTCCTTAGCCATATCTACAACCATGTGTTTTCCGTTAATCTTTTCTCTTTGGAGACACCACAAGCAGATGCAACTGAATGTCACATGAGTCAGAGGGTTCAACACAGAAGCTCACGTGAAAGCAGTGAAGGTTTTATTGCTTTTTATCATTCTTCAGGCCTTGTATACTCTAGGCATTGTCATAGAAGTGTCATGGGGTATTGTGCCAGAAAATGAACCTCTATTTCTTTTTGGCTTGATAAACACAGCCATCTCTCCCCATGTTCACTCATTTATTCTTATTCTAGGAAACAGCCAGCTGAAGCAAATCTCACTGAGGATAGTACAGCGCTTAAAGTGCTGTAGGAAAGATAGACTCCCAGGGCAACGTAGAGAGGCTTGTAGCAAAGTGGATATTCTAGGACAGCAACTTCATACGAGATTTAATCACATGTCAAATTCCTTGGCTCAGTCAAGTTCCTGACTTTGCAACTTCTTTCAGCATAATTCTCAAAGGAAAATCACCAGCTGAGAGACTCTTCTGAATAAAGACAGCTAAGGTGGGAGGAACATCTACAAGACTCCACTGTGCTTCACCTGGCCTCCCTGAAGCAGTGGCATCCTTCCCATATGAAGCCCCTCAGAAAAAGAAACCAAGACCAAAAAAAGTTATGATTAATTTTGGCATTTAGAATATAGAAGTAAGGAACAGCAAAGGATGCCTCTGTGTGTGTGTGTGTGTGTGTGTGTGTGTGTGTGTGTGTGTCTGTGTGCAATTTAGTTCCTTAAAAAGTTGCTGTAATATCAGTATTTAAATCCTGGGGCTGGAGAGATGGCTCAGTGGTCTAAAGCACCTACTTGGAACAAGCTTGGCAAAGCACAGGGACCACAGTTCAATCCTCCAGCATCACATGCCAGCCAGCCGCACCCCCTGGTGGGCTGAGCTGGCTACACACACACACACACACACACACACACACACACACACACACTAAATAAATGTTTAAAAAAGAATATCCAGGAATATTTAAAAAATAAATAAATAAATAAATAAATCCTATGGTCATTTTTTACTGCTGTATGTTTCATGGAGTAGTAATACTCATAGTAATGAGTATGGATGTGTGGACGTAGTACTATGGATGGGTGTGGTACTAGGAAAAATGTCAGAGGAAAGTACCTGGAGGAAGGGGTCAGAGCACTAATGAAATGAGTCTTAGTTCTCCAGGGACAGAAAGACCCAACATGACCACTGATCAGGGGACAAAAGATTGAATGTAAGATAAAATCTGTGTGAAGTATGAGAGGTTCAGTTGTAGGGAGTCACACACACACACACACACACACACAGAGTACACAAACTTGCAGTCAGAGACATATTACAAATGTTGATTTGAAAAGTAAATTTTACATTCAACCCATGACATGAGCTTAGTAACTTGTTCTGTCAACTTCCAAAGATGCATTGATATTCTCATGACCTCGTGCCTGGAGTTTCGCTGAAAGATCAGCACTTGTTTCATTTACTGCATGAGGTTTCTAAACAAATATTGTTATATTTTTAGCTTAATATGCTTGGGGTGTATTGATAATTAAGAGATAATGGGAAAACAGCAGCAGTAACAACATATCATAGTACACAATTTCAACCAAATTTACCAAGTTTATTTGAATTTATATTGTGTAACTAACTATGCCTTCTACATAGACTACATTAGAAGTTATTTATCTTTCTTTTTTTGTATATATTTGGTACAGGGTCTCACTATGCAGCTCAGAGTCGTAGTGATCCTCCTGTTTTCAGCCTCCCCAGAGCTGGGATTACAGGCATGCACCATCACACCAGGCATAGTGTCTGGCTCAGGGCACCCAGGGGTGGGGCTGGCATGGCATGTGGTGCTGGAGATTGAACCCCAGTCCCTGCACTTGCCTAAGCAGGCACTTAGTCTGCTGGGCTATCTAGTTGGCCCTAGAAATTATTTATTTTTCAATGGCTTAAAATTCATTTGCAATCATTACTTTAAGGGATACATAATAGCTTATCTTGCAGGTATATATTGACATATTTAATCTTTGTCATATTCTTTACATTTAGCTTGGCTTTATTTGTTTATTGTTTCAAATAAATATTGTGAAGCAATAGTAACACTAACATTCGAGGCATTGAAAATGTCTATTACATAATAATGAATAGATAATCCATTTTCTTACAATTTCAATGTTATTAACTTATTTTAATGCTTGGCTGGACAAATAGCTCAACAGATTAAAGTACTTGCAAGCAGGCACAGGGACAAGGGGTTTAATCCCTGGGCTGGGTGCGCTGAGACAGTAATTGAGATTGGGCGTGGTGGTGGTGTGCCCCTTAACCCCAGCTCATTGGAGGCTGTAAACAGGCGAATTGCTACAAGTCCAATCTAGTAGTGAGACCCTGAAACCCTGTAGACCCTTCCCTAAAATACAGAAAAAAAAAATTTTTAATGCTGTTACTTTTGATCATAAAAGGTCATTTTAAATTTTGTGTATATTTAATTGTTAGTGTGGTTAAATTTTTTTTTTTTTTTGAAAAGGGAAAAGGGCTTTATTATAAAGGAAAAGGGACTTCATTATCTTAGAGGACACGGAGAGAATTTGGGAAGATAAGGAATTCTCTGGATTGGAACAAAGGGAGGCTGAGGCTTTTATGGCCTTTGCTGGGGTGGGGCTTGAGGGGGAAGTTTAGATAGACCTGAGGAGCTGATTGGGGCCTTCCCTGAGATGGAGAGAAAGGTGAAAGGAAACTGCATCCTGGGCTGAGTTGGAGAAGCAGGGGAAGGTGGTCTCTGGGAAGATGAGCTGTTATTTTAAGGGCTTCAGCCATATTAGGTGACCACCATAATAATTCAGCAATTCTTACTAGGGCCATAACCTATCATTCCCATCTTTTGGTTATTATAAAGGGGGTGATGTATCTCTTAGACTGCTTCTTGCTGAACTGGGACATTGTCTTGGGGATGAGGGGAGTTGACAGAATGATGGTTTATGCCCATGTAGAAGTTAGTGCCAGGAGTCTCAGCTAGGACTAGAGGTTTATAGTTAGTGAGGCTCACATTGGATACGGAAGAAACCTTGAAAAAAGTATAAAAAGACAGCACATTATGAGTACATGTCATCATGATTAAAGGACATAGGAGGGGAAGCAAGGGGGGGGTCTATAATCTGTGTCATTTTACCATGACCATGCTGAAGAGGAGCAGTATTGATCTTTAGCTTTTTTTTTTTTTTTTTTCGGAACCGGGGATTGAACTCAGGCCCTTGCACTTGCCAGGCAAGCACTTATTCTACTGAGCTATCTCCCCGGCCCTGATCTTTAGCTTTTTGACATCAATGTGAGGAAAGGGAGTCAGTGCCATCTGTAGTACTGTAGCACAACTGTATTTTGTTAAAGTCAATTTTTTTGTCTCTTTTTTTAATTTTTTTTTTAATTTTTTGTCTCTTATGTGTTTGTGTGGAGACATGGAGTCTACCTACCAACTGTATTGTCTATAGTTGTTTAGAAAGGTAGGCTACTGCCTAAAAAGATGGTCTCTTTTTATGTCATAAAATGCTGACTGTATTGTGACCTTGAAAAGAAGTACATAGGGTAAAGGGCTGAGTTGGTTTGGATAAAGACAGCTGGGACTCTTGGGAGGGCTTGTTGTAGCTTGCAAAAGGGGAGATATGTAGGAGCAGTCAGGTCTAGGGGTTCTCACAAAGAACCTTTTGATGCTCTATATAGGGGCTCTGCTAGGGAAGCAAAATTGGGAACCCAGAGATGAAAGAAGTTAGCTAAACCAAAGAAGGATAAAACCTGCTATTTTGTGGTGGGCAGTGATTGCATGATTAGTGGGAGTGAGGGTCTTAGATACTTGACTTTTGGTGAAGCTATCTGAGCTTTGGAGGGAGAGACTGTGTAAGCTGGTCCTGGCAGAAAATTGAGAAAAGTAGCTGTTTGTCTTAGGACCAGGGCATGGGGGGGGGGCAAAGGAAAAGGTCATCGATATATTGAAGGAGTGACTGGGCTAGAGATCAAGGGTCTTAAGATCAGAAGCAAGAGGTTGGCTAAAGAAGTGAGGACTATCTCTGAACCCTTGAGGTAGGGCTGTCCATGTGAGCTGTTGAGATCAGAGAGTGTCTGGTTAATTCCATGAGAAGGCAAAGAGGTCATTGGGTTTGAGTACAGGAAGAATAAGGGTATTATATAGAAAGTGGATATTTTTAAGAAAACTATTGGTAAGGAGGTGGAGAATGATGGGTTTAAGTCTCTTGGTGTTTGGGGGCTATTGGGTATTGGGGAAATGTATGGAAACACTGCGGGATCACTGAGGCACACTAGTCTAGAAATAGCATGTGTGGCATGAGTGGGACTGGAAGTGTCTCAGAGCATATGGTTGACAAGGGAAGAGGGAGGGAGGAGCTAGCTGTACATTGAGGTTGGGTTTGTAGGATATACACTGTGGGTGGAGAAAAAGGTGAGAGAGAAGTGGAGTTTTTGGAGGAGGTCTCTCCCCATGGGAGATATGGGACATGTTGGGGTCACAATTTCCTTAAGAGTGAAGAACAGTGTCTGAAGTTAGCACGGAATGGGCCTGTCTGAAGGGGTCATGTAGGTCGGCCATCAACACCCACTATGGAGACTAGAGCTAATATAACAATTGTAGAACTCAGGAAGAACACTGTGTGTGGTCTCTGTGTCAGCAAGAAAAGAGGGTTTTTTTGTTTGTTTGTTTGTTTGTTTGTTTGTTTGTTTTAACCTGAGATATCCAGCGAGACTTGGAACTCAACAAATTTGCCTCAATGTGGGCCAGGGAACCCAAGCTCTGTTGTTGCTCTTCAGCAGCAAGACCAAGCAGCTCAAGTATACGGATCTGGCCGTAGTGAGGTTTCCTGTGAGGGTAGGTAATTGGATGATTTACCCGCTCTCTGGCGGACAGGGCAGTCGCATTTCCAGTGACCCTCAGGCTTGTAGATGTCCTAGTGATGGCTGCAGGTTGGGGCAGGCTTATGCCCAGTGTCCTTCCTCACCGCACTTGGCTCTGGTGGCAGCATTGTTTAGGCTCAGCATTACCTTGTCAAGGTCCTGCTCTGATGGGAGTCCTGAGTGTCATAGCCAAAAGTTGGCAGTATATATAATTAATTTTGGTCTCTATTATTGAAGACATGGAAGGTTAGATTAAGTACGTTTCCTTTGGAGTTTGAGGGCCGAGATTTGTGTTTTTAGCTTTGCATGAATATCAGGAACAGACAGAGATATAAAATAGGAATTAATAGGAATTGGTGCCTTAAGAGAACCTGGGTTTACATCAGTATACTTAGTTTGGAGCAATACACTCGATTATTAGAATTTATCTGAGTATCAAGTATCTTGAAATATAAAGTGTAATCAGAGAACTATTATTTCTTACCAACCATGGACATTTTAGCAGTTAAATCCCAGTAGGATGTTAATGAACAACAGTTACATAAGTTTGTAGAGCTCTTTTGGCATCAATAGTCATACATAGCAGTATAGCATAACAGTCATGAGATCCCCATTTTTTTTTTTTGCATCTTTAAATGTACATAGGATACATATTACATAAGTTTTAGTTATAAAATTATTTGACTGATGACCTCATGTTGGCTTGACAGGAACCTGCATCTCTAAATATAACAACACATATATAGAATATATATCACATAAATTTTAGTTAAAAAGTTATCATTTGGCTGATGACCTCATGTTGGCTTGATGGGAACCTATTATAAATACCTGGAGCAAAAGAGAAAGGCAAATGTTTAAATCTGAAAGAAAATTTATATTGTAGCATACAGTATTTTAAAAGGCATAAATATGTTTAATATATTAAGCATCTTTTATGAGAAAACTTTAATTTTTGTAAAAACTTTCTCTTTTAACCAATGACAAAATTATTATGGGCTATTGATAAACAAAGGTTGGCTACCCTCTCTTCATCAATCTAGAGTTCTGTCCAACAATCTTCCCCATTTTAATGGTTTTTATTTAATTATAAATTAATTTGGGTATTACCTAGACCAGCTGGCAACTCAGGAGAAAGCATGCTTTCAAGTCTATATTTTAGAGCTCAGATAAAAAGGAACAGCTGTTTACAGAATGACATAAAAACAAACAAGTACGTAGAAGACACACAGACATCTTTATAAAATGAGAGTGCACTCAAATATATTTCTGGCCAGGTTAAACTATGATGACCTTTTGAAGTTTGTAATTATGAGAGACTAGTCAGAACTTTTATAAGTCAATTAGCAGAGCTCTCTTATAAGAGGAATTCGGAAAAAAAGATTTTTTAAAAAAGCTCTTATTTATACATATGTTTAGGTGTAATAGTGCTTATCAGGTTTGAGTGGAAGCAAGCAAACTGAGCAGAGTATAAGGGTAGACACAGCACAATAGAGGAGGAGCACTGACAATGTAGAAGTCCTGGAACCAGGAGACTGCCTGCAAGGGTGGCTGGGGTGGGGGGCGGGGAGTGAGGGGAAAGAAGGTGAGCAAAGGGCGGTGTGCTCACTCGCTCCGTGGGCTGTTATCGTTTCTTTAGCTTGATGGAGAGTAGAGGAAAGGGCACGCACTGTTGGGGAAAAAAATGTGTTATTAGTTGATTTTTTAGAGTGAGATTTTTGGAGGAAAAAAAAAAAAGACTGTGATTGGATTGTAAATTGGGAGAGGGGTTGGCAAGGAATGTGAGGAATGTAGACCGACAGACAGAAGAAAGGAAGGCGGGGAGGTAGGAGAGGCATCTCTGTAGTCCCTGAAAGTTAAAGAGGTTAGAGGGTGTATCAGAAGCCACCGCTGTGGCTGAGGCAGGCGAGGGCCATTACCGTGGGTGGTGGCCGTGGGGTGTGGGGACTCCAGTGGGTGGTCCTGCGAGTGTGGGCGTAGGGCAATCTGGTCTTGAGAGACGTTGTTAGGTGGGAGAGCTGTCCCTAGTTTAAGGGCCTATGGAATGAGAGAGAAAGGTTAAGGGAGGGAGGGACGTGTCCTCAAAAACAAAAAAAAGCCCGAATACAGGTGACATACTGCCGTTTGCCGGGGTGGTGATAGAAGTTTTAAACTTTGGAGAATTAGTGGAAAAGTTTTTGTATAGGCTACTGGGTTTTATCATCTAGATTAAATTGTGGCCAAGCTGTCTTGACAGTAGAAGATTAATCACTTAGGTATTTTGGCCTCCTGGAGGCCGAGGGAGCTGAAATTATGGACCAGGCATCCCAATGGGGCTTCTTTTAGAAGCTGGGAACGAGTATTTCCCATTGTGACCGAATTAAAAGGTGAGCCGAAGATTAGGGCAAAAGCCCGAGGTCACTTCCCACTAAAAAGCCGTCATTTTTTAGTCTGGAGTGAGTGTGAGAGAGAGAAGGCTAACACCCACTTTTAACAGTCGTCACTAGAAGAAGTGGGGAACCGGGGGCCAGATGGCTGAGGAAGACGAGTGGGGACCCCGACGTGAGCTCACGATTTTCGAGATGAGAGGAAAAAACGAGGCGGAATTCCCTGAGACGAGTTTTGGGGCTCACCTGTGTGGATTAAAATTGGCCGGTGTTGGATGCAAGTTGGCTAAGGCAGGCGGCAGAGGCAGAAGCAGAGGCCGTTCAGTGAGAGAGCTCAAAACCGGGTCAGGGCTTGTCCCGGGAGCCACACTACTCACCATTCCAGGTCACAGCACCAAAAATGATAGGTTTTAACGATGTCGCAGCAGAGAAGCACGCAGAAGGAAAAGGGAAAGGGGCTTTATTATAAAGGAAAAGGGGCTTCATTATCTTAGAGGACACGGAGAGAATTCGTGAAGATAAGGAATTCTCTAGTGTGGTTAAATTTTTTAACTGATTAGTGGTAAATCCTTCTTAGGAACTGTTCATCTGTTTTACTCTTATTTTTACAGATCTTATAGTTTTCTTACCAATTTTGTGACTATTCCATACATTAACACTATGCCATATAGGAGTGATGATTTTTCTCCCTTAATTTGTTGTTTGACAAATAATTCATGATGTTTGGAAAAACAGGCTAGTAATTCATCTGAACTCAAATGGTTTTGTTTTCCTTTCTGATTTT
Source organism: Octodon degus (assembly GCF_000260255.1). Classification (NCBI taxonomy): domain Eukaryota; kingdom Metazoa; phylum Chordata; class Mammalia; order Rodentia; family Octodontidae; genus Octodon; species Octodon degus. The sequence goes on along the minus strand of NW_004524594.1, from coordinate 24,076,503 downwards.
TTCTGCTATTTTGCCAATATTAGTTTAGTTATTGGTACTTCTTCCTTCTGTCAAATAGCTCCATCTGTTACTAAAACGAATTCATTTTCATTGTACTTAATACTAGAAAACAGATCTGAAGGAGAAATTGATCATGAATATTTACAATACTCAACTAACCATGGGTAGTATGTTTCTGTATAGATTTTAAGATACATACACAAATAGGTATATGGGTATGTTGCTTAGGAATCTATTTTGACTGCATAGTTATACATAAATTTAGGCTCCTCATCTCTGGATAAGGGAACTATAGTTGACTATCATTTTCTTTTTGCAGTTCTCTGTAATTTGCTAAATTGTCCATGAAATAATGTGTGTACTCAAGAAAGTAATTAAATAAAAGATAAGGTATGTGGAAAAAAATCTGCTTGGCTAATTTTCCTTAATAGACAAGACAAAGCATTTCCTGGTGTTTCCATAAACTCTGGAAGCACTGCTGCCCTGGTAGATTGGATTATTAATTTGGAATCTAGGGCTGGAAGATGCTAGGCCAGTGCTCTGGCTCTGAGCTATACCAGGAGCCTGGATGATTTTACTTTCAACTCATTTCCATTGTTCCAACAGATCAGTGCTATTGGCTAGTGTAACTGATGTGCTCAAAGCCATAAATTGCCAAAGTTATTGTTAATGTAGTTCTGATTTTTATGCCAACACTGTCTCAGACTTTCCAGGCATTGCAAACTCTCCACCAAACATGAACACCTCAGATTTTTCTCTCTTCTTTATACTTCATAATCTTTCTATCCATCAAAGAAAACAGTCAGGGGTAATGCAAGAAATGAACCCATCACAACTGTGAAGAGCAACAGGATTTAAAAACCAAAACATCCAGTTTGAGACTTCATTTGGAACTGCTTCGTGATGATCTCTTACTTTTATATTGTAACTCCAACTGTCACATCTTGTATGTTCCCTAAGTGTAAATCATATGGGAATACAAGTGAGGAAATAAATGAATAAAAATCAAGGGAAATAAAAGGGAGGATAAGGAAGTGCAGGTGAGGGGCCAGTGAGACAGCTCATCTGACTAAGTACCTGCTTTGGCAAGTGCAGGGACCGGGGTTCGATTCCCAGTCCCGCATGCCAAACTGGCCCTGCCCCTGGGGCGGGCTGAGTCCACAACCAAGTCCAGGCGTGGTGGTGCACACCTGTAATCCCTGTGCTTGGAAGGCTGAAAACAGGAGGATCACTACAAGTGTGAGCCGCATGATAAGACCCTGTACCAAGTACATAAAAATGAAGAAAAAAAAAAAAAAACTACAGGTAAGTCCACTTGCTTCATGGTCATTGTAAGTTTTCTCACAACTTTGCATCTTCCCAGGATCCACCTGGCTGTTTTAGCAGTCAGATGAAGTTACAGTACTGAGCATGAACCAAACAGATACCCAGAGAAGCCAATCACTTGCCACTTGGATCATCCCATTTACACTGTTTATAATACTACCCCCATGCCATTGGGGTATGTAGTGTCAGCCCCACTGAAGTCCACTTGAGAATGAGTCAGGGCAGAAATGAGCAAGGAGAAAGAGAAGGCATTGGGAAAAGGGTTTTCTACCTAGAAAAAAAAAAAAAAAAACCTTCTACTGTGTGTATAATAGTCTTTAAAATTGTTGTCACTAGTCTTTTTTTTTTTAATTTTATTTATTTATGTGTTTGTGTGTGTGTGTGTGTGTGTGGCCAGCTCAGCCCACCAGGGGGCGGGGCTGGCTGGCATGTGGTGCTGGGGGATTGAACCGCGGTCCCTGTGCTTTGCTTAGCTTAGCTTGTTCTAAGTAGGTGCTTTAGACCACTGAGCCATCTCACCAGCCCGTGTTGTCACTAGTCTTAACCAAAATTCTAAATATCTAAATTGTCCTAGAACACTTATAGTTTTAAAATTATTTCCAGAAGGGTCTTTTTCTACTTAATCAATGCCAATGTTATGTTTTTGCTACCTAATTAAATTTTTGGTTCTGCCAAAAATATTAAATGAAAGTTATTGTAAAGATGGCTTCAGTCAAGGGTATGATTCTTTGAAAGTGTTATTTATGAGGACCTCCCATTGTCAGAAGACAAGCATTTCTACGTTATCAGGGCTGGGTATTCATTTCAGTTTCAACTTGATGTACCACTGCCTCACCACAGTGGTCTAGGAGCACCAGGTGCTCGCTTTTTTTTTTTTTTTTTTTTTTGCAGAACCAGGGATTGAACTCAGATCCTTGCAGATTTGCCAGTCAAGCGCTTATCCTACTGAGCCATCTCCCCGGTCCCAGGCACTCGCTTTTAAAGGTCACATTTCTGCAACTGGCCTGCGGAGCTTTAGGCGTGAGTAGGTAGTTAATGCTTAAGGTTTTTCTATCTTTTTCTGTTCTTTTTTTTTCTTCTCTTTCATTTCATATGTATGTATATTTTTACCAATTTTGCAAGTTTGTATCTGGTAATGCAAACAACTAATTTGAAGATAACATTATGTAGTACAACAATCAATGTCAAATTCCTATTATATCGTTCAGTGAAATTCTGTGTCATGTCTAATGCCATTTCTCTTTACTTCTCTCTTTTTTACTATTTTTAAAAAAATGAGTAGGTCCTCAGGGGAGGGTCTGGGACAGAGAAGACAACTGATCACTTTCTTCTGGGTTTCCCAGATGAGGTTAACATGATTCCATCTAAAATTTTATTGTGTTCAAGTTGTAGTTTTCTTCTTCTGAGATTTGAGGCAACATGCACAAATGTGAAGTTTTAAAATTGAAACCCAGGGGCCAGGGAGATAGCTCAGTAGAATAAGTGCTTGCCTTGCAAACGCAAGGGCCTGAGTTCAATCCCCGGTTCTGACAAAAAATAAATAAATAAATAAATAAATAAATAAATAAATAAATAAAATTGAAACCCAGCTTTAAGGAGCCAGGGAGATGGCTCAGTAGAATAAGCACTTGTCTGGCAAGCGCAAGGGCCTGAGGTCAATCCCCGGTTCCACCAAAATGGTAATAATAATAATAATAACCCAAATATGGAGCTTCTCTGGAAAGACTTGTCAAGACTGGGCTGCACTCCAAAGTGCCAGGGCCCTAGAGACAGAGCCACACGCTAGCACTGCACTCCCTGCCTTCCTGTCTAGATTTATTCCTGTCTGATACCTGCAGGGCTTTACATTTAAGATACCTGCTTGACTTCTCTGTATCCTCCTGGAGGTTTATAACCACCTTAGAGGGCCTGGGAATCTGGCCAACTATGGGGCATTTCCAGAACTAGTGTGAGCACAAGAGTAACAGTAGCTCGTGGCAATCTGGGAAATAAAATACATGAGGATTGAGAGAAAACACATATTGTGCAGGATTAAGAATTGAACCTGGGAGGATTTATTTCACTTTCAAATACTCTCTACTAATGCAGCATCAGAGTCTCTCTCCCCCCTCCCTTCTTCCACCCATTCCTCCCTCCCTCTCCCTCTCTTCTCTATTCCTCTCTTCAAATAAATTATCTGCTTCCATTTTTTAAAAAAATTGGATCTGATTTCTGACCTTAACTCTTAACTCTTAGCAGGATAACTTGCTCTTTATTCCCATTAGGTACCATCATTTCATCTTTACCTTGTTATATATTGACAATTCCAATAACATGTTACTTGTTAGAGGACCTTAAAAAGTAAAAAGAGGGACCGGGGAGTTAGCTCAGTAGAATAAGCACTTGCCTGGCAAGCACAAGGGCCTGAGTTCAATCCCCAGTTCCGCAAAAAGAAAAAAAAAAAAAAAAAGGAAAAGGAAAAAAATACAGAATGTGCCGGGGAGATGGCTCAGTGGAATAAGTGCTTCTCTGGCAAGCACAAGGGCCTGAGTTCAATCCCCGGTTCTGCCAAAAAAAAAAAAAAAAAATACAGAATGTAAGTTTTGATCTATCAGATTTTTGTGGTGATAGAAGACTCAGCATCAGTTGAATCTCAAGCGATCATTTCACTGGGTTTACATCCATAAATCTCTTGCTCTGTATAATCTTTTTAGAAATAATGACCCTTTTAGACACAGTTGATGTTGGGTAGTTTCATTATGATACTACAGAAAAAAGTTCTATAATAGCACAAGAATGGATGAGAAAAAAGGAGAAAATTAGTTAATATAAATTCTGCTATAAACTTAGTCTTGTAGAGCATATTGAACTCTTGTTTTGGTTTTGATCTTTTAAGACATGATAGACTCCATTACCTACAGTTTATACTACAATATTAAAACATGGCTGTAGTTAAGGTTGCTTAATAAATTTAATGAAATTTTACCCATAGATAAGAAGTGGGGAAGCCAATATTCAGTGATAACTATAGATATGGAATATTTTTATGAGTGCATTAAAACAAGGACTTCTTCCCAGTTGTCCTTGAGAAATAATGTTTTTTTTTTTTTTTGAGGACCCAGGGGAAAAATTGTTTTATTCATAAAAAGTTTCCATTTTGAATTAAGCCAGATTTATCTAATTTTTATATTGCTTATGTTTTTCATACCAGATTTAATAATTCATTTCAAATCCAAAGCTGTGAACATTTATTTTGGACTACTGTACTGTACTGACTTAAGTTTACTTATCAAAGATTCTTTGTGCCCTGATAAATTTTAGCATTCATTTAAAAATTAATTGGCTATAAATGTTGAATTCATTTCAGAACTCAATTCTACTGTTTTTCTCTGTCTTTGTGCTAGCACCACAGTTTCAATTACTATAGCTTTATACTACACCTTAAAGTCATTAAGAGGGAGCCTTTCCACTTTGTCCATCTTTCTGAAATCTTTTCATATATTCACCGCCTCTCACAAAACTAAGTGAATTTGACAATCAGTTTATGTGTTTTTGAGAAATCATTGTGGGAATTTTTCATGGGTCATTCACTGAATTTATGTATCACTTTAAGTAGTATTAAGATTTTAACCAATTTAAGTCTTACTTGATGAACATGAGATGTGTTCCCATTGTATCTTCTTCAGTTTCTTCCCAAAATGTTTTGTTTACAGTGTGTAAGTAGTTAAATATTTCATTCTTTTGGTTGTTATTATAAATGCTATTGCTTGTTAATTTTACTTCTCAAGTGTTATTTGCAGGTATGCAGCAAAAGGGCAGATTTTATATGTTAATCACATACTTCGTAGCCAGAATTTTTTTACTTTCATAATGTAGAGAAATTCTTTTCTTAAATATATTTCAACTTTAATTGCCATAAGCTTTGCAAAATCCCTCAGTAACCTCTAATCAACATATTTCATATAACTTTCTCTTAAATTCATTTTTGTTTTCACTGATACAGCCTTCAATTTTTTTTCAAAGTTTTATTGATAAACAGATAGCAATGAGACAGTTTCAAATCAAATCGGAAGTACATTTTCAACAAATATTACACTGCATATATTCTTCTTAGTGGTTAATTGCTGTACAAGATGCGGACTTGTGATCCTATTTACAAACACCATTAGAA
>NW_004524594.1:24063107-24064567 GCF_000260255.1 Octodon degus | reverse complement strand
TCGGCAGAAATTCCTACTCGCCGGGAGGGGTGGGGCAGGTTCGGCGGAGTGGTGGGGGGCGGCCCGAGGGTGTGGGAGAGGGTCCGGCCAACGCTGCGCCTGGGCTGGGACTGGTCCCGCTGGCACAGGGTAGCGGGAAGCTCTCCACACACTCACCAGACCTGGGCTAGGACTGGGTCTGGGGGTTCCCAGAACTCGGCAGAAATTCCTACTGGGCGGGAGGGGTGGGGCAGGTACAGGAGTGGTAGGGGGTGGCCCAAGGGGGTGGGAATGGGTCCGGCCCACGCTGCACCTTGGCCGGGACTGGTCCCGGCGGCGCAGGGTAGCAGGAAGCTCTCCACACACTCCCAGCCTTCAAATTTTTGAAAAACATCTACATGTACATTCTGAAATGTATATGCTACCAAATATTTTTATTTGTCCTACCCATGTAGATGGATTATCAACCAGAAAGTAGTGTTTCATTGTTCTTTAACAAATACTGTGAAAATCACTTTATATCACTTCAGAAGGCAACAAAACAGCCACGTTGCTATCAATATTTGAAGATGAGCTGAACAGGATTTTTTAAAAATATTTTTTGTTCAGAGACTACAGTGTCTCATTACACAGACTGGACTCTTAATGATTCTCCTATATACAGCCTCCCAAGTGCTGGGATTATAGGCATGCACCACCACCCTCAGTCTCAGTCCAATCTCAGCGTGCACCAGGTGTGGGCCTGGCATGGCATGCCAGAGAACAAACCCTAATCCTTGTGCCTGCCTAAGTAGGTGCTTTAGTCTGCTGAGCTATTTGGCTGACCCTGAACATGAATGTTGAATTAAAAAGAAAATGGAAAAACCTAAATCCACCTAATCTTTTTTTACTTCTATCATTAATAAAAATAAAATTGAACATCACTAGGCATTATGATGCTATCTTTTATAGTTTCATGTAACATTGTCTTAGTCCATTTGTGCTGCTATAAAAAAATCTGAGGTTGAGTAATTTATAAATAACAGAAATTTATGTCTCATACTTATGGAGGTTGGGAAGTCCATGATAAAGCAACTTGGTGCCATGGATGTGTCCTCTCCTGGAGAGAGACAGGGAATGGCAAAGAATACTTCGCCAGCCCTTTCCTAAGGCATTAATCTGATTTATGAGCTCTGAGCCACCATTGTCACCTCCCAGTGTCCGACCTCTTAAAACTTTTCTTTGCACCTTTTTTTATTGAGAAATAAATATGAATGAGACAGTTTCAAAGCTGATTAATAGGACAGTTTCTATAATCAATACATTGTACATTGTTATCTTCTTAGTGGTTATCCCTAGTACAAGAAGCAGACAGGATATTCTGTCCAAACACTGTTAGTACACCTCCTTCTACTCATTGAATTAAGCAAAAGTATCTGTATATCTATCCTAACTATTTTGTATATATAAATACAAAATGATCTTTCCTTTGTATCTCTTTT
>NW_004524594.1:24059515-24062712 GCF_000260255.1 Octodon degus | reverse complement strand
AATGTTTTTTCTCTCCATGTGACTCTCCCCAGGCACACTATACATCATCGATCACATTCCTCTGTGGCTCCATGATCTTCTTGATCAGAAAATTTGGAGCACAACTGAGTTACATGTTGTTAAGTACAGGTTCTCCTATGTCCCGAGTCTTCACTGACCTTGAAAGGCTATGGCCAAAATGTTGGCTGACCTTGCAGCCCTTCCTTTTCTCCAATTTTGATCTGCTAACTTAGGTTGTTAACTCTCCAGAAGAGAAGCTAATTATTAACTTGAAATATATGCAGTTCGGTTTACCGTATCTGTCTAAATATCAAACATCTTTGGCATATCATGGAACAGGTATATTCCATCAAATATTAATAAGTTGATCTTTAAGTCCTTACAGAATAGGAAGGAAAAATAATGTTATAAAAGTAGAAATAAGCATTTACATATTTTTACAAAGAGATTTAGAAATCTAACCATATAAAGAATTGTGACAGGACAGATCTGTGACATTTCTTTTTATTCTTGTCTTTTGTTTTTTCATTTATTACCCCCCCAAAAAAACCTTTACTTGAGAGACATTATGGCATTAAATGGTATGTCATTACAAGAAGTATATATTTAAAAGACCCGGATGGCAGGCACTCCAAACGTGACCCCTCTATTACACATCACCATCCAAAGTACAGCTGCCTGGTTCATGGGTGCCAGCATATATAGTTAGTCAGGGTGAGAATCTCACCAGCCAATGGCTAGTCTCAAAAACCTGCTGATGTACCCCAGGATCACTGCCCCACCCATCTTGTACATACAAATGCATGGCTTTGCCCCCCTCATTTTTCCCAGCTGTTCTCCTTGCCCACTCCTGATTGTCCAATCCTCAAGTTCTCACTTTCCTTTTATGTGTGTTGTAACTTTCTATATGTAATTCCTCTTTTAAGTTCTTATACTAGGGAAACAATATGATATTTACACATGTGGATATGGTTTATTTCACTTATAAGTATATCTTCAAGTGGTATCCACTTAAACATGAAGGCTTAAAGTTTCTCATTCTTTATAGCTGAATAATACTCCATTATACAAAAGTACCACATCTTTTTCAACCATTCCACATGTGGCGGGCATCTTGGTTGTTTCCAAGTTCTGGCTATCACAAATTGTGCTGCTGTAAACATAGATACACATATATCACTACGATATGACACTTTCAGTTTCCTCTGGGAAAATTCCCAATAGGGGAATAGCAGGCTTGAATGGGATTTCCAGTCCTAGTTTTTTAAGGAGTCTCCACCCTGATTTCCATAATGGTTACACCAGTCTACATTCCCACCAGCAGTGGAGAAGGGTTCCCTTTTCCCCACAGCCTCTCCAACATTTGTTGTTGGTTGATTTCTTTATGACAGCCATTCTTTCTGGGTTAATACTCTTTCCTTAGGGTTGAGTTTCTCTGTGAATTTTGGAGGAGGCACAAATATTCAAACCATAACAATTACCAATCTTGACATTTTTTTCAAACATTATGGGTGTGGAATTAAAAATCCAGATACATCAAGGAGAGCTCTAAAACAAGTTCAAAACAAGTTGTTAGGAAAGTCATGATTTCCTAAACGTCAGGAGATCTTATAATAAGAGAACTTAACATTATTGAGTATGTGTGATAAGCACTGTTTTATTCTGAGTACATAAATGCTGTATTTCATTTAACTGCAACAATTTAATAAGGTAGGTAATATTACTATCAATGTTTTACACATAAAATGGAGCACAAAATTTAAAATTCCAGCTTCCAAGAACTAGAACTGAAGCTCTTGTTATATAGACTCAGGTTGAATGCACTAGATTGGAATTATAATCTAATAAGGAATAACATCAAATTAAATAGATTTCAAACCCTACTTCAGTTATTTTATGTACCTAGTAAATTCAGTATTTGTCTCCATGGGTTCCAAGTATCGAATATTCTCATCATGTTACTTCACAAGGACAAGTCAATAAGATATTATCAATACAAGCATTTGATGTTCAAATGATTGCTTCTATTGCTTTCTATTCATTAAAACTGTATCTTTTTAAAGGAGAATCATATTTCTGATTTCACTGTGTCTCTTCTCAAGTGCTTTTATATGATTCTGTTTTCATGAGCCTCAACTTATATGTCTCCAACATATGGTACCTATTTTCTCCACACAGAACTAGCAAGTTTGGAATTCATCTGAATCTTGTGCTTTATAAGGGTACTCTTTTCACTTTTTGTTCTATTTTAATTTTTTCTACCTGAAAGATTTTAGATTTTGTCTATGATTATTTTTTAGTGCATTTAGTGTGCTAAATGTGTGCTTTTTTTCTAGACCTTACATATGTAACAGTATTTCCCACCCTTTTAATATTTTGGCAGACCGTTCCAGGTAAGATGAGTTGGTCGGTGGGTATTGATATAGGATTTTTACACTATTAGAGTTTAATTCCATTAAACAACTGTAATAATACAATTAAACACAAAAGGCTTTTTTTTTTGCAGTTCTGTGGAGCAAAGCCAAAGTCTTTCCCCAGCTGAGTACATATTCTGCAACTGAGCTATGCCCCAACATCAAAATGCATAGTATTGATGAAGGTAATCAGTAATGAATTTATATAACACAGTCTTTTCAATTTTTTGAAAGAAATATACCCCAAGTTATAATTCTGTTGACAATAATGCAATCAAATATTTATTTTTAAACAGTTTTAAGTGATCATCTCTTACTTTTTTTTTTTTTTTTGACGGAACCAGGGATTGAACTCAGGCCCTTGCACTTGCCAGTGAAGCGCTTATTCCACTGAGCCATCTTCCCTTCCCCTATCTCTTACATCCTTAACATTTATAATGTCATGAGACTATAATGATATGCAACAAATGTTATTATTTTCAGAATGATATCAATCTGGTTCCGGTCACTGACTATTCGGACAGTTCAATAGCCCTCAATTATTTTTCAAGACGTGATCTTCATTTTCAAAGTAAAATCTCTATTGAAAGTAGATATGAGGAGGCCTACAAGGAAAGCCAACATTTTGGCCCTACCCTTCTAAGGTCAATTAAGAGTCAGGACATATGAGAACTTGTACTGTAACGTCATGTAACTCGGTAGTGTCCCAAATTTTCTGATCAAGGAGATTATGGGGCCAAAGAGGAAAGTGATCGATGATGTAGAGTGTGCCTAAGGAGAGTC
>NW_004524594.1:24053960-24057775 GCF_000260255.1 Octodon degus | reverse complement strand
TGCCTATATCTTGTAATATGAGAAACTACTTTGGCAGTAACAATACACAATGTACTAACCATTGTTACTCTCCTAAAATCTTGTTTTGAGATTTTGTACAATTGTTTTTATTTTTTTTCTTTAAAATAAAAATAACTGATGTCAAAATAAATAAATAAGTAAATAATGGGGGGAAAAAAGAAAGTAGATATGACATTTCTCATAATAATTGTCTTGTTTACTTTTCTCATTACTAAGACAAAACACCCAGCCCACAAAGCTAAAGGAGGAAAGGTTTACTTAGCTCACAGTTTGTGCAGTTTTCATTCCATAATTAGCTGTTTCCAAGGCAGGGTGGCATGGCAGAACCACAGCAAAAGCAGAAGACTACAGAAGCAGCAAGAGTAAATGGGATAATAGTTCATAGATGCCAAGGCTGAGGGAGACAGCAAAAGTTGCAAGAGCAGAAGTGGGGAGCAAGCCTCTTGTACTCCCGTGGTGTGCTGTCTGCAGGTTACCCGCCCTAGGGCAGATGTAACACTCACACACCCAATCCCAGCACTAGGCAATGCACCAATCATAAACTCTACATTCAGCAGTTTCCGAAAAGCCCGCCACCCATGGCCGTGCAGGTTTGGAGGGACATCCAGATGCAAACCATAACAAAAATGAAAACGAACTCTAAGCTGACAAACTATTTTTACATTAAGTATTTCCTCATGGAAGATTTTCCCCAACATGTACATTTTACAGTATTAGTAAAACTAATCTTTATAATTGAAATTTTGATATCAAGTAAATAGTACCAGTAAGTCAGGTGCTTAGACTTATGAGATACAGAAGTCATTTCTTGACACAAGTAACTATCCTTTATCAAGTGTGGAAAAGCAAGAGCTCATAAAAGCTTTCCTTTACCTAAACTCTTTTAGTTCATAAATTATTGAAAAAAAAACTTTACCACTGAATGGCTTTCAAAATGAAACTGCAATTGGTGATTTTTCTGATACAGTTAACTCAATTAAAACCAAAAATAAATGAGGTTTTTTTCATTTTTTCATTCTATTTTATCTTAATGTAGTCTTAGAACAAAACTGCAGAATGAATAAAAAGATGAAATTATTTAATCTGTTTCGCAAAGAAACTACTTATGTAATATATTTGGCTAAACCTCTTTTCAGCATGATATATTAATTTACACAGTGTTTTCATAATATCTTATTTTGTCTAAATTATTTCTAAAAATTTTTGGTCACTTTTAACTATTCTTTGCATAAAATTTAAATTTTTGTTGTAAATAAATTTTTTAAAGCTGTATTTAAAAACTCTAATATTGTAATGATTAGAAATTTCCCTAAAGCCTTATAGATACAAGGAATTGAGACAACTAACTTCTATACTTCTTATTACATGAGAATATAATAAGTAATAAAAAGCCTTTCTAGAATAACAATAGAATCAGTTCTATGGAAGAAGTAGAGAGAAAATTTAAACAAATATTACCTATTTAAAATTTCTGACATAAAAGGCAGAAGGTTGAATAGAAGGTTGAATAATATGAAAATATATATTTTAATATTGTAGCTACATCCATATATACAATATATGTACATATATGTCTATATCTATCTATGATGTGAGTTCTCTAGTTCTTATAAGATAGTGATTGCTGTTTATATCTAATGTCTATATATTTCCTTTATAAAATCTTTTAGATGTGTTTTTCATACAATAAAGTACTACTCTGTCATAAAGAATAAACTTGAGTCATTTCTAAATAAAGAGATGCACCTCGAGACCATCCTCTTAAGTGAAATAAATCAGACACACATGTGTAAATGTCATTATTTCTCTGCTTTGTGAAACCGAAAGGATGAGTAAGCACAAAAAAGTATAATAGATATTGTGAAATGTGAAGAAAACATTCAAATAGGAAGGGGAACAAGGGAGGGGAGGAAAACTGGGCAGAATGGGCAACGGAACTTATACTGACAGGGAAATTCAAGCTGATCTGTGCGGAGGAGCAGAAATCATAGAGAGATTCTGGAAACAGCAGAGCCCAGATAGGATTGTTGGGGACCATGAGTGACTGCAGGAAGGCAGCGATTCTTAAGATGGGGTGGAAGACAAAAGGAGCAACTCAGCACAAATCAGGACAAATATGACCAGGTAAATTTACTTTTTTGTTGTCGTTATTGTTCTTGTGTCATTTCTTTTCTTACTTTTCTGGTTTTGGTGTTTTTTTCTTTTTCTTACAGTATTCATGACTAAACCAATTCAGGCCTGCTAGGCAAGCACTCTATCTACCATGGAATGACATCCCCAATCCAGATAAAATTATGAAACAAAAGAAAGTATTGCACCCTCATAAACAAGACTGCTGAAATGTAGGAGGACTCCAAGAGCTAAAATATAAATTAAAAAGACATCTTGAGTCCTTCAGCTACTCAGAGATTCTTTTGAAAGTACTGTGTACAAGAATAACAATAAAATTTAAAAAATAAAATAAAATTTAGGGAACTGCCATAACTGGAATCACAATAGGAAAAATAAAATGCACAATGAAAGAATCCATATTGTCAGTGAATTGGAAACAGCAGTGAAGGAGAAAAACACAGCCGGAACATACTAACATGAATTAGAAGTGAGGAACATCATGAAACCTAAGTGAAAAATTAAAAGCAGTTACATTCAAACAACAGAAAGTTTTGATGTAAAAGCTGATAGCAATCAAGAAAAAGCAGATAAAAATCATCTTAGGAATGAGAGGTGGTAATGTCCACAAGAGCAAACAAAATGCTGCAAAGGAGATAAAAGATAGAAGTGAGAGGATAGAAATGAGAGGAGGAGGAGAAAGGGGCACAAACGTCATGTGAAAGAAGCAACGGGGTATCTCCATAGAGAAGAACAAACGTGTGGAAATTGACCCAATATTTAAAGGAGGTATTCCTGAGAGCTCTTCTAAAATAAATGACTTGCATCTAGGCATTGGGTCGCTGAATCCAAAGACACCAGTTGAGTAACATTTTTGGGACGTGGGATATAGCTCAGTGGCATAGGCATCCGCCTGGCAAGTCCAAGGTCCTGAGTTTGATCCGTGGTACAAAATAAATAAATTAAATAAATAAAATTTAAAAGTTAAGGAAAAAACATGTCCTGGTCATAACTTATTACTTTAAATATGAATGAAGTAGATTTCAGTCAAAAGGCAGAAGATCAAGTCACTTCAAAAGGAGACAAACAAGGCTGCTAGCAGATTTCTCAACACCAGATTCATCAACAATAACAAAAGTAATTGTGTGGTGTTTACCTTGTAGATGCAGATGGTGGAAAAAAGAAAGCCTCTTTTGCAATCCTACCTTCACTGTGCAATATGAATTTTGCCACATTTAAGAACAAACATTATGGTACACAGAAAAAGGAAAGAACAGAGAAAGAACAATTTGCACAAGGGGAAAAATGTTTTTTTTATTTTGAAATGTATTGATTTCTCAGTGAGCTATGCTGCCTTTCAAGGGTCAAAAGTATTGTTGGGATGAAATGGGGTCTCTTAAATCACTCAGGGTGCACTCAGTTAGCCCCTCTTGTTTTTCATTTTGTAGAAGTGTGGAAGAAGGGTCCAGGGAGATGGCTCAGTAGAATAAGTGCTTGCCCGGCAAGCACAAGGGCCTGAGTTCAATCCCCTGTTCAGCAAAAAAAAAAAATAAAAACAAAGAAATGTGGAAGAAAATTTTTCACTTCCAAAGTAAAACTGCATTGACAGATATTTTCTAAAATGTATGTTGACTGTCTTTTCCAAGTACTAGGATAGCATATAATTTCATACTTCTAACTTTCTT
>NW_004524594.1:24047912-24053860 GCF_000260255.1 Octodon degus | reverse complement strand
ATATGGATTAAAGTCAGTATTTTTCCTCTTATCTTAGAAACCAGGAAAAAAAGAAGAAAATAGAAAAATGGGTGAAACTAAGAAACATATAATATGCTGACATAAATGTAAGAGCTGTCCACAGTGCTTTCAGACAGAAGTTGAGCCAAAAAAAAAAAAAGTACTAAATGAAAAAAGAAAGGAAGCAAGACATTGATGGGGAGTCTACAGACCTTGAGAGCAACAGTCAAAATAGCGTTCATATGTGTGAAAAACATATGCTGAAATGCAAAATCTTTCTTTCTCATTTGCAACACGGACTCCATGAACACGGCTAAGCAGAACTGATGGCCGAAGCCCTGCTGGGCCTTATTTGATTGAAGGAAAGGAGGAGAAGGATATTTAAAACATCATTTAAATCAATTCTATTTGTAGGGTCTGGCCTGAATATGAAGAAGCAGAAAAAAACAGGGAGCCTTTGGATCTTAACAACTATATAGCAAATATTCAAATAGCTATTCCAAATTGGGTACCTCATTAAATTATTATATACCACACAAAGAAAGATACATACAACGGGAAAAATTAATAAGAAAGTTGCATTAACGAATGTCAAACACAAGAGCAATATTGATTCAGAGCAGAGGAGAACTGGCCAAAATTTTCCTATGAATCTTTTTTAAAATAATTAAATCATCATCTGTCAGAAAGCTATAAATTAAAAATTCATCCTAGATTCACAAAAACTTGGAGGAGGGGCAGAAAAAAACAAAAATTTCACAGGAACAGAAATCACTGGGCAACACATCCATAAATAGGATGGAAGAAGGTAGCAAATGAAATACAGAGCAGAAGTCAGACAAGGAAATGAAATGTAGAATTAAAAGAATTCAAAATATTTAAGTAAAAACACTGAATATCTAAAGTGGATATATCTATAGATTAAGTACCAAAAGAAGAAAAGTAAAGTAGTTGAGAATGTCACATATACAATTGTATAATTCAATAAATAACTATAAAATGATGAAATATATGAACGGAATGTATTTTAACATACCACATCACCAAGTACAATGAACTCAGAAGAGTTAATACTTTGACAAATACAAATAATATAATCTTTTGTTAAAATTAGATTTCGAGGCAGAGACAGCTTGCTCAGAGGCACAGCACCTGCCTGGCAAGCCCAAGGTCCTGAGTTTGATTCCCTGTACCAAAAAAAAAGCAAAAACAAAAACAAATTAAATTAGATTTAAAGATTGAGTCATCTTAAAAGGTTAAAAATATGACTAATCTCAGATTTTTCCACAAGAACATATGTTGCAAATTTGTTGCTTATTATTTATGCCACTACAAAAAATTAAACTTCTCGGGGCCAAATAGCTCAGCAGATTAAAGCACCTGCAAGCAGGCACTGGGGCCTGGGCTTCAATCCCCAGGGCATGCTGTGCAGCACACTGAGACAGCAAGTGAGATTGGGCGTGATGGTGCCCGCCTGTAATCTCAGCTCTTGGAAGGCTGTAAACAGGCGGATCACCCCCATCTAGTAATGAGACCCTGAACACCCTGCAGACCTTACCGTAAAATACAGAAAAAAAAATTAAACTTCTTAAGGCTTTTAAGAAAATTAAATATAACCCAAGAATATTATGTTCAACCAAAATATCTATCTAGTATAAAAGCTTCATTTAAAAGTTCTAAAAAATCTAAGAACTCAGGCTTTTCTTAAGGATACTATGCATTTGAAGAAAATTTTATTAGAAATTCATAGTGGAGGAACCGTCATCAACATATATGACTATGAAACTAGTACTAATAAAAATGTAGTATTCAGGGCAACTGAACTAAGAGTGTGTCTTCGGGGGCAGAGGGTATAGTACTGATCCAATCTGCAAAAAATTGTAACAGGCAGGAAGTAAAAATTAAAATGTTTATTGCTTATACCCACAACCTATGATAATCAGAAGTTAAGGTTTAAACATGACACATTAAGTATTATAAGTGTATGTGTGCGCATGTGTGTCTAGTCCATAGACACTATGTGCATACGTATGTGTCACAAGTATAAGAAATAAAATGAAATGTATTTTGATAAAAATGATGGCGCATGGGAGAATGAGTGGAGAGGAAGAAAGAGGAGCCTTGTTATTATAACTGCATTATATTATACTGTCATATAGTTGTCACTGTTATAAAAAAAATCAAGATACTGCACACTCCAACACAATAGGGGTGTAAGGACATTATATATATTCATATTTGTGTTCATAGAAGAAAAATGTAAACTGTTAAATACAGACAAAAGAAAAAAATACAGACAAAAGATGACACTAAATATAGTAATAAATACAGGCATGGTGGGGCATGTCTGTAATCCCAGCACTCAGGAGGCTCACGTAGGAGGATCACCATAAATTCAAAACCAGCCTGAACTACATAACCAGGCCCTTTCTTCCCCCAAAATGAAAATAGGCTTATGTAACATGATAAAGAAAAAAATATTTGTACCACATAAAATAATTTATCTAGAGTGTATAAAGAGAAATACACATAACAAAATGACTTCAGCTAAAAATAATAGACAGAGCTATAATAAATAAAAAATTATACAGATCCTTATTTCCTAAGGCAGACTTGAGTATAAGAAGCATCAAATTAAAAAATAAAATAAAATAAAATCTAGAAAACCTCAATTTGAAAATTATGACTATTGACTCAGCAAATGACACAGCAGCAACTTTCATAAAACAGAAACTACAAATGAAGGAAAGAGACTGTGAAGTGGTCAGAATTTGCTGAGAAAAATACAAATCCCCTTCAATATTCAGTTATGGGTTTATATGGCATGAGAGAGATTGGGTTGACTAAAGATCGAAAGGTTGCCAGACTCCTGAAGACCTCATCTGCATAAAATTTTGTACATTGCCCAAAACTTCTCTGATAAGCTGTGATGACTCTCCTAAGGCATTTCTACTCTCTTAGTCTGCAGCAGTAAAATATCTCTCTTACATTATTATGAATCTCCCATCTACTCACACAGCTGGTTGCAACCACTTCCGGGAAAAAAAGATTTTTCCCATCTCTTTTCCTTTCAAAACTCACAAACTTTCCTTCCATTACCATGCTGTATTCCATGAGCAGGTGAGAAAGAAATTCTGGCGGTCCCGTTCCTGGATTTTTCTTTCAAAGGAGATTTTAGAGTATTGTGTCAAGCTACCAAAGGGGACAGCTTAAGTGAGAACAATGTTCAAAGATATTTTTAAAGAATCTAAAGATGTTAATAAGCCTTGCTTAATAAAAACCAATGACCAACTCCTTTTAATTAAAAGCTGACAGTATGTTCAGTATTATTTGCTATGAATGTTTAGACATAGCAGCCTTATTAAAATTATGTCTATTTTATAACTTCCTCTGTTACTACTGCATGCTTAAAAAAATTGAATCTGAGATACAAAAATATTTTTAATGTAAAACAGTTAAAGCAAATTCATTATTATTTGTAAAACTCTACTTAGAAACTGGAATGATTATTTTTCATAAAAACTTATGAAACATTTACAAAGACTGACTATATGTTATGATACAAAGTAAATCCAATAAATTTCAAAACATTAGTAGGAGAAATACTTAGTGTAAAAAAGATGTTAAATATGCCATAGAAGTCGAAATTTATAAAATGTCTTTTAAAAACTCTTGGACCAAAAAGAAAACAGTAATTAACATTAGTGAGTGTAAAGAAAAATGACAACAAAACTACTACCATGAGAATCCACAGATGCTGTTGAAGACATATAGGACAACCTTCCAAGTGGACCTCGAAGACTGAGCACATACTAATACTCACCACTACAGCTTATTATAGTGAAAGGATGAAATGCAAAACAGCAAAAGAATTGCCATGCTGGCCCCAACCCCAGGGCACTCTGAGACAGCAAATGAGACTGGGCATGGTGTTGCGCCTGTAATCCCTGCTCTTGGGAGGCTATAAACAGGAGGATCACTATGAGTCTGATCTAGTAGCGAGACCCTGAATGCCCTGTAGGCGCTTCCCTAAAAATACAAAAAAAAAAAAAAAAAGCAAAAGAAAAAAGATAGGGTGAGGTCCGGAAGAGACCAAGAGTAAACTTCATGAGTTCTACCAGAACGGTCACAAAGAAGGTATTGATTTCCTCCTTAACCACAATGTGGCAAATGTTGTCCACCGTGGTTGTCCTTGTGAGACTTAGATTCTAGAGACTTTATTTACAAATGCAGAGATAGGCATCTTTTAAAGCTCTAGATTCCAAAGACAAATGCAGGTATTTGGCATAAGTGTTTTATACACACAGTGTGAACACAGGGAACTACTCTTACCAGGGAATAGTGGGAATTCTTCCCAAATTGAAGTTTACAGACTAAATAATTCATATATCTGGTAATCTGAACAACTAATTTGAAGACAACACTATGCATTATAACAGCCATTGTTGAATTCCTATTATTTTGTTTAGTGAAATCATACATTATTTCTAATGATGTTTTTTAACTATTTTTATTCTCTTTAATTTTTTTATGTTTGGACACTTATGGTTTTTCTTATTTTATTTATTTATTTTGTATTTTTAGGGAAGGGTCTACATGGTGTTCAGGATCTCACTACTAGATCAGACTCATACTGATCTGCATGTTTACAGCCTCTTACAAGAGCTACAACTCTTGTTGCATAGGTCCTACTTTACCTTGGTCTTAACCACCCAGCAGAAAAGTATAAAAACGAAATATAAGAAGTAAAGCCATGCTGTTATGTTGAGCTGTGGGGGACTCAGGTCAACAATTTCTGATATTGCCAGTCAAGCAGAAGACCCAATACTATTATGGGCTACTGGACACTTTTAGATTATTTTGATGAGTTTACACACATATAATATTTAAATGATGGAACTTAATTTTTAAAAAAGGGTATACAGATGAATGTCCATTTTGTATCTGTGTATTCAAAGTGGTTAGGATAGATACATAGCTACATTCTCTTAATGAATAGAGTGATTTGTTCTAATGGTGTTTGTAGATAGGATATCATGTTCGCATCTTGTACAGTCATTAACCACTGGGAGGAATGTATGCAATGTGTTATTTATTGAAACTGTCCTACCAATTTGATTTGAAACTGTCTCATTGCTATTTGTTTATCAATAAAATTGTGGAAAAAAAAAGAGCCGGATTACAGGCACGCACCAGTTCGCCATCTCAACTGCCCCCGATCAAAGCCCTGGCCCCTGAGCCTGCTTGTAGGCACTGGTCTGCCCTCAAAAGTTGAGAAGGATTGTTTTTTGTTTGTTTGGTTAGGGTTTTTTTTGTTTTTGTTTTTGTTTGGCTGGCAGGAGGGTCTCTGGGTATCAAGCTGTGCTATCCTGTATCTGACTGCTTTTGGATGAGAAGGCACTTAAACAACTGAGCTAACCAGAAAGCCCCTGTTTTGTTTTGTTTTGTTTTGTTAGTTTTTAAAGAATACAGAATAGAGCTAGGGAGATAGCTCATTGGGGTCAGGGAGATAGCTCAGTGGAAGGGCCTGAGTTTGATCCCGGGAACCACCAAAAAACAAACAAACAAAAAAAAGTGACAGAAAAAAAAAGTATTAGAAATAATGTAAGATTTCACTAAACAAAGTAAGAGGAATTCAACAATGGTTGCGGTATCATACGATGCTATCTTCAAATTAGTTGTTCAGATTACCAGATACAAATATTCAAGATTAACAGTACAATTATCCAAACTATTGAAAATCAGAACTTTGTAAACGCAGCAGTCACAGGTGTACCACGTCACCTATCCTCGCAGACGCTCAAGAGTGCTCAGGAGAGAGCTCGGATTCTTAACGGCACATGTCAGGACACGTACCAGCTCCCACCAGGAATGCAATAGCTAGGTTCTGCCAACGTGTGCTCGTGAAAAGTAAAAATTTAAAAACAAAGTCAGCTAAGAGAAGACAG
>NW_004524594.1:24040850-24047512 GCF_000260255.1 Octodon degus | reverse complement strand
GAACATTACTAAGGCATTACAGGCCGGGAAAATGGCTTGGTAGAATAAGCACTTGCCTGGCAAGCACGAGGGCCTGAGTTCAAAACCCCGGTTCCCGGTTCCACCAAAAAAAAAAAAAAAAAAAAGGGAATTACAACCAAAAAAGTTCCAGGTTCCTAAGATGAACGAATTCCATAAAAATGTTAAAGACATGATAGTTCCTATATTATTGAACTTGTTCAAAAGTCTAATAAAATAAAGAAACTCTAAAAAAAATTTTCTAAAGTAAGTTTTACATGGATCCTAGAACCTGACCAAATGAAACAAGAAAGAAGGAAAGAAAGAAACAAAGAACCACTTTCTAACCTTACTTCTTAGCTTTGGGATATGAATATTAATATAAAACTATTTGAAAAGTATCAATAAAATTAATTTTAAAAAGAAAAGCATTCAGAGAAACTTTAAAAATAAAATAAAATTGTAACTAGAATATTAGCAAGCAGAAATAGCAGCAGCTTTCCTAAAATAGTAGTGCACCAAAACCAAGAATATTTTATGTTATTAAAGTAAAAAAAAAAAGATTAGGACATGTATCCCAAACAACGGACTATAATCTGAAGGACAAATGAATTGTAGCTGTCTCATTTCTACAAAGAAACTTTAGAAATTAAAAACAAAATATAGAAATCATCAACAGAGTAAAGAGAAAACCCACAAAGTGGGAAACAATTGTAGCAAATTGTCCATAAGACAAAGGACTCCCATCCAGAACATATAAAGAATTTTTAAAAATCAGGCCTCCAGAATTCAAAGACCCAATACAAAAATGACCATCTGAGATGAATATTCACTTTACAAATGAAGAGATACAAATGGAAATTAAATATATGAAAAGATGTTTAACACCATTGGTCATTCAAGAAATGCAAATTAAAGCAACGCAAGATATCGTCTACCCTGGGAAAAATGGCTCTCATCAAGAAATCAACCAATAAGAAATGCTGGAGAGGCTGTGAGGAAAAAGGAACCCTTCTCCACTGTTGGTGGAAGGGCAGCCTCGTGCAACCATTATGGAAATCAGTACAGAAGTTCCTAAAAAAGTTAGGATTCAAATTCCCCTCCCAGGTATTTTTCCAAAAGAACTGAAATCATCATACCACAGCAATGTATGTGTACCCATGCTTATAGCAGCGCAATTTGTCAGAGCTAAATCTTGGAAACAACCCAGATACCTATCAACTGAGGAATGGATAAAAAAGATGTGCTACTTTTACACCATGGAGTATTATTCAGCTATTAAAAAAAGATAAATTCAAGGCTTTTGTAGATAAATGGATGCAGCTAGAGACTACATTGGTAAGTGAAATAAATCAGATTCACATGTGCAAACATCATATTATCTCACTAGAGTTAGAACCTGAAAGAGTAATGAAAATCTAAAAGATACAACATATACGAGGAATGGGGAAGAAATTGTTCAATGGGAAGGAAAAACTGGGATGAGGAAAAGGCCAAAAGAAAGAAGGAAAAAAACTAGATAGATAGATAGATAGATAGATAGATAGATAGATAGATAGATAGATAGATGTGCAGAATGGTTTGGATTTGCTTGAACACCTGTCATCTTGGTCTTCTAAATATGCATCGATATTTTTTCTTTTTCTCTTTTTTTTTTTAGCACAGGGTCTACAGGGTCTCACTACACAGATTGGGCTCATAGCAATCCTTCTGTTTTCAGCCTCCCACGCACTGGGATTATAGGCACGTGCCACCACACCCAGTCTCGGTATGCCAGCTCAACATGCCCAGGGGGCAGAGCTGTCACAGCATGGGGATCGAACCCCAGTGCCCTGCACTTGCCTTAGCAGGTGCTTTAGTCCACTGATCATTTCTAATGTCACATCAATTATTGCTATACTTTCTTTAAAATTAATTTTCTAAAAAAAGTTTTAAAAAATTTAAGCTTTCTTGAAAGCAAGCTGCCATATGCAATCATATGTCCAAACTTACATAACTATATCTGTTAATCTGAGCAACAGATTTGATGATAAAAATAGATAATACATCAACCATTGTTAATTAGCTGGTCTTGTTCTGAAAATCTGTAACATTTATACTACTGTATGTTACACTGTCTCTGTCTTTGTTTCTGAGTTTTTGGTTTTTTCTGATTACCTTTGTTTTTATTTTTTAAAATTAAATTCAAAAAAAAAAGAGCATGGTTTGGATAATTGTATTGTCAATTTCTGCGGGTCTTTGGAAAGGAGCAGTTAATGCTTTAAAAAAATTTTCTTATGTGATTTTTTTTTCCTTCCTCTTTTGAATTTCTTGTAACTTCTTGTTATTGTTTTATTTTATTTTTTCTTTAAATGAGTCTTGAATATTTGCATCTGGTAATCTGAACAACGAATTTAAAGGCAGCATCATGTGATACAGGAACCATTGTTGAATTCCTCCTACTTTGTTTAGTGAAATCTTGTATCGTTTCTAATGCTGTTTTTTTTCTATCACCATTATATATTTGTTAAAAATGAAAAACAAAATATACAACGCCTACAGTGCATACCCAAGAAGTCAGATCCATTCTCATCTGCCCCTCACAGACTTTCTATCATCACTGTGCAAAACAGGAAATTATTGGGCCTGGCATTGTGGTGATGCCCGTTATTGCAACACTTGGAAGGCCGAGGCAGGAAGAGTACTGTGAGTTTGAGGCCATCTTGCATTACATAGTTTTGAACTACATACTGAGACCTGTCCCAAAAAACAAAACAGCAACAAAAATGAAATTACTGGCAAGGCTTTGGGCAGTTCGGGCTTCAGGAGAACCGGCTGTCTTTCTACCCCAGATCTCAGTTGACCGAGAGAGAAGGTGCCATGATGTCAGCAAGACCTCATTGCTCAGCAGAGTCCATTCATCCTCATTAATACTCAAACGACATCAGAGACTCTGTGTGTGTGTGTGTGTGTGTGTGTGTGTGTGTGTGTGTGTGTGTGATTGCCAGTGAGGTGTCTTTGTGGATTTGGAGGGAGCGAGTCATTGCATCCGCTGATTGCATGGGCTGACCCAGGAGGAGAACTGACTTCTGGGTGAGAGCATTTTAATCACGTGAGCCATTGCTAGAATCTTTTATGTGATGTCTGTAGTTGGCTTTGTGCCACTGCCCTCTCCAGACACATGGGAAAGTGGCAAGCTGGCTGGCTCCTGCATGTTGTCTGGAAACCTAGCAATTATTGCACCATCTGGCATACTTTCAGGCTCAGTGTTCTCTTCTAGCTCAAGTGGAAGAGCAACAGGGTCATCTTTGGGGTTTGTCTGGGGTCTCCTTTCACAATGACATAAGGTACCACTTCTTCAGAGCTAGTCTTGAAAATACATAACTTTTTTAACTGAAAATTAGTACACACTGAGCTATGTCCCCAGCCCTGAGAAGACTTACATTTTGAATAGACATCATTTCTGAAGACAAAAGCAGAGGCATAGTGCTGGTGCTACATGATGGTAGCATAAGACACCATTCTCATTGTGCAGATGTACCAGTGCACTGGTCAAAGATCCTGCACTCAAGGAGATAGCTTATAGCTCAAAGCTCAGAGTGGAGTTTGTAGCTGGAAGCTGGATATGGCAGTGCATGCTTGTAGTAAGAGGTACTGAGGAAGCCGAGGCAGGATTGCTAGTTTGAGTCCAACTCACACATTTTGTGAGACACTATCTCAAATAAAAAGTAATGTTTCTGTAGCTTAATGGTAGAGCACTTGTCTTGTTACATTTGTGATTTCTAGGTTCATTCCCTAATACCACCAGAAAAAAAGTGCATAGCTGGAAGAGGAGGAAATGGGTTGAAATATGAAATGCAAGTTGGATGCTCTATTTTAAGCTGTGCCAAGAATACACAGACTTGTAGTACTTACTGGTCAAAGTTAATTGCTTCATCATTTTTATTTCAAACAGATCTGAATGTCAAATCTGTAATGTTTTATTGGAAAGTTGTAAATAATGTATACAAATTTGCGATGAGATGGGAAGCATCTAAATTCCAGATTTTTTAAAAGAAACCAAATGCTTATAAGAAAAAAATTAATAAAGTTATGTTTGGCTATTAAAAAAAAGAAAATGAGTAAAATCTTAGATGCTTTCAAATAGCTTCCTAGGAAACTAGAGGAGCTGGTTCCCTTAGTTCTATCTCTTACCACTTTTTTCTTGGTCTTATCTCCCTGGGTAGGTACACAGCTGGATGAAACGCCCTGCTGCAGTGTCCAGAGACCCACAGCGCAGGTCCCCACAGAAGGTTTATGAAGGCAGGCATCCTCCTGTTCCTCCTCCTCATAGTTTTCTTGTAGTAACCTCTCCTGCTCTGGTTCCTCTGGAAAAGTTCGGAGGGATAGCTGATGCCCAACAGCTGTCACTTTCCCCGGGAGCCACCCATTGTACTGCTGATGGGAACCTAGCTGAGAAAAGACTTGCTGAAAGTGTGCAAAGTTTGTGAAGAGTTTCTTTCAACAGAGGAAAGAAACCCTTTGTTCTCTAGAGAGGCCTAAAGAAGAACATCCTGATATAAAGAGAAAGAGATTGGCAAAATTCCTATATGCTACCGGGAATCATTACTATCCAACATGATTCTAAAGACTGTTTTGTGTTCCTTTACACTTCTGTCTTGCTTCATTTTGAATCTGGTGCTGTCACTGAACCAATGTTTTCTTTGTCTTCCTAGAAAAATTAATCTAAAATCCGGGATTAAATACAAAGAAGTAAAGCCATGGTGTTATGTTGAGCTGTAGGGGACTCAGGTCAACAATTTCTGACATTGCCAGTCAAGTGGAAGACCCAATACTATTATGGGCTACTGGACTCTTTTAGAATATTTTGCTGAGTTTACACACTTATAATATTTAAATGATGGAACTTAACAAAATGAGGGGATACAGATGAATGTCCATTTGGTATCTGTATTCAAAGTGGTTAGGATAGATAAATAGTTACATTCTCTTAATGAATAGAGGGATTTGTTCTAATGGTGTTTGTAAATAGAATATCATGTCCGCATCTTGTACAGCAATTAACCACTAGGAAGAATGTATGCAATGTGTTAATTATTGAAACTGTCCTACCATTTTGGTTTGAAACTGTCTCATTGCTATTTGTTTGTCAATTAAAATTATGGGAAAAAAAATACAAAGAGATTCTACTCCTTCCTGCCATCTGCTGGTACAGACCTTGAACTAAGGAAGGTTAATGAATCTCAAGCAAATACACTCTGGCAAAGAGATCTAAGAACCCATCAGCACTTCCTGTAAAGTCAGTGTGTGAAAAAAAAACCTGCCATCTTTGCCCTGAAAGGCAGTTCTGGTATTTATATCACGTGACCCCCTCCATTTGTGGAGTGCTTTGTCTTGATTGTGATTGGAAAATAAGGGTTTTGGTGAGATGCTGCAAGAATAATAAACCCACAAAATACTTTTGAAGTGTGATCTCTAGAGGTAAATTTTGACTAGGAAGAGGTGGTTGGTACAGATGGAAACACCTCTTAGAACCATTTTGAGAATGAAAGTTAAGAGTTCCCGTGGTTAGGGGGTTTCCTGAGCAACCCTAGTTGGAGATTGCAATTTCAGGAGTCTGGCAAGTGTTCCCTTTACTGCTCTAATGCAGGACTCTGGAGCTTCAAATGTGTGTGTGTGTGTGTGTGTGTGTGTGTGTGTGTGTAATCAAACTTGGGACCTTGTGCTTGTCAAGCAAATGCTGTACCACTCTCTGAGCTGTATCACCAACCCCAAGACTCTTTGGTATGGTTTCCATTTAGTATTATTTTCTGTTTTATTTCTGGCAATAGTTTAGAAAAAATTAGTTTACTGAAGTTATTAATGTGATACTGCCATGCATTTATTTCATGCTACATGTAAAAAAAAAAGAAAGAAAGAAATATGCCACAGGTTTACTTTGCAAAATATACTGAACTACAAGAAAAAGAACCCTAATTTAATGTGACTTATATTATCTATATGCAAATGAACTGTGTCACTTCATGATTCCCCAAAAGTAATCATTTTAATTTAATAGTGGAATTTGTTCTACACATGGAAAAGTTATTGGTTTAAAAAAAATTTTGAAACCAAATGTGGTGGCACACCAGTGTACTCCCAGCACTCAGGAGGCTGAGACAGAAAGATTACGAGTTGGAGACCAGCCTGGCCTGCACAGTGCAACCCTACCTGAAAACAAAACAAGAACCCAAAACCAGACATTTTATGTGGTTTGCTCCATCTTGAGACATGACCATAATGTGTGTTGTGAGACTGTAAGTTATACAAAGAAATTTATTGGCAGTAGACCACCATAAAACACAAATTTCCTGATTTTTAGAAGAAAATGCTTATTATCCAAGAGAAGATGTTTCAAGTGAAAATGCCTTTGTGGGTATTTTTCATATTAAATAAAAGTAGAGAAAGACAATTTCTGTCAGGCACTTTTCATTTGTAGTAAACAACAGCATAGAAATGAAATATTTTGTAATTATTGCCACACGCCTACCTGACAACATGACAGTTATAAACAGACTTGTCTCATAACCTTCTCCGTTAACTATTTAAATAAAGACAAAAGTTACTACACTCTGACTAAATATTAGTTCTGCAGTTCAGTTATACTGATCTTTTCTTTTTCTTTTCTTTCTTTGTTTTTCTTTATC
>NW_004524594.1:24026826-24040465 GCF_000260255.1 Octodon degus | reverse complement strand
TTGCCTTTTTTAACCATTCCAAATTCAATTTGACAGGCTCAACTACATGGAACTGCAAAAGGAAATCTACTGCCAATTCAGGTATAAAATCTCTTTCAATTTGCATCTGACTAGCTTTAATGAAATGCTTGTTATCGCAAACTAAAGGTAATAATTATAATTTTCCCAAGCCACAGAAATGAAACACACGATTTACTCAGAGCAATCAGTTAGTCTTGTCTTCATGAGTGGAGAAGTAATCTTATTTCTGGCCACTTCAAAACTGCTATCAAGTCAGAATAACAGCAGGCTAAAATATCATTGCAACAAAAATAAATAAATAAATAAATAAATAAATAAATAAATAAAATAAAATATCATTGCATGATTTGAAACTCCTATTTACCATGAGCCACCTGGCCATCTGCATTGAGATCTGGTTGTTCTTTTTATAAAACATTCAGTACTGAAGACGTCCTTGTGATCACAATGAAAGTATTCATAATAAGAATGCTGCGGAGTGGACACCCTGGACTGGCCACCCACATTCACTGGCTAAAAAGGAAACATTCTCCTCCCTTGAACACGTCCTCACCAGGCTGGCTGCTTCCAAATTTGCTTGCTTCGTGCAGTGGTAGTAAAAAAGCACTACCATAGCCTGTAACCAGGAGTAAATGGAAAGCATAACCTAGCAGTAGACATTTGTGACCTCTGGAAATCCCCCAGGTACTTAACCATGCGGTTGGCCACCTACCAGAATGTCTCCTATTTCCTCAAAGCAGCCCATTTCTATCATCCACTCCTTCTCTGGCTGAAGAGAAAAACTGAAGAGTCCTTCCCGGGATCCTCCTGGGATGTTTCCCCATTTTCTTGTTGGTCGGTCCCAAACTTGTGGTTATACTGAGTGGTTGTGGTACATTTTACCACTCATAAGATTGAAAACCATAAAAAAAATCACTGAACTGTCCCACGCTAGTAAAGTTCAGCACTTTGAGGCACTGCTTTCACGGAGCCTGTTTGCCATGGATCCATTTACTGTGTCACGAACCTCTCTTACTTTTCATAATATGAAGCGAACGCAACTTAAGGGTACAAGTTGTAGAGACTCCAGTGTGTAGAGCCCTGTGTGAAAGTCACGAGAACTGTATCATCATTGCTCTTGTTCTTTTTTATTTACTCTGTGTTCTCTCTTTTAGGCACTGTTAGCTGTCTTACACCAGAACAAAAAGTTAGTTATGATTTTTTCAAGGAGCACATCTCTATCCTTTAGGACACTTTATTATTTATTTATTGATTGATTGAGACAGGGTCTCTCTCACTTTGTAATTCAGGCTGTCCTTGAACTCACTATGTAGCCCAGGCAGACTTCAAACTCATGGAGATCCTCCTGACTCAGCTTCCTAGTGCTTGGATAACAGGTTGCATCACCACACCCTGCACTTATTTTAAGTTCTTGGAAAGAACCAAGGGTGATGCCTGTCAAGATGCAGACCTATAGAAGACTAGCATGCACAAAGTGAAACCTTAGTATTACAAGTAGACTTCAGAAACAAGTCTCATTTTCTAATAGCAAGTATTGTTCTGGACTGGGAAGATAGCTCAGCACTCTAAGCACCTGCCTGGTAAATACAAGGACCCAGGTTTGATCTCTGGTACCATGTGCTGTGCTAGCCCCAGAACCCCAGGTATGTCTTGCCAGCCACCAAAATCAGGTGTGGTGGCACATGCCTATAATCCCAGCTTTGGGGAAGCTAAGGCAGGAGGATTACTATGAGTCCTGTGTAGCAAGATCCTGTACCAAATAAACAAATAAATAAATATTTTTCAAATTTTTTTTAAAATATGGGGTTTTTTTCTCAACAAGTGAATCTCATAAGCCCAGAGATTCAAAGTGACCTGAGCAATAGTCTCAAAAATTTTCCTAATAGGTCCATTCTTTCTAACCCATTTATTTTTAAATTTTGGATACATATCCTTCACCAGAACTTATTAACGAAACAATGAATACATCCTTTACGTCCCTTGAGCCTCTGGCACATGCTTTCTCTTTCTGTATACCAGAGTTCATGCATCTCCACTTCTTTACTCAAGGCAGATATAGGCATGCATTCCCTCATTAAATTCTTTAAAGGTTTTACTTTGCTCCATGGTGACTTGTATCCTACAGCTTTCTCCCTTTCTTCAGTCTAAATTTTCCTTGCTCCCCTTAGCTGTGTTCCCTCCCTCCTGTGGCTCTGCTGAGTGGCTCACTTTGGCTTATTAACTCAGACCTCAGGAACTCCTTGGCCTCTGGCTAGCTCAGTTTCCTCAGAGGCATTTGAGCTTGCCTCCCACTTATGTTCATGTTGGCCTTGATTCAGTGCTTGGTGCTCATTTGCCTTGAAATTCAACCTCCTCATGAGTATCCTGCTTCTCAAGCAGCTGGCAACTAAGAAGAGTCCACACATAAGCATCTTCTCTAGGACCTGCCTGAGTGCTCCTTGAGGTCTGGATAAACAAATAAGCATAACAACTGGCAGTCAGATTGTTTCATTCTTGGTTCTGTAACAAAGCAAGCAAGAATGGCCACTCAGCTGGGCATGGTGGTGCACACCTGCAATCGCAGCACCTGGCGACTGAGACAGAAGAATTGAAGTGAAATTGAGGCCAGGTGGCTACAAAGTGAGTTCCAGGCCAGCCTGAACTGCACAGCAAGACCCTATCTCAAAAGCAAACAAGAAAAGAAGGAAGGGAAGGGAAAGGGAAAGGGAAAGGAAAAGGGAAAGGAAAAGGAAAAGGAAAAGGAAAAGGAAAAGGAAAAGGAAAAGGAAAAAGAAAAGGAAAAGGAAAAGGAAAAGGAAAAGGAAAAGGAAAAAGAAAAGGAAAAGGAAAAGGAAAAGGAAAAGGAAAAGGAAAAGGAAAAGGAAAAGGAAAAGGAAAAGAAATTTCCACTCAGGCACCAGCCAGATAGCTCAACAGATCAAAGCACCTACTTAGGCAGATGCAGGGACTAGGGGTTTGATCTCCCTGCGTGCCATGCCAGACCAAGCTCTGTGGCCAGCTCAGCCTGACCTGGGGTTGGGTGGGGGTCCTGGCGTGGCATCCCTGAACTTGCCTAAGCTTGCCTAAGCAGGTGCTTTAATCCTCTGAGCTGTCCTGC
Organism: Octodon degus; assembly: GCF_000260255.1. Classification (NCBI taxonomy): domain Eukaryota; kingdom Metazoa; phylum Chordata; class Mammalia; order Rodentia; family Octodontidae; genus Octodon; species Octodon degus. The sequence goes on along the minus strand of NW_004524594.1, from coordinate 24,037,347 downwards.
TGGCCCCTCTTTCTGTGTTCTTTAGTAAATCACTTGTAAATATTTTTTAAAATAAATAAACTTCACCAAATATATTTTTAACACCAACTACTTATGTTGCTATTTATTGTGCCCAGCTGGGTAATTCTTGTCCCTTTAATGGATTGCGTTAATATTTTCTATAAAATACTCTTTTATAATGTATTTGGCACAGGGTCTTATTACACAGCTTGGACTCATAGTGATCCTCCTGTTGGCTCTAGGATTACAGGCATGCACTCCCATACCCAGCCTCAGCAGTCAGCTCAGCACGACCAGGCCGTGGGGCCAGCATGGCATGTGGTGCTGGGGATCCTGGTTCCTGCATTTGCCCAAACAAGTGCTTAGTCCGCTGAGCTATCTCACCATAAAATACTTTAACACTGTATGCTTGGGTATTTTCCTGAATGTTTTATAGAATTAGCACTTCTGATGTGGTTTCACTCATTAATCTTTTTTTAAAAGAGGTTTCTTTTCCATGTTTCATTTTGCATACATCAGTATTTTCAAGTATCTCCTATCACTACTATGACAGGGTTTTGAGGTTGCAGACATACAATATAGTCACTTACCTTCCATGCTATATGACACTAGCACACATAAAAGTTACACTTATTTGCAAAAATAAAACAAAATTATAATATTACCCTAAAAAATTTTTTTGGAGAAAGTATTATCATAGTTACTATAAGCACTTTATTTACAGGGTCCATTATGGGGCAGAATTTATGTACCTGGGCAAGGATAATTTCCAAGATCAGGCAAAACCTATGATAATGATTAAGATTCATGTAATGTGTCCAAAAATGAAGGTGGGCTTTAGGAATAAACATGTACTCAAAAGAAAGAGAAGAAAAGATATGCACTTCCAGAAAGGTCTGAGTGCCCAAAACTTATCCCACAGACACATTGTATAGTAAAGTGTTTCTCAGCAACTCTAATTTAGAATAACTCTTTAGAAATAAGAGTTAGCCTATAGAAAGTGCAAAATGTAGTTTCTCTTGCTATAAAGGCTAAGGATATAAATATTTAGATGTCATAGTGTATGAAGGATGGTGAAGTAGTAAAATAAAAGATTTTAAAAATTTAAAAATAAGAAGAAAAGGAAAACATGGAAACAAAGCTTTTGTAAACAAGGAGAGTAGGAGGGGCTGAAGGAAGGGTAGGGGCATGGGAAAAAAAATTCTATCGTGTACAGGTACAAGTTCTCTATAATGAATTTGATCATTATGTATATCTAAAATGTACCAATAAAATCTGATTGGCAAAAAAAGTATTTTACATTGTTTATCCCCATATAAGCAACTATTGTCCAAAACATTTCAGTGTCTATGTAAGTTAATCTTATTTAATAGTTTTATTGAGATATGATTGAAAAACTGTTCATGTTTATGTATATATGGATGAGTTTAGTTGTAGGAAAACATGACACCATCACCACAACCAAGGTAACAGACAGGACAGACTCAATGCCACCTAAAGTTTCCTTGAGAACATTTTAAGTAAAAAGGAAAACTAAATGTAATCAGTGACTGTTTTTATCACTGTTCTTTTATCAATAACTATCACCTGAGGGCTGGAGAGATAGCTCAGCAGCATAAGCTCCTGCCTGGCAAGCACAAGGTCTTGAGTTCAATCGCTGGTACCACAAAAAAGGAGGTATTTCTCTTCAAAATAAAATAAAATTATAGTTTAAAAAACTGTCACCAGATCAATACGATGATACAGTACTTTGGGATTTTATTCCACGCAATGTTCATCTGAACCACCAAGACAATAAATTAAAACTGTTTCAGAACCAAGCTATTTTTAATCTTTTAATTTTCCTGAAAGTATATAACGCTCAATGTGAACCCAAACTTTAGATTCTTTACTAATATTATGATCATCAACAAGATGAAGATTCTTCCAAACTTTCAATTTTTCCCAGTTTTTTAAGTTGTAAGCAAATTCCCATGTTCATGCTTGCCAGATATAAAGTAGGACACCCAATGACATTTAGCTTAGTGCTTTCTGAAACTTCTGATCTCAATAACTTGGAACATATACTAAAAAATTGTTTACTTTTTTTGTCTAAAATTCAGTTTTAATGGGTATCTTGCATCTGTATTTGCTAAATCTTCCAACCCTATTAAAGGTACTAGCATACATCAAAATTAGTAAAACTTAGCCTCAGAAGGAGAGTGCAGTTCCATAAGAGGATATTGCCTCAATTTGCATCTTAGCAAACAGTAGCTCAGCCCGAATTAACTATATGAGGAAAAGAGCAACCTGCTGCCCATGCACATTACCATGGCCAGGCTAAGGACTGCCAAACGCTGTTCTTATCAAGACTAATTAGGATTTAGTGGAGATAGCAACGATCTTCCTTTATCATTAAGGTCTTCATCACAAGACAGGCTACAATTTAAGAAGTAAAAAAAAGTTTAAAAAAGGAAATTACAGCGAGATCTAAAAAGCCATTATAAATTCTAAACTACATCAGGTCAACCAGAAACTCATTGACTATTTCTCTTTTTAAACATGCCACCTACAAAGGATAGTATGTTAATACTCATAGCAATTGGAGAATTTTCAATTGGCATCTTGGGAAATGGATTCATTGGATTGGTAAACTTCATGGATTGGATCAAGAACAGGAAGATTGCCTCCATTGATTTAATCCTCACAAGTCTGGCCATATCCAGGATTTTTCTGTTGTGTGCAATAATACTAGATTGTTTTATTTTGGTGGCATATCCAGATGTCTATGATAATAATGAACAAATGAAGGTTATTGACTTTTTTTGGACCATAACCAACTATTTAAGTGTCTCATTTGCCACTTGCCTCAGTGTTTTTTATTTCTTCAAGATAGCCAGCTTCTCTCACCCCCTTTTTCTCTGGATGAAGTACAGGATCGACAAGGTGGTTCTTTGGACTTTACTCGCGTGCTTGGTGTTCTCTGTGGTTTTCAGCTTTCCCGTCACTGGGAATCTGAATGATAATTTCAGACGTTGTGTCAAGGGAAGGACAAAAACAAACTTCACCTGGAGGTGTGGAATAAATAAAGACCTGTATGCCTCAACCAAGGTATTCATCAACCTGGTACCATTGTTCCCCTTCACCGTGTCCCTGTTCTCCTTTCTTCTGTTGATCCTCTCCCTGTGGAGGCACACCCGAAGGATGAAGCTGAAGGCGACAGGCCACAGAGATCCCAGCACAGAAGCCCACGTAAGAGCCATGAAATCAGTCATCTCCTTCCTTCTCCTCTTTGTTGCTTATTGCTTGGCCTTCCTTATCGCCACCTCCAGCTATTTCATGCCAGAGACTGAGTTAGCTGTCATTCTGGGTGAGTTGATAGCTCTAATTTACCCTTCAAGTCATTCCTTCATCCTAATCCTGGGGAACAATAAATTAAGACAGACATCTGTCAAGGTGCTGTGGAAAGCAAAGTGCATTCTAAAAAGAAGAAAAAGTTAACATGAACAGATCAGAAGAGAAGTTGCCATTTTCTAGAACAAAGGAAAATAAGAGCATTCTTAATTATCTCATAAGTGAAATAAATCAGAGCTATGTGTGCAAACATCATGTAACATCTAGTGTGAGAATCTGAATGAGGAACTGGGACAAAAAATGTACAATAGGTACTGTAAATTGGGGAGAAACTGTTTAAGAGAAAAGAGAGACTGATGGGGGAAAGAAAGGAAGAGGACAGTGACAAATATGTATATACACATATAGATATAGATATATAGATATAGGTATTTATACTGCTAGTTTTTCTTACTTCATTGAAAAGAGGGGCTGGGTAGAGAGCACAGAAGAATAAGCGCTTGCCTGGCTAGCACAAGGGTCTGCGTTCAATGCCCAGATCTGCCAAAAAAAAAAAAAAAAAAAAAAAAGAAAAGAAAAGAAAGAAAGAAAAAAAGGCTTGTGTTAATATTGTTTGGACAATCTCTCATGCCCATATATTGTACTCAAAGTAACTATTCTGAAGATAACAGTATGCAATGTATTAATTATTATTACTCTCCTATTATCTTGTTTGAAATTCTGTTTTGTTTTCTTTTTAAAATAAAAAATTTATCTCAGTTTTTGCATCAGTGTTAGTTTTATGTGGTTAGTGACACTTGAATTGTCTTTAATATACTTATAATTTAGGACATATATTGAATAACTGTGCATGTGCAACTCTATTTCTCTTCTTTTCAGTGAGTGTTTTCAAAAAAATATTTTAGAACAAATTGTATTTAATTTATAACTTTAAGCAGGAGGAGAAGATATTCTCATAATTGCAAATCAATTCTCCAGATAAAAAGTACATAGTTTATTAAAATAACTGTAGTCAGATCTGGAGGTTATTTGTATCCTTATGAAAAACAAAGGTTTTCAACCTGTTGATCCTAATCAGACTTTTCTCCTTAGATCATTCAACTTAGCTTCACCTTTGGAAAAGAATCAATGAGGTAATAACTCTTAATAAATGCTGTCAAATTGCGAGTGTGTCAGAAAGTAATCCTGATTATAATCATTGTTAAAATTAGTATAGGCTTACCTCAGCTGACTAAGTGCCTACTTTGACAAGCACAGGGACCACGGCGAGATCCCTGGTCCCGCATGCTGGGCCAGCCTTACCCTCAGGGTGCACTCAGCCAATGACCAAATCTAGCCATGGTGGTGCACACCTGTAATCCCAGCACTGGGGAGGCTGAAAACAGGAGGATCACCATGAGTCTGACCTGCATAGTGAGACTTTGTACCAAATACATTAAAAAAAAATTTTTTAAAATGGTTAGTTTAGGCTGCCAGGTGTAGTGGTGCAGGCCTGTAATCCCAGCACTTGGGAAGCTGAGGCAGGACAGTCACTGACAGTTCAAGGCCAGCCTGAACTGCACAGCAAGACCCTGTCTCAAAAAGGGGGAAACCAAAAAGAAATTATTTTAGGAGCATAGAATGAATAAAAGATACTCTAGAAGCAAGGAAGAAAATTTTTATGTAGAAAGTTTCTGTAAATAGAGAGTTTATTGTGTGCTCATGAAAGCAATTTTCTCCATGAAAAACACATGCTACACCAGGAAGTGATTGTCAGGATACTGTGACGTCAAGTTTAAATATTGCATTGTTTCTTTCCTGTGAGAAACCCAAAGGGGCAATCAGGAGTGATATGGAAGGCAGATACGGGGAAATAAGAACACTTCCAAAGGGGAAAGGAGGAAAAAATGGGGAGGATTTCTCAAAAGAGAATGGAAGGGAAAAATGGAAACAAAGCTATTGTAAATGAGGAGGGAAAGAAAGGATGAAGAGAGGGGAAGATGGGGGGAGTAAAGAATTAAGACACATCACATGCAGGTAAAAGTCCCTATGATAAATGGGATCATTATGTATGGTAAATATATGCTAACAAATTTTTTTAAGAAGGAAGAAAAGAAAAATAAAGACACTGTTAGAAGACCTTCAAAATGTGAGATGTGAAAATGTCAAAACTGTCAGAGAAACAGTGATTCAATTTAAATCATCTCTCTATGATGAAGAAATATTTGGATTGTATATAACATTTATAGGACATCAGTTTGGAACATTCTATCAAAAGCACCTCATTTGTGTGTAGAAAAAGATACTTCATGGTGACCAACTCCATTGCTAACCACCCTAGAGTATCCATGACCTTTGTGTACAGAAAAAAAAAAACTATATATAAATGGAGACAAGTTAAATATTCTCATTAACATATTTGGTACAAATCAAAATTATTTTCATGCTAGTTTCATTATCTGTTCTGTGAAGACAATGAAAAATATACACATCAATTTAACTGATAGATTTAAAAAGACTGAATGCATTTTAAATTAAAGAAACAATAGAAAACTAAATGCACAGGCTCCATCTTACCTTCCTTTACAATGAGAGAATAGGAATCCTTGCACTCCACAGATGCAGAGATTCAGCTTGCATGGATTTATTAGGGATGAGAACAGGAGAATCCTGAGGGATTATGGGAGTCTTGGCCCTGACCTAAAAAGATGAAACCCTTAGATTTCAGACAGGAATATTGAAGTGGGTGAAAGCACTACCAAAACTCCAGATTCCTTGAGTTTTTGGGTGATACCCCTCCTCTGTGTATGGAGTCACCACCCCACCTCCAGATACTGCTTGCTCCCAGGCGAGGCAAGCTGACATGTGCTCCTCTCAACAGGCTCCCTACTTCTCCCCCATACCTTGGGTGAACATTGCAGCACAGTGTGTTGGAGCTTCTGCTTCAAACAAAAAGTCATTTAAAGTGATTAAGTCATATTTTGTTAATATCTTCTTATGAATAGAGAATGTGTGGAAATGATGTTCAGGATGGTGAACTAAAGAGTCTTTGAGGGGGTGACCTTTATCTTTTAAGAGAGGGTCTCACTATGAGCTTCAGGTTGGCCTTGTCCAGATGGACATTGTAGCCCAGACAGTGGATCACGACTGAAGAACATTTCTGAAACTACTCAACTCTCTCAGCCAGAGCTTAGAAGAGACACCTATGCAGAAAAACTGAGCAGGGTTTTATTGAGGGAAGCTTTTGCCATCCCTCCTTAGATAAGCATACTATGATGTTAGGTGATTTTATAATTTGCTACGACATTCAGCCATTGGGGCACCCCAGCTCTGGACTCTCTCTGGAAGGTGATTTATGGCTAAAAGAGGAAGATGCAATAGTTCAAAGAAAGTGCTGGTGTCCACACAAAGTCAAAAACAGCAGGCATCTGAATCTTAAGGAGTTCAGCTTTATCAGTGGAAGCTCTGGGGCTAAACAGGTCATGAACTGACCCAGAAGTTGCCTTGTAAGGTTCCCAGGTAGGCTGACCCAGGAGGTGTTCTGTATGAATCCCCGCAACCAAATTCTTACTCCTCCTGTGCACACCCATCTTGCAATTTCTGACTGAACACCTTAACAAACCATGGGATAAATTCACCCGCTCCAGTCTACCCTCTTACCAACCTGCCCAGTCAGTAATGCCAGAGATAAAGACAAACCCTTGAGCCCACTCATACTAGGTCGAGGTCTATCTACCATAAGACCCCAGACTCAGTGAGCTCAATATCTAAGCCTGCCACTACTCCTTCAAGAAGTGGCAGGCATAAATGGTGCCCTCTTAGTTCAGGTCACTTTTTCTGTCATGATGTAGCAGAAAATGTCCCCTCCCCAGTCACTCTACTTCAGTTTCTTAGTTGCTCAGGTAATAGTTCATGTTCCTCTTCTGCTTATCTCCTAGAAACTACTAGTCACTATGATATATATTGTAAGAACCAATCCCCAATGACAAACCATTCTGTCTCTGTACTTCCTGCTTGCTTATCCCATATAAGCCCTAGACCACTGGAGATCAGGATCTGATATTCTGGGAATAATTCTAATCAGTGCCCATTGATGTAAATACAAGTGCCTCCAAGTCCTGGGTGTCTTCTTGGTTTCTGCTTGCCATTGCAGTGGATATTCAGCAATACAAAGAAAAACTAGGTAAAATTTCTGAGGACTCTAATTGCTGATGGATTTCTTGCCTTTGACAATGCCTTTTGATTTGATCTGGCAACACATCCAGTTCATCCAGCTTGTTTGTTGCTGTACAATAACAGAAAGAAAAAGGCCAGCCAAATAGCTCAGTGGATTAAAGTGCCTGCTTAGGCAGATGCAGTGGCTGGGGTTCAATTCCTGGTGTGCTGTGCCAGCCCCACCCCTGGGGCACACTGAGATGGTGATTGAAACTGGGCGTGGTGGTGCGCATCTGTAATCCCAGCGCTTGGGAGGCTAAACACAGGCAGATCAGTACAAGTATGATCTCTGTAGTGAGATCCTGTAGACCCTGTACTAAAAACACACAAGAAAAAAAAAAGAAAGAAAGAAAGAAAGAAAGAAAAAAAGGATTACAAGGGCTAAAAGTTAGGCCAATGGTGGTGTGAAGATGCACCCACTGATAATCAGCCAACTGATGCAGAATTTGGGGACCAGAGAGGCCTGAGGTGGAATTATAACCCTGGGAATGGAGAAGCCAAGAGGAGGTTATACATCAGGGCCATCTTAGTGGGTATGTGTCAGAGCGCACTCAAGCCTATGAGTTATGATAAACTCAGGGCTATCAGTCAGGGGTCTGATGAAAATCCAACTGCTCTTCAGCACCATTCTGAAAGGGCTCTACATAGGTACACTAATGTAAACCTTGAGTCTAGGAAAGTCATACACTGAGTCAGAGGACAAATAGGACTTGAAAAGGAACAAACCATGAGAGGAAATCAAGCTGACCTTAATGGGTAAAACTCAGTTAAGTGTATGTTGGCCCCAAGGGGAACTGCAGTCCAAAGGTGATGGAGGTGAGTCTGTGTGCTTCAAGTACAAGTGATCAGAGTCCTGGGCAAAGGAGCACCTCAAACCCATCTAAGTCCCTGCTGGGGCTATCTGAGCTACTGATGAAGACCTGTGGCATTGGAGGAGGGACCTTCCTTGAGGTCATCCCCACTGTGATGGCCAGGAAACAATGAGAATGCCTGGACAGTGACCAAAGGTGCCTGAGGGGCCTGCAGTAGACGCCAACTGGAGGTCACCTTGTTTCACCCAGCTGAACTGAACAAGCATGGCACTGGGTGTGGGAGGCCCACCTGAAGATTGTTGCCAGCAGCATAAGAGGCAGAACTGCAGGAGCTGTTGAGTGGCTGTTAGGGAAGCTATTGGGTGCTGTCAGAAGCTGTAAGAGGATGTTGGGTCCCTTGGGAGCACCTTGTCATGGGCTGTCATGGTGAACTTAGCTGTTTTTGTCTGAGGAGGAGCTTGGGGACCTCACTGTCACTGAGAATGGCTATGGTTGACACTGGGGAAGCTGTGGTCCTCAACTTGGGCATCACTTCCTGGCTCCAGAGGGGAAGATGATGTACAGCTCAGTCTCCTGGAGAAGCTCTTCACTTTGGCTTTCCTGATGGGAACTCAGCTTTCCTCATCACTGGAGGACTCGGACCTCATTGTTGCTGACGATGGCTGTGGTATTTTTGCGGAAAGCTGCAGTTCTCACCTTGAGCATTGCTTTCTGGCTCCAGCCCCAGATCCCTCATCCTGCTCACACAGATCCTCTATCCCACTCAGGGGGACTCAGACTTTCTAGCTTCCACCACTGACCTTTGGGCCTTCCCAGTGCAGATCCGTGAAACAGGCCTGCACAAGGCATTATCGTGAGATCCGCGCCCTTAGCTGGACTCTTTGGTCCTCAGCGTGTGTACAGATTTACTACACTGTCTTTGTATGTGTTTCTTTGGGTAACTATTAGAAAATAATTATATAAACTATGTGTCCTGTATTGTATTATTCCCCTTACAAGAACCCCAAAATCATGACAATGCCTGTGTGACCTTGCACAAAAATATCTTCATCACCTTGTAAGAGCCTTTAGTAACTCTGGATGTGGCAGGTAGGCCTTTCCAATATTGGGGCATCTAGCTCAATCCTAAACTCTTTTGGGGGCAAATTATCAACCCATTCCTTCATTGCTGTGGGTTTAAAGGAGTTAGCTGGGCAGTTTTCTTTACTGCCACTCTGAGCTGCCACTTAGAAGCTTTCCTTTTCCTTGCTGCCTTCTTGGTAACACCAAAGTACCCCATATGGGCTGGCAGGATAGCTCAGCAGACTAAGCACCTGCTTAGGCAAGCACAGGGACTAGGGTTCGATCCCTGGCACCACATGCCACACTGGCCCCACCCCCGAGTGTGCTGAGTCTGGGCATGGTAGCGCATGCCTGTAATCCCAGGGCTGAGGAAGCTGAAAACAGGAGGATCACTATGAGTCCAAGCTGTGTAGTGAGACCCTGTTCCAAATACATTAAAAAAAAAAGAGCCCACATTAGTAACTAGAAGAGATATACTCTCCCTGTTGGCAGTCACTCTTCATTCAACCCTCTGTCTCCCTGTGCTGGTTGCTAGCAAGCTGGCTGTATTAGCCTGATTTTTCTGCCAGAGATTGATCCCCAAATGTGGTATATGACACGTAACAGCAGGCTGTCCAGGCCACTCCAGTAATTGTTCAATTGAAGGGCTCTAGTCCACACCCTGATAGAAGGCAGTATTACCTTAAAGGAGAAGCTAGGAAGGGGCTAAAGCCCTCTACGACACATTGCTGGTAACAAGGTTGCTGCTGCTGGGCCAGCCCCTATGTACCACACCCAATTCACGTTAGCCAAGCATTAGGACATCGTTAGTGGAGCAATGGTCCCAAGCCACCACCACCACCACCTCCCAGTGGCAAATCCACACATCTTCCTTGCACAGAACCCAGGAGACTCTGACTGATTCTCTCCTTAGCCTCAACAGTATCCTTTTCTATTCCTGTGGATGCTACCTGTAAATACTTGCTTGAGTTGCCTCTTCAGGGTAAAACTCAACCACCTGAGACATCAAGATACAGACCACAAACCCACACCCATAAACCAGTGGATAGGTGTCAGGGTTTTTTGTCGTTGTTGTTTTTTGTTTTTTGTTTGTTTTGGTTTGGTTTGGTTTTTTGTTTTT